>NC_056601.1:27928296-28261629 GCF_018340385.1 Cyprinus carpio
CCCATATTTGGAGGCAAATCGGTGCTCATGAGTGACAATCACGCAGTGTGAATTATCAAAGCCGCGATCTGAAAGAATTGCCGTTGCCAGGATATATTTGCATGGTAAATATCTTGACCTGTTCTTGTTGTGTGAAATGAGTTCTGACTGAAAAACACATCGGCGATGACCTACAGCCAATGAGAGAGTAAGATACAGGGCAGCAGGAAGTTCGCAGAGGAGTTATATGAAACATAGTTTGCGGACCAGACAGAATTGTCAGAGATTCTTCCTATTGTAAAGTCATGCAGTGTGTAACCTGTCGCCGATCTGAATGCAGCAGTTACTGAATGCTACCCCAGATAGTCCTGCAGTGTATAAACAACGGTGATCCAACGACTTGAAAATCGTGAACTTTAAACTAAACATTAAATATACTAAAATATTTTTCATCATGCTTTAAAAAAAATTTTTAATTTTGGTTAAAGGGCGTGTCCTTTGTGACACAGTACATTTTTGTTTTAATGTTTAATTGTTGATCAAACTTATTTTTCATAATGCCTTTAGAAAAAAAAAATCCAATATTCCATTTTGATGTGCGGACCTAATACATAAAATGCCTTTGATATTTAATTTTACGACTTTAAAGGCTAGTTCTGGTTACTTGACTAAAGCACATTTAAATATGGTGCGAGGTTCTAAATGCTTGCAGCTTTATTACAAATGTGTAATTACAAATATTTAAATACAAGGCATTAAAGTTCCCATAGAAATTAAAATCTATTTTAGCTTACCACAAATGCTTGTCAGTACATTCAGCAGTACACTTTAACCATATTTCAAAGTCAATGGAAACAAAATTAAGTATATTCTTTGAAAGTACAGTAGATTCAGAAAGTATTGTGACTTAGTTTTTTAATTTTTGTTGTGTTGCAACCATTTGCTAAAGTGCTCCATAACCCATTATGACAAACAGATTTGTGATTACAGCAAATTTCACACTGACTATCACACTGACATAAGCATTCACTAAAACATTTGAAATTTAGCTCAGGTGCATCTAATTTCTCTGGATTATCTTTGAAATATTTCTATACATTGATTGGAGTAACCAATCAAACAACTCCAGAGAAACCTGAATACAGCTGTCCACCATTGGTCCTCATTCAACCTGACAGAGCTTGAGAGGATCGGCAAAAAGGAGAGGCAGAATATCCCCAAATCTAGAGTGCAAAGCTTGTTGCATCAGACCCAAAACACTTAAAGCTGCAATTCAAACAAACAATGGTGGAGTATACAGTATGGTACTCTGTGTTTCCCATACAATGATTTACTTTGGCGACCTGCCGAAATATCAGAACTGACCGCAAAAATTAGATTTTCCAAAAGGCTTTGAGATCGTTGAATAAACATGAGCACTGCACGTTTCAAAATCGAAATCCGGTGCAGGTGTTTTTATATCACTGTATTTCTGAAGGAAACCGACTGTCTTCAGAAAATTGGATGTCATTTTCATTTCATCTTGCATGTAATGTCTGATAAAGCAGCGCTTGTGAGCGGAGCGCTGCTTTGTGTACAGCTGTTACCAGGGAAACCTCAATCTCCTCTACCACTTCAACAGTGCCTCCTGCTGGCAGAGAATGAATTTGTATATATATGCCGCTACAAATAGAGTGTGACAATAGAGTTTGGACAAAATGACAAAATGTCCTCAATTGTTTACAGGTTTGCAGATGTTGTCCTTTTAAGTGTTTATTATGCTTTGTGCAGTATTAGCTATTGGGGAGACTGGATAACTGCAACACACACACAAATTTTCAATTGCAATTAAATGTGGGATTGTATCAGAGTTACTACCAAAATTGGTGTCTGATTTTTGACAAAAGTTATTGGAGACGTACAGTATTATAATCAGACAATTTTAAGTAAACCTCTGTCAACAGAGGCACTGTGTTTTAAGTGACATGATGTGTGGCCAAGTATGGTAACCCATACTCGGGAATCTTTGCTCTGCGTTTAACACATCCAAGTGTACACACACAGCAGTGAGTAGTGAACACACACAAGGAGCAGTGGATAGTTGGGGTTCGGTGCCCTGCTTATTCACTCCCCCTAACTACAGTTCCTGCCGTTACTGAGAGTCGTACCTGCAAACTTTGGGTTACGAGTCCAACATCTCATTTTGTTCATGTTACAAAAAGTGTGCATTTCTTTTTGTGTTGCCATGTCTGCATTTATCTGCTTAGTTTTTCATAAAGATGCTTATTTATGGGCATGTTGCCTTATGTTTATTTAAAGAACTGAGTCCCATATTAGAGCTTATTTTGGTGAAGCAAAGTCGCTTGTTTTGGCTTTGTTTTCCTAGGGAGATCTGGCAATAGAGAGACGTGTGAATGAGCGAAAACACATACACATACACTGCCCAAAAGTTTGAGGTCAGTACAATTTTTCTTTTAAAGAAATAAATACTTTAATTGAGTAAGGATGCACTGAATTGATAAAGTTACAGTGAAAATTTCAAAATGTTCCAATATATTTCTATTTTAAAAAATGCTGTTCTTAACTTGTATCATGGTTTCCAGAAAGCAGCACTATTTCCAACATGCCTAATAATCAAGAATGTTTCTTGATCAGTAAATAAGTATATTAGAATGATTTTTGAAGGATCATGTGACACTTTAGACTGGAGTAATGATGCTGAAAATTCAGCTTTGATCACAGGAATGCATTATATTTTAACATATTCACACAGAAAACATTTAATTTAAATTGTAATGTTTCACAATTGTACTTTTTTTTTTTTTACTGTATTTTTGATTAAATAAATGCAGCCTTGGTGAGCAGAAGAGACTTCTTTTGAAAAGCGTACTGACTTCAATCTATTGAACAGTAGTGTAGTTGTCCCAACATTAACTTTTCAGGATTGAATTTGATTTTAGAATGTGTTTCTCACTACAGTGAATGTCCAAACTTTGTGTACAGAGGGAGATTAAGGAGTATCAGTGATATGTACTGCAGCTGCATTGTGCTCATGGCCTAAATATCACAAATGTTAGGTTAGATTAAGCAAAGTCTTCTACAGAACATATGCTCAGTTCAGATCATTCTTGGCTTGAGAAACAAAAGTGGGATCACTTCACCTGGAGTGAAATTTTAAAAATGATTTTTGGAGGTATGAACATGGATTATCTGTGTTTAAAAAAAAAAAAAAAAAAAAAAAAAAAAAGATTTATTTTGGGGGTTTAATGCCTTCATTTCGATAGGAGAGGAAGTTGACAGGAAGCAAAGTGGGAGAGAGATGGGGGTAGGGGATCAGGAAATGTGCCCGAAGCACAATGGTATATCAGTATATCACTATACTGTATATTGGGGCACTGCCCAGGAGGTAATCAGTGCTGACCTGCTTTCTAATGTTTTGATGCTGAAAATATCAGTTTGTTAAGAGCTCTTTGGTCCCAGAGCCACTTCCTTTCTGAAGCTTTTTTTTTTATTATAAGGGTCAGAGAGAGGATGGACCATTATCAGAAGAAATTTACCTCAGGGGGAAATTAATAGAAATGTTGAGTAGAGACTTCATCTGCATGCAAATATATATTTTTTTGTGTTAAAACAGTCTGTGTATATGTTATATACCTTAACAGAGGATCCTGATGAGAGACTTGAGCTGGTCACTTTGAACGGCACTGCTCTTAAACCAAGCGTCAGCTCTGAGAGAACATAGAAAAACAGCAAAATGAGAACATTTAAGACACGAACAAGATTTAGATGAGAGTGAGCGTCTCAAGAACGTCTAATGATGGTGTACGTTTGAAAATACCATACCACCCTAAGAAATATTTACACAGCACTGTTCAGATGTTAAATAGAGCTTCAGTTGGAGTGGATGAGAGTGAAGTAGAGCCTTTAGTCTGTTATGTAAGCTGCCACAATGGCACCACATAGAGCTCATAAATTAGCATGGTCACATTAAATACAATATAAACACATACCAGCAAAATAACATCTCACTAGCTATAAAAAAAAAAAAACATTAAATAAAATTAAAAATAAAAAAAAAATAAAAAAAATATAAGAATAAAAACACAAAAACACTTTTTTTGTTACTTAAAATAAAATAAATGTTAAAATAAAATATACATATGGGATCCAGTCTTTTTCAATTTTCATCTACAGATGATCACAGAAATTGAAGACACTACCATTCAAAACTTTGAGGTCGGTCAGACTTCTTTTTTTTTTTTAAGAATATAAGACTTTTATTCAGCGATGATGCATTAAATTGATCTAAAATGACAGTAAGCCATTTATAATGTTACAAAAGATTTCTATTTCAAATAAATGTTGTTCTTTTGAACTTTCTATTCAAAGAATCCTGAAATAAAATGGTTTCTACCAAAATATGTAGCAGCACAACTGTTTTCAACATTGATAATAATCAGAAATGTTAATTGATCAGCTTATTAGAAAGATTTCTGAAGGATCATGTGACACTGAAGACTGAAGTAATGATGTTCAAAATTCAGCTTTGATCACAGCAATAAATTACATTTTGCAATACATTGAAAAAGAAAACAGTAATAATACTTCACAATATTACTGTTTTTACTCTATTTTTGATTGAATAAATACAGATTTGTGATGATAAAGAGACTTCTTTCAAAATCGCACAAATCTTAACGACCCAAACTTTAAGATGTACTAGTGTACAAAAAGTGCCTTGATTTGTTTTCTCCAATCTAATGAATTAAATTATGTTGTTTCTCCAAAAGAGAACCTGATAGTATTCATTGAAACCTTCATGTTTTATCCTAAGAGATCTGGTTTGTTTAAAGACATAAAAACGTCAAGAAATTCCCAAATAAAAACCTCTTTGTTCAAGAACACACTGCTGACGAAATCAGAGAGTGAACATTAATCTTACATAAAGCAGCCAAATCAGTTTATGGTATCTTCATCAGTTAGCGAGCGATTACATAATACGTCAGTGTCCTTATGTGGTTCAGTGAGACAGTAAACACTCTTTTACTGCAGGTCTATATCACTAAATATCCTGAGGCTTTCAAGTACGTTTCCACTGCCTGCGAGACCTTTCAGAAGCAAGGATGAGCAAAGCGCTTCCAAAAAAGGAAGATTTGACAGAGCTGTGGCACTATGACAAATACAGTCTGTTGATGATACTGAGAAGAGACAGACAGAGAGAGAGAGAGAGAGAGATATGACAAAATGAGGAGAATAGAGACTGTGTTTATGCATCAGGCGGGTGAAAGAGGGTGACCTGGCATGTGAATTATGATTATATGACAGGGGTCCTTAGGCACACATGCCAGTTAACCAAAATACAACAGTAATTTTATGGATATCACTGTGACGGTATGGCATAGCTATGTATGGTCTATATACACTGGAACAGTATTAAGATAAGCTATTTTTGATGGAAAAATGGTTTACATATGAAATAACTATTAACTCTTTACTTGAAGACTTTATTTATAATGTAAAGTATTTTAAATACATGAATTATGCATTGTAACACATGCATTGTAAGATATCAACACTTAAGCATTGTTGCACTTTTAGAAAGTACAATGCATTAAAACAATTGACAATTTCAAATAAAAGAAATTTGTATATATAAGGAATATATATGTATATGCATATATAAACCTAGAGGATGATAAACAAAATATGATGCAAATGATATTCTTAAACAAATAAGTCTGGTAACAACTTGCAGTAATTTATGCAGCATAAGTTAGCTTATATTGCTTGCATGACCCACTACCAGTGCATAAAGAGATTTCCTTCAATCCATGTGAAAATGAGGATAAAAGTCTAGTTCATAAATCGAGAAATGGATACTAAACATCCAAATGTTTGGAAGTCGAAATCCTGCACTGCTGGTTCAATTGACAGGAAGTGGAAGTTAGAATAAACCATTCTAGACAGTACTTAGAAAAGGTCAAATCTTAACATTCACAGTGTCATCGAGAACACTTCTGAAAAAAGCCACAAAAATGACTCTGAGGAAGCAACAGAGTTCAGAATGCTACTGCAGCTTGGGAAAATATGTTGCTCAGATGAGGCCAAGAAATTAAAATGTGCTCTTTTTGGTAACACTTTAGATTAGTGAACACATATTCACTATTAACTAAGAGTTGTCCCTCAATAAACTCCTAATTACTGCTTATTGACCGTAAGTAAGGTAGTTGATGTAGCAGCTGTGTTTAGGTTTTGGTAAGGAAATATTAGCTCATTTATTTTGAGAAGAATCGAATCTAAAGAATAAAGAGTCTTTAAACAAAGCTACCATATGGCTTCAGAAGACATTCAGTAAAGCACACACTATGATTTGAATTTTATTTTTACTAGTCTTTCATTTTGAATGGAAATCTTGTCTTCCACAGAAAAAGAAAAATGATATGGGTTTCAAGGGACAGGGTGCAAACCATCTAAGATGAGATTATTTTTGTTTTGGGGTGAACTACTGTGATTTCACATTCATAAGTACCATTCAAGTGCACTGGGTGAAATCCACTCCCGCTTAAAGGAACCAGAAAAGAGATTCTTTTAAAGTTTATATGCAAAACCACTAAATAGGGTTACTCATACTTAACTTGAATCATGGAGAAGGAATGAATGGAAATATTTCATTTTAGGGTAAAATTTCCAACATGGCTGCCAAACGGAGAATATGTACAGCTTGCACTCCAATTTGTTCCATCAGCTCACTCAGCCTTCCCTTCCAAATAAAAGCATCTGTGAAACGCACACAAACTAACTACCCATCCACCCCCCCCCATCCCACCATTCCAGTCACCTCACCACACTACTCAAAAAAAACAAAAATCCATCATAACTAAGGAATACTTTTATAATCATCATTTAAAACCAATGTGAATGAATCCTAATACCAATTTTCAAACAAAATTCCAACTTAAACACGAAACTAAAGAGCTAGATACAGTAGTTTTCAACTAATATGAATATCAACAGGAATGTTCTAATCAGTAAGAAATACGTTGTTGGTTTTTGTTTTAGTTTTTTTTTTTTTTCCTAGCTATTTTAATGGTTTTTAGTGGACAGGATAGTAGAGAATGACAGGAAAGCATGGGGTGGAGAGTTGGTAACCGGCAAAGAACCAAGAGTCAGGACTCAACCTCGAGTCTCCAGAGGGGCAATTGCACGGTACGTCAGTTTGCCAATCAACAGGCTATCAGCGCTGACAGAGCTATGTTATTTAACACAAAACAAGATATTAAACAATAACCTATAGGGCTCAAAAACTTGTTCAAATTTAGGAAACAGGACACGGGACTATGATTTCTTCTTAGAATTTATTTTATGGTCAAAACAATATATGGTAAAAACCTTTTTGCACTTTGTAAGAATAAAAGAAGATTGCTAGTATCTAGGCATGTAATCCTTTTATTTGGATACATAGCAAAGAATTTCAAGAATTGAGTTTTTTTGCTCTTTGACTTGAAGTTGTGTTACATATGAATGGAACCAAGCGCAAGATCCTACTTTTTTTCAAAAAAATATGGCAACACTTTATTTTGAGGACAAATTCTCACTATTAACTATAATTGCATATTACTAGCATATTGGTTGTTTATTAGTACTCATAAAGCACATATTAATGCCTTATTCTGCTTTACCATATTTTAGATCCCTAAATCAACCCCATACCTAAACTTAACAACTACCTTACTATTAATAAACAGGAAATTAGGGGTTTGAGGCAAAAATCATAGTTAATAGTTAGGCAATAGTGAGAAATGGACATTCAAATATAAAAAAATATATTTTATACATTCTTTTGGATGCCTTGACAAAGCAGATTAACAGAATTGTTTTAGAAGTTTGAAAACATTGATCTGAAGATGTCATCTTTATAACAATTATTCACAGATGATTTCGGTGTCAATTGTTTATTTTTGAGGAGAAATAAGTCCGTGGTGATGCTACATCCTTACATTTGCCATCTTACATATGTATCCTAGGGCTGCACATTAATCGCATGCATTTATGCGTGTCTCTCATCAGTACAGCTGGTTCCGTGATTAGCGGTAAATATCCGTCACCTGTTTTCAAATGCACCGGGAGTTCATACACAGAGCCGTAGGTTCACTGACAAGCTACGCAATATCGTGTTCATAATCGAACGCGATGAATCTCAATTATGAACAGAAGAATTGCGTCTTGTAAGTGAACTATGGCTCTGTGTATTAACTGCCGCTCCCGTTTGGAAAACAGGTGACAGACATTAACCGCTAATCACGGAACCGGCTTCAACAACCATACACATAACAAAAAACATAAATACCATAACAAAATTCAAACACGTGGTGATGCTACATCCTTACATTTGCCATCTTACATATGTATCCTGGCAACACGCACACCAAAATAATGTTGCAGCAGCATTTACAGATAAATATGTGCATAAAGATAAAAGGTGTCTAAAATTAATGCTCTGCAAGTATTTTTTGAGTAAGGTTCA
Source organism: Cyprinus carpio (assembly GCF_018340385.1). Classification (NCBI taxonomy): domain Eukaryota; kingdom Metazoa; phylum Chordata; class Actinopteri; order Cypriniformes; family Cyprinidae; genus Cyprinus; species Cyprinus carpio. The sequence goes on from NC_056601.1 coordinate 27,936,779, forward strand.
GATTACTATTTCAGTGTTGCAAACATTTTAGTAACACAGAAATAGTCTGAACCTTACTTGATTCAAATAAAAAGATATTGGCGATACTTTTCTGGAGTTAAGCCACTTAAACATGGATTTCAGGGAAGTAAAAAAAAAAAAAAAAAAAACATGATCGTCTAAATATTTTGTGAGAGACTGGCTTGAATATGATGTTATGAGTGAAACAATAACCTGTGCTGTTAGCCACAAATATACAGTATAAAATAACTTTCCTATGTGAATATATCATTTAAAAAGTTTTTAAAAGAAGTCTCATTTCTTTTGATCAAAAATACAGTAAAAATAGTAACATTGTGAAATATTATTACAATTTAGCTGCTTAATGTTTTAATTTGTTCAGGATTCTTTGATGAATAGAAAGTTCAAAAGAACATTACCAATTTAAAACAGAAATCTCTTGAAACATTAACAAATGTCTTTACTGTCAATTTTTTATCTGTTTAATACATCTTTGCTGAATATAAGTATTAATTAAAACAATTCTTAAAAAAAAAAAATCTATATCTTACTGACCCCAAAGTTTTGAACTAGAATACATTGTTAAATTATATCTACATTTACATATTTATGCATTTGGCAGAGGCTTTTTTTCCCAAAACAATATATATTGCATTAAATGTATTCTTTTTTTTAGTTCATGCAAATCCATCAATTCTCCCACAGTTGTTTTGGACCCAAAACACATAATTATTTATATCTGTGTCTGTTTTCTGAATCAGTTGATTCATTTGCTTACCTGTTCTCTGTGGAGCAGCAGATGTGATGATTCGAGGGCTCATGTTTACGGCTGTAGAGGATGATGACAACGAAGAATGTGAAGTTGGGTTTCGTCCGTCTTGAATCTCAATGCTCAGGAAGGTCTTCATGTTGGACTGGGGTTCACCCCGGGTGTCGTGGGTCCCTGAATATGCTTCTCCCTCAGGAGTCTGCACTTCTTCTGAATCGCTACACGCAGGCCTGACATTTTCAGTGCGGCCGTGTGAGCCACCCACTGTGGCGTGTGATTGGCTGGAGAAAAGCCTGGGCTGGGCCAACATGTTCTCAGTGACATTCCTCTCTTTCTTTGGGATGGAGGAAGAACAGGACGAGGTGTCCCAGGACCTCTCAGCAGACACTGTGTTTGTAGAATGAGAAGAACTGTGGCTGATTTTAGGTGCACTCGTAACAGGTTCGGTGAACTTGCGCATCCTGTCACGAACAGAGTTTGCACGAATGATGGGCCCGGAGAATGAGGCTTGGTTTTTAAAATCTGAAGAGAAAAAATAATGATTATAAATGTAATTATTATATCAAAAAGATTTATGTTTTCAAAATAGTACATTAGATCACACTTTAGTTTATAAACCAATTCTCTATTAACTACGACTTTTGCCTCAAACTCCTAATTTGCTGCTTATTAATAGTTAATGTAGTTGTTACTGTAAGTTTAGGTATGGGGTAGAATTAAGGAATCTAAAATATGCAGAATAAGGCATTCATACGCGTTTCATCATTATACTAATAATACAGCCAATATGCTAGTAATATGCATGCTAATGAGCAACTAGTTAAAAGTGAGAATTGGCTGCTAAAGTAAGGTGTTAATGTACATTAAAAATTATAATAAAAATAAAACAACTGCAAACATTTTTAACAGTATAAGCTCTAAAATGTGGCTAGCACAACTCAGATCATGTAGTTTCGGGAGAATTTAATGAGAAATGCTAATTATTAAATCTCTGACATTTCATTTGGCAAATCTTAATCTCTGATATCTCTTCTGAACCTCTGGAAGAAACCCATGTGAGATCACTGGAGCTTTTGTTTTGTTTTTGGTTAAAGCAGGAACGCATAAGATTTCACCCAAAAATGAAAATTTTGTCATCCTTTACTCATCCTCATGTCATTCCAAACCCATAAACCCATTCACACTCAAAACACAAGTGAATATAATTTTTAAATGAAACCTGAGATTTTTGTCCCTCCATTGAAAGTCCATTTCACCAAACTTGACACTTCACAAAGTTCATTAAGAGATCAATAAAAATCAAGCGATTTAATCCAAGTCTTCTGAAGACACGATATTGCTTAAATGATGATAAATTCACATATAAACATAATATCAAATATGGTCAACTTGTTTGACATTGATGACAGAATTTCCATTTTTTGGGAGAACTATCCCTTTAATCAAAAGTCTTCACTTGCTCTCCATCTAATTTCATTGTGTCTAGAATAAACAATTGTGAATCTAAGGTTATTAATTCCATCTCATTTGGGATTTTTCATCTCTACGGGTCATGCAGGATGTTTTGTTTTTTTGCAGAAGGGGGAGGAACAGGAAAGACTGATTAAAGCATTACACTGGACTGGGCCTCTAAGCTTGTGAATGTGGTAATGGCCCTATTAGGTCATAAGGAAGAGCGAAGATCTTGGAATTCGGCCTGCTGACTGCAAGAGGGTGACATTTCCATACTTTAAACAAAAGCAGAAGGACACTGACTTGCTGCTGGCTAACTATATTGTCAGGTACACAGTGCATGCAAGTCATATTCAAATAGAGAAAGTGTAATTATAAATAATAAACTAATTATTAACTAATTCTAGGGCACAGGTAAATCCACCATTTGTTAAATGGCTAGTTCACCCAAAAATGAATATTTTATGATTGTGACAGTGATTCCCATCCACTGACATTATAAGACTGACAAACTGCAACGGTTTAAGTTAAAAATCTCAGTTTGTGTTCTACTGAAGAAACAAAGTCACCTACATCTTTGATGCCCTGGGGGTAAGCAGATAAACATTAAAGGTGCCATGTGTAAAAATTGAGGTAAAAATATCCAAAAAATGACCTACACGCATCAAAAGAATGAGAAGAAATAAGGGCGATGATGTCATTAAAAAAATGTCAAGTTATAGTGCTGCAGAGATATCAACCTTAATTAGCATTAGCATTACTAGCCACGGCCCGACAGGTGTCGTAATACCAGTTTCGGCCATGGGAGGCGGTATGCGGGCAACATAACCACCAGCCAACCTGCAATACACGAATAACTCGCACGGCTTGTGGGCGTACTTGAAGCTGATGTCAAGCAACCGCGCTCGGAATCACTTGAAAGAAATGAGCTTCGACTCCGAACTTGCACCATTTCTTTTGGATTGGTAAGTAAGATGCTGTTAGTATTTCGCTAGAAGTTTGTTTTATATGTTTGCGTATTTTTTTCGGGAAGTTATAACATAGAAATGTATCGAAGGCTGCTCGATAAACGTGCTAATGTTAGCGATGGCTAACCGTAGCTGCGTTTGATAGTAAGCTAGCTATAACTTACCCACAGATCCGATCCGGTTTTCACCTGTTATCTACCAAAGCCCGTCTCTACCAAGCTGATGCTAAAATGTAACATTACCTAAGAAGCTTGAAATGTCTTCGATGATAATGAACCCGAGAGAGAGAGAGAGAGAGAGAGAGAGAGAGAGAGAGAGAGAGCGCCCCGGCCGCGCGCGCACTCACTCACTATATTCAGAGCGGTCAAGTTTTTGAAAGCGTGTGAAAAGAGTCAATTGCGTGTGTCTCACGGTGAATGCTTGAGAGTTGGCAGCTCTGGTTAAGTTGGTTGGCGCTAGCTTGGTCAACATCAGCTGTCTGATGTTGACCAATGATGTTGACAGAATGCTGTCTGTCAAATTAATTTAATTCAAATAATGTGTATATACAATTCAAAATGTAATATGAACAAAACGAATATGAACATATTCACTGGTAAAGGTGAAGGGGAGTAGCTTGAAGATGTCATGTTTCAAAATCACTTGACATCACCCAACGTTCCTCTGGAGGCAAAACGTCCTTTAGGCTTCGGCTATGGCTCTAGGGTTGTTGTGAAGGTAGGGGCGGAGCATAGAGACTATGCCGTTTCTCGTTTGTTACTCTAGAGTAGACCAATTCACTTTATTGAGGCATACTGCCCCCATCTGGTATGGAATGTGGAGTATGACTTGAAAATCTTTAAAAAACATAAAACATATCTTAAACTGATGTGCATTTTTGGGTGAACTATCCCTTCAACTTTCTTTTGTGGTGCATTTTTATGAGGACATGCAGAATTGCTCACCTGTATCCTTGCCATTAGCAAGAGAAGTCAACAGAGCATCTCTACCTGATGTGATCTAAAAAAAAAAAAAAAAAAAAAAAAAAAAAAAAAAAAAAAATCAACTTCTCATAGCATGACATAAAACATGGCATGAAAGAGTTTACAGTTGCAGAAATGTCTGTTTACAGCAGTAAACATATATTAATTTATATTCATTAAGAGGCGTTTTATCAAGAGTTACACTTATTAACATATTTTTGAAAGAAACTTTTACTCAGCAGGGATACACTACGTGTTTAAAAGTAAGAGTAAAAGACATTTATAATATTTTTATTTCAAATAAACGCTGTTCTTTTTACTTAACTCTTTTAAGCAGCACAACTTGTCAATGTTAAATAATCCTGAAAAACCTAAAAAAAAAAAAAAAAAAGTAAAAAAAAAAAGCTAAATAAACCTGAAAAAAAAAAAAAAAAAAAAAAAAAAAAAAAAAAAACAGTTTCTACGAAATATGAACTGCTTTCAACATTGATAATAATAAGATGTTTCTAAGCAGTAAACCAGCATATTAGAATAATTTCTGAAGGATCATGTGACACTGAAGACTGGAGTAATGATGCTAAAAATTCAGCTTTGATCGCAATAATAAATTACATTTTTAAATACATTCACATAGACAACAGTTATTTTAAGTTGTAAAAAATATTTCATAATATTACTGCCTTTACTGTATTTTTAATGACAGATTCTGTCATTATTGTAATTGAACAAATATTTTTGTGATCGAAGATGAGAAGCGTAAATAGAGATTTACGCAAGAAATATTTTAGTGAACTTGTTCTTGTAGGTGATGTCTGCAAAGATGTGTCAAGTATTTGTGATTGTGAGAATGCATGGCGATTAGCACTGTATATATATCAAGGAATGAAAAAGAGACTATCTGCCATGTCATGACATCTGTGGAACTATGGGCCGAAAGGCCATATATTCCTGAAATAAATTAAACTACTGTATTTTTGATCAAATAAATGCAGCCTTGGCGAGCAGAAGAGACATTCAAAAACATTAAAAAAAACAATCCGAGCCCTAACTTTTGAACAGTAATGTATTTACACTATATTATATGATTTGTTTCAGTATGGTGTAGTTTGGAGTGGTTTTAAGCATAAGTCACCATGTAGAATCTATATTCTGGTCTCTAGATATGGTCTATGGGATTTTTTGACCGTTTTATTGTCAGCCAGACAAGAACTGTAATAGCACACACTCTTCAACAAGCCACATATATGATAAAACCCACTAACCCTAAATATGATCAACAGTAATCATGATTCTTAGCCAAACACCACCAATGATTCTTTCTTAATCACATCTGAGCATTGTTATGGAACTGAGAAATGTCTGAGCAAGTGGTGGATGGATTCACAGAGATAAAACAGTACAATCTCAATCAGAGACAAATAGTACCTCCTGGTGGAACAAACAGAGCAAGTGTTCCCATGAGACCCCTTTCATTTCTGCTTACCTTCTGTCCTGAGATGTCTTCAGCTCTTGTACTGGTCTCATTCAGTGTGCATGCTAGTGAACCTGCTCCGCTCTGAAAGTGAGTCGTCTCCACGCCGTTGTCAGGTATCTTCAGGTCTCGATCCATCTGCAGAGCCTCTGAATTCATAGCTGCCATGACTTCCTCTCCAGCTGGCCCTGAATGTGAGCTTTGGTCCCTCAGAGGAGGTTCAGCAGTGGACAGGGAGTCGTGACTACAGTCTGAGGCGCTGGAGTTCAGCCTCTTTCTCTGATGGGAGCTGCTATCATTCGATTCTCCGGAGTCTGAACGCTCTCGGTATGAAGGAATGACTTCTGAAGACGGTGAGCCATGATCGCATTGAATCCGCTGGGTCAGAGGGCAAGAGACTTTCTCTCTGACCAAAGGATCTAGTACTAAAACCATGTCAGGATTCGAGGCTACAAAAGAAGAGACAAACACATAACTGTAAGTACATTAAAAAAGGATTTTTGAGGTTAGAATAAGGGTGTTAAAATAACCAACCTCAGAGCAGTTTAAGGACAAAAATGAGAAAACAAGAAAAAACACTGGACTCAATCTCATTTCAGTCAACTTCAGCTATAACCAAGTCTCAACCTCAGCACACTTTCCGTTCATACTACTGATTTTAAAACCTGGACTAGTGAAAGTGAACCTTGCTTGGCATCTGTACAATTAAAAAAAAAAAAAAAAAATTTCAGCAATGATGCATTAAATTGATCAAAAGTGACAGTAAAGACTTTCAGATTGTTACTAAAGACTTGTTTCAAATAAATGCCGTTCTTTTGAAGTTTATCCTCATTAAAGGATTGTTTACAGTTTCTACAAAATATGAAGCTGCACAACTGTGTAACACTGATAATAATCAGAAATGTTTCTTGAACAGAAAATCAGCATATTAGAATGATTTCTGAAGGATCATGTGACACTGAAGACTGGAGTAATGATACTGAAAAATCAGCTTTGATCACAGCAATAAACTACATTTTAAAATATTTCCAAACAAAAAACAGCTATTTTAAATTTTAAGAATATTTCACAATATTCCTGTTCTCAATATTCCTAAATGACTCCTTAGTGTGCAGAAGAACATTAAAATTCATACCAACCCCAAACTTTTGAACAGAAGTAAAACAAGCAATTTCCCAAAAATGTTGTAAAAAGTATTTTTCCTCTAATATCATGTAGTCTTGGTGTAGTAGTCTCTATCTACGCATTTCAAATGAAAATACTGGTTATCAGATACTGAATATTACAGTTTCTGTGTGTGTGTGCCTGTGCGGGTGTGTGTGTGTGTGTGTGTGTGTTGTTAGCATTTAAAAATATGGGACAATTAGGAATTGCATTGCATTGTAGGGCAAGTCCTAGCTAAAAATACTCATGATGCATACTGAATGGATGAATACTGCATACTAATTTTCTTTCAGGGGACTTGCAAGATTTACACCAGCATGTATGGTGAAATGCTAGGTTAACCACATATAAAAGCAAATTTATGCTGCCAGGCACAGACAAAACGAACTGAACTAAGCCAAAGGAATGTCAGATGGTTATTGTAATGTGCTGTGCATGCTGGGTGGAGATAGGACATTTCCTTTCACATTTCCTGAATGTTTGCACACCCAGTGCAAGTGCTGTTTGGGAGGACAGAGGTATCCAGACACAGAATACATGGCGGGCACAGGAAGTGACATTAGCGTCTCACGTTCAGAGTCCAACCTTCAGCTGAATTTGACACGTTTGCATGTACAAGCTCAAATTGGAATATTCTTGTACCTGAGCTTTTTTTGTTATTATTAAAATCGTTAAAACTGTGCAGCAGTTACTGAAAGTTTCCAAATTCAAACATGAGAGCCGAGATATTTTTATAGTGTGGCAAAAGCAAAGATTGTGACACACAATAAAATGCTCATTTCACTGCTAATACCTGAGAGATTCACATTCACGTGTCTGTCTCAGACTCTAGCTGTAATGAGAGAGAGCTAATGCTCTTTTAAGGTAACAGCGTCTCTGAGCAGATCCCTGTAATTTGTAGGAAAGCAGTCTTGCCGACATCTTGATACTTTTCACATCTGGTCAGGAAGTATCGTTCAGTTTCCACCATTCTCAGATCTCTGAAGGCGCAGAGTACAGTCTGTGCTCTAAATGTACACTGCATTCTTTTCATTACTTACAGATTCAGGATATACTCCTTAAAAGGCCTTTTCAAGAATGTTTCATTCAATTAAAGAGTTATGATAATTATAAGATCCCTTTTTATAGCAAGATGCTGCTGAGAATGTTGGATTTTAAAATTAGAAATATAAAAGAAAGAAATTATAGATTGCAACTAATTTAAGATGTATACAGAATAAAATAATTTGTATTATCAATCAGAAACTCCCTTAAATGACTCTCTTTGCTCAATTAAGGGAATATAAATGATGCTTTTAAGACGTGTTATTGTGAGGTCTTGAGGCTTTGGCCCAGTCGAGTGCTTAATTTGATTACCATCTTGTCTGCTTTGTTTACCACAACTGATGTGGCAGGCAATAAAGTTCAGAGATCCAAACCCCAGACGCATTCTTCTCTCAGCACAAAGAAAGGCTCTCCACACTCTCAGACAAATGCTAGGCTATAAAATGTGTATGTCAAACCCAACAACAGCCTCTCAATCATATCTTTTTAGATAAACAGATTTGTTTTAGCTGGAATGAAAAATGGGTTTATTGTATCTTTTGTTGAAAGAATAGTTTACTCTGCAAAAATGACAGAAAAAGCACTAGTCCATTTGACCCTATATTTACACTGAGGATTGTATTAACTATTTTAAGTCTTGCATATATTTTTTAACTAATTTGAATATACTCGAACACAAATGAGATTTGTATGGAAGCCCATTTTGTCACATAAAAAAGCACTTTGGTAAATCATAATTATCTTACAAAACGTCATAATGTCAAAGATTAAATTATGAGATATTAAGTCATATTTATGACAAAGCCAAATTTTCAAAGTCAATTGTAATAATTTCAGTTTATGTCATTATTATAACTTTGTCCCAATTTTGACTTAATCTTGTTATTGTTTAGTACGTCATAATTTTCACTTTCTTCTTATGACTTTGTATATTTTTGACAATTTTGACTTATTAGGATTGTCAATTTCAAAACTGAGATCAAAAAATCATAATTATGGCAGTCAAAACTATGAGATACTAAGTTATAACTATGAGATAAAATGTCCAAATTGAGATAAAAAGTGATAATGACATAGTCAAAATTATGAGATACCAAGTCATAATTTACTTAATTATGAGAAAAGACAAAATGAGATACTCTCACAATTGACTTAATTATAAGAAGTCACCTCATAATGTTGACTTTTTATGTCATAATTATGACTTAGCATCTCATAATTATGACTTAGTATGTCATAATTTTACTGTCCTAATTATTCCTTATCATCTGAATTGTGGCTTTTCATAATTTTGACTGTCATAATAACGATGTTTAATCCCATAAATTTAATCTTTTATCTCATAAACATCTCCTTTTGTTTTCTCAAAAATAAATAATCCGTGTGACCTACTCTTTTACCATTTTATTATTAGGTAGTCCATCCCATTTTAACCCACTAATAAAAACTAAAAAAATAAAAACTGCTTTTAGGATAAAGGAGCAAAAAAGTTTTTACAACACAGACTAAGTTCTACCTTTATCAAATTCCTATAGGTCTTTAACTCAAAATGCTCAAAAAAAAAGTATCTGAGCCAAACTTCAAAACACGTGCATGACAAAAAGCATTTCCTTCCCTCATTCTCCACAACAACTGTGTATAAATGCTTTTCCCCGTCCTGTCCCAGCTCCAAACTTCCTTTGTCTCTGTCTGAATAACAAACAGTGGCTTCCCAAAATGTCTCATTTCTGCACTCATTAAGGCTGTCTTCGCTTGGCCCAGCTCTCACCCTGGCCAAAATTACTGGGTTGAGCAGCTGAGTAAGGACCACTAACACCACAAATGTCAGGGACACAGGAAAGGAGTTTTACTTCAACAGACTTTGTGTCTAAATATAGGGGTTGACCTGGTGGGGGATGAAAGTCTGTGGGACAGGCATAAATGAGCTTTACATTTCTATGGGTGCGGAATGCCCCGCTCAGCCTTGCCTACCTTGATGTGGAATGTTTCTAAATGTTTCTTTTCTCAGATGGACATTCAGATGATGGAGAGATTGTTTTGTCTGACTTTACTTGCCTTCTCTATGGTTCTCAATTCTCTCTGATTGGCTGATGAGTGCTTCTGCCTTGATTTTCTCTTGACCGTCCTGCAAAAAAAGAAAAACAAATAAACTTACAATAAATGCACTGCCTCTGCACAGTCTTGCTTTCCATTTCAAATATCTAAACATTCTTAAATAAGGACATACTGTACATTTACTTGAAAAGCAGAATGACCTAAGATATTCAGTCTTGTTTTTTTTTTTTTGGGGGGGGGGGGGTGTCTACATTTTGTTAGTTTTTGCTTAAAGGTGCTGTATGTAAGATTTTGACTCTACTAAAGCATAAAAATAACATAATATGTTTGCAGATATTTAAGAAACAAGTTAACATACTTGTTTATCTGAAAACAATGCTACAGTCAGTTATTCTTCTTTGAAAATGTGCGTTCAGGGTGTGTCATCAATCTGGCAACCTGCATCTGTGTGAAGTCTGAGGAGGAGGGGCCGGGTGAAAAAAACCCTCTCCAATGTTTTGAATTTGGACTGCAATACCTAGTTCAACCACTCAAATTCAAAATATTGGAGAGGGGTTGTTTTTCACCCAGCCCCTCCTCCTCAGACTTGACACATGCAGGTTGCCAGATTGATGACACAGAGGAACAAGCACACTTGATGAATGAATGAAATGAAATATTCTGTGTTTTCCACCAAGTGGCAACCCAGGGTCCCGAAATACAATTGGGTAAACTGGCAGTGGACGGGTTTCACAAACCAAAACAAAGATCGACATTCCGGCTCTGAACGCACATTTTCAAAGGAGAATAATAAGTATGTTAACTTAGAATATTTCTTAAATGTCTGCAAACAAATTATGGTATTTTTATGCTTTAGTAGAGTCAAAATCTTACATACAGCACCTTTAAAACAAGAAAAGATATCTGCCAATGGTGTAAGAAAAGTAATCTTAATTCAAAGGGAAAGCAAGATTATTTTTCTTCCCTTGCTGCAGATATATTTTTTTCTTGTTTAAAGCAAAATTTAACAATATTAATACATAAGACTTAATATCTTAAATGTATAAGTGTAAATGTATCTTGAGTCAAGAATGTTTAGATATTCGTAATGGAAAACAAGGCAAAAATACTAAGTAAGAAAAATATTTTTTCCACTGTGAAGCCCTATTCAATGACAAAATCATATCATGATACAGATAAATGTGGCCAAAACTAAAAGTTCTGCTCCAGTTCAAAAGAAATCATCAACATCACTCATAAATTGATCTGGGACGCTCCCAAAACCAAAGCAACGGAATGGTTAGTCAAAAGACAACATATTTACCAACGTTCATGATCAATCGCTATGAAACTTGCAGGATGAGAATGTCTTTGAGAATTTGATGCTTTTATAGCATCCTTTCCTATAAATTCTTAACTGAGAAAAAAATTAAAGTCAGAACTGTGGTTTACAAACTCACAATTCTGAGAAAGAAGTCTAAATATATACAAATTTCTACTTTTTTAAAGGATAACGTACATATATCATCATTTGAAACATGGGTTTGAAATATCACAGAAATCACAGTATATAGAACAATTTTCACATCAACATCTGTTTCCACTTGCAAAATTGCAATTCTGCACTAAAAGATATTCTTAAAAACTAATTATTAGAGAAACAACAGGCTTTCAACTGCAGATAACTTCAATTTTAAGCATCTGATGCTCATTCAAGCACAGAATTACAGAGTACTGTATAAATAAATATTCTCTTAAAAAGTTGAACCAGTCTGAACCTTTGAGTCTGCAAAGTCGTAAAGAAAGCTGAATGGACTAACATGTTTAGTGTTTGCTTAAGGCCGTGGACTATAAGTCTTTTTGGCTTAATGGAGTTTGTCTGCCTGCTGTAAAAGGTTTAAGAGTTATATGGTACAATAAACACCAAACCGCTGCTAATCAGCAGCCCAACACAAATGGATATAATCGGCCATTACACTAGGTCACGTGTTTGTTTCAGACCAGCTGAAGTCTTGGAAGCCAGACTGAGGGAACGATTTAAACCTAACATGTAAATGGGTGACTAACATGACTATTTTCTCCCACAGCAAACCTGTAAGATTTTACTTGCAAACAACAGTGAAGCATCGCTTTTCTCTCTGTAAAAAACAGATAGAAAGCAAACAGACGCAGAAACTGCTCAGCAGCAGTCACGTTCATATTTCTACACTATAATTATAAGTCGGCTGCCAAAGAAACACATGAGAAATTGCTTTTTCTGAAGTTCAGACCAAGGATGCCGTTAAAGAAACATTTCACCCAAAAAACAAATACTCTGTGAACTGGAGCGGCTGTATTCATGCTTACATTTTGTATACATTTGTAAATTTTGTAATTATGTATATGGCATGGCTTTAAACCACTTTGATAATAGTGCGTGGGCTGCATGGACAACTTTATTTACTTTTTTTTGTCCTTTAGGTGCTTAAAAGCTCCAGTCCCTTCACATTTATTTCCTCTACAGACGAACGTCAGTCAAACTGCATGTGGTTCTAAGAGTAAAATTTATGACTGATTCTTATTTTGAGTGAACAGCGACTGTAAACCTCTGTGCATGTGTATGTGGTAGATTTAGTCCTTACTGACAGGTTTAATCAGCGATCGTGCTGCAAGAGTTTCAGATGGTGACCACAGTAAAGTGTGGTCCAAAAGGACTCTCCTGAACTCTCACAACATCTCTGTTTCTCTCCTACTTGTATGAAAAACATGTTTACCCACATAAATGCCACATAAAGCTGTACGTCTTCTAAATTGCCCAATTTTGAGGTAGCTGAGTGCACAAAGCTCATAAGATCTAGTGTGTGTGAAGCAGTCAGTGTCATTTTCCATGAGCCTCTGGATAAGTCTGGTGAACCACACACACTTAACTCACCATGAGTGAAATACAGTATCAGGGCCTGTCATTGTGGCTCCAACACACACACACACACACACACACACACGCACACACATATGTTAAAGTGCCAGATGAAAAGACCATACACCCTATTCACTGAATAGCTGATGTCAGCTTTGCTGGCAATCGGTTTCTCAAACAATTCAACGGAAAATTTCATTTTGAATTTTGAACACTTCAGTAGCATGAGATTTTGTTTTCTACGTTTTTTTTATTACATGCACACACATATATACAACGATGCATTAAACTGGCAGTAAAGCCAATTAATAATGCTACACAAGATTTTTATTTCCAATACATGATAGTTGTTACGAACTATCTTTTCATCAAAGAAATAAACGTATCATGGTTTCCACAAAAATATATATGAAAATTCAGCTTTGCATCAAAAATTTCTTTATAAAAAATTCAGATAGAATGATTTCAACTATTTTAAATTGTTATTATAAACTGCAGCAATATTTCACAATATTTCTGTATCTTTTTATAAAACCCTTTTTCATCAGCCTTGATGAACATAGAAAAACACACATAGACAGACAAACAGACGGACAGACAGACAGATAGATAGATAGAAATGTATGTATATACACACATCTGATTATATTACGTGGATGTGAAAATGTAATTAACTGATTCATGAAACAAAGGTAATTTAATTCAAAACTGAGCTGTGAAAAAGTGTATGCCTTTTAAACCCTATTATTTAAAACAATGAAGAAATTATGATACGCCAACTAATGCCATTAAATAGCCATTTCTAACTGATTTAACCTTTAAAAAGTTAGTTTTGTTGGTATGAATTAATGTACTGTATTAAGGTTATTTATAACACATTAAAACCGGCTGAAAGTCATTTACCTTCTTGTGGAGTTGCTGTCTGTTCCTGCTCTCAATCCCCACGTGTGTACGCAGCACTCAGTCACTGAGCTCTGGCTACCACACACACAATCACATTGTCCACTCCCCCTTCTTCCTGACCACTCCCACTCTCTTCCTCCCCACATCCCACCCTTCCTGCTCAACTCAAGTCCCTTGCCTCTCTTTATAATGCAAGTCAACAGATAAACCGGTGAAAGGCACAGAAATCCATGTGCCTTCATGAATCTTAAAAACAAACTAAACCTGCTGAAATAATAATATGTATTTAGGAAATATAGCACTGATCTATTTTTGATTAGAAAATGTTTGTATTCAGAGCTTCATATATGGTCTACATTTCATAATAACGATAATGATTGCAAAGTTCATAAACTGACAGAGTTGATTTTACAAAAACAGTCAAAAACAGCCTCCACACTGGAATTCACACTCCCATGATTCCCAATCTTTGTGCACAGGAAAAGATGTCAAACTGAGATACAACAAACAAAACATGAAAGCACAAATGCACAGACCTCACGTCACTGAAGGAAAACGTTCAAAGGCAAGAGTTCTGCTGGTGCACACAAGGGAAAACACACAGGAAAACATTCATACTCAGGACAAAAGTAAACTACTGTATACAAAGCAGATGTAAATGTCAAGGCCATTCAGCCTTGTTTGTTTTAGCACATTTTATCGGCCATTTATTGCACAATATAGACTGTATTGCCACTGTTGAAAGATGAAAGATATTGCCAACAAAAGTCATGAAATCTGCATTTTTTTTTTTTTTTATATATCATACCTCCATTACATTTCAAGAATTAAAGTACTACTTCCAAAGCTGTAGGTAAAATACTGTAGTTTCTTGCTTACTTTAAGCTACTGTTTAGCTTCAAAAGGCTTAGAATATAGTGCAAAAATTTATGGACTACTTCTATGGTGTTTTTGATATATACTTTAGTTTTTTTTACTCTAGTTTCATTGAATGAAAAAAGAGCAACGTTAACATTCTGCTAAACACCTATTTTTGAGCTCCACATAAGAAGGGGAGTCAAACATATATAAGGGATGGACAATTAAATAAATAATCAAGATTGTGGCTGCCGTGATTCATTATAAAGTGCTGATTACAGCATCCCATTTAAAAGACATTAAAAATACAGTTAAAACAGTAATATTGTGAAATATTATTACAAATACATTAACTGTTTTCTATGTGAATATATTTTAAAATGTAATTTATTCCTGTGATCAAGGCTGAATTCTAATAGGTTGATTTGCTGCTCAAAGTAACATTTCTGATTATTATCAATATTGAAAACAGTTGTCCTGCTTTTTTTAGGATTCAAAAGAGAGTATTTTCCTTTAAAAACTGTGAGAAGCTGGACATAACAGGGCCTTAATTGTACAACAAGAACATTGGATTAAAGACTAATTTTGTTCTGAGAAAAGATTTTTGCAAAATAGCATATAATAAACACCTCATGTGCTGCCATTGAACTGAGCATCTGCCATTCATAACTAAAAGAAGACGGCTGGGAAGTTTTGCATTTAATTCCAAATCTTATTTTAACTAGCTGTGAAAACAGACTGACGGCTAGCTCACCGTATCATTTCCTCTATGCCTCCTAAATAACCTTTACCATATTACTATAGGAGACTTTTTCCCTCATTGAATAATAGCTGCTTATGAAAATCCAGACAGGACTGTTATCAAAACAGAGCCAGACAGAAGCAGGTCAAAGGAGGACGATGTATAATCACATGTACAAGTCTTTCTTTCCCAGTGCTGAAAACATAATTTTTAGTTACCTGTTATTTTCAGTTAATGTTCTAGATGTTCTGCAAGTTGGATGAGAGTAAGTTTGCAAAAAATTATAACAGAAAGGTTATGGTGCTGATTTTCAAACACCTCCAGAATGAGAAAGAAAGTCTGGCTGAGATAATGCCTGAGAAAGAGCAATGGAAAGAGAGGAGTAACTTGAGGATAGAGAAGTGAAATAAACCAATATGACAGTGAGGAGCAGAGAGGAACGTGGGTTGATTAAGGTAAAAGAAGCAGAATTTTTAACATTCTCCACATTTCAGTCAGTGGAACGATGAGGCACCATAAAGTCATTAAAGGACAAATGCACGTGTGTGTGTGTGTGTGTGTGGGATGAGTAATGATAAGAAAGTGAAAGAAAAAAAAAAGACAGAGCGGGAGAACAGAATGTTGCTTACATACCCAGTATACCTATTTACATATTAAGAAACAAATACATAAGTTTCCAACACAGTGTTAAAGAAGCTTTTGCAAATATACTTTTAACATACTTTTCTGTAAATTTATACATTTGAGAAATGTATATACAGTCAGAAGTTTGGAAACATTAATTTTTTTTTTAATGTGCCTTATCTTCTGCTCACCAAGGCTGCATTTATTTGATCAAAACTACAGTAAAACAATAATAGTGTGAAATATTTTTACAATTTAAAATAGCTATTTTCTATTTGAATATATATATTAAAAAGGAATTTATTTCTGTCATCCAGCATCATTACTCCAATCTTCAGTGTCACATGATCCTTTAGAAACCAATTTAGTATGCTAAATTGCTGCTCAGTTATTATTGTTGCACAGTTATTAATAGTGGTTCTTATTGTTATCAATGTTAGAAACAGTTCTTGCTGGTTAATATATAGTGCAAACATTTTTTCAGGATTCTTTGATCTTTGAACATTTTAAAATCATAATGTTTCCAAAGAAGATTTTTTTTCCCCCCAAACTTTCATTTAAACACAAGAACAAACTTCATAAATGTGACCCTGGACCACAAAAACAGTCATAAGGGTAAATTTTTCTTCTGAAAATTGAATAAATAAGCTTTCCATTGATGTATGGTTTATTAGGATAGGACAATATTTGTCAGAGATACAACTATCTGAAAATCTGGAATCTCAGGGTACAAAAAAAAATAATCTCTAAATACTGAGAAAATCGCCTTTAAAGTTGTCCAAATAAAGTTCTTAGCAATGCATATTACTAATCAAAAATTAAGTTTTGATATATTTACAGAAGGAAATTTACAAACCATCTATATGGAACATGATCTTTACTTAATATCCTAATGATTTTTGGCATAAAAGAAAAATCAATAATTTTGACTCATACAATGTATCTTTGGCTATTGCTAGAAATATACCCCAGCGATTTAAGACTGGTTTTTTGGTCCAGGGTCACAAATTATTTAACCAAAAAACACATTTTAGAAACTATTTTGCATTAAACAAACCTAAAATAAAGTTGCATTTATCAGAGCTAGAAATAGAGCAGTGTGGCCAAAAACAATACGAAAGCTGTAATTCCCAGTCTCACTGTATCCTTGAACTTTTCAACAGGCCACAACAATCTCCAGTCCTGCGTGTTCAGATTTATCTCTCCTCATTCCACATTAAGCCCCAAACTTCAGCCTAGTTATCCCTGAGATTTAGCGCTCCTGATATTCACCACGCCACATTTACTCACCTGTAGGTCAAAGCTGCTTTGAGGATTTTGTCGTCGCTCTGTTCTTTGGCCAGCAGTCTGAACCTTCTCTAATGCTCCTGTGAATGAGAACAGGGGAATGTAAACACAGACGTAAAGAGATATTTGTCCAGCCCTTTAGATAGAATCTCACCTTGTATCTCCTCATCTCTGAGCCGGCGAATGGCTGCCCGAATGAGTTTTCTCTCTTCATATTCACTGGTGCTTTGTAACTTGAAAGAAAGAAAGAAAAACAGAAGGCAAGACACACAAAAACAGTATTTAGCTTGACATGACATATTTAGGCCCACACAGAATGTGAACCCACAGAATTCCACTGAAATAAAATGTTGGGATATTTCCACAGAATTCAAACAATCCCACACAACTGGTATTATAAAAATTCCTCAATATAATCTTTTTTGCAAGTCTGATTAATATATTTTACCATATTTGAAGGAATGGGTCACCCAAAAGTGAAAATTTACTTAAAATATACTAACCTCAGGCCATCAAAGAAGCAGATGAGTTTGTTTCTTTATCAGATTTGGAGAAATGTAGCATTACATCGCCTGCTCACCAGCGCATCCTCTTCCGTGAATGGGTGCCATCAGAACAAGTCATGATGACTTTGTTTCTTACAAACATGCAGCTTTTGGCTTCACACGATTTTAATTGATGGACTGCTTGTGGATTATTTTGATGTTTTTAGCAGCTATTTGGGCTTTCATTCTGACGGCACCCATTCACTACAGGGGATCCTGGATTAATGCTGAATTTCTCCAAGTCTGTTCCCATGAAGAAGCTCATCTTGGAAGGCCTGAGGGTGAGTACATTTTTAGCAAATTTTCATTTTTGGGTCCTTTAAATAATTACTGCATATTCATACTGCAAAAACAGGACAGAAAAACAATATAAATTCCATGTGGAACTTGGAAATTACAGAAAGTAAGAGTTTATTTACGTTTCAATAAAAAAAAACATCCCATTATAACGGAGAATCGTATGTAATTTGCGTGTGTTCTTGACATAATTCACAGATTAACAGAAATTATACCTCAGTCAATCTCCATTCATTGCTTTTATCAAGAACAACAAACCTCACAACTTAAGGCTGTTGCGCTCTCTCCCACCTTCAATACCACGACTGAGGTGCCCTTGAGCAAGGCACCGAACCCCCAACTGCTCCCTGGGCGCCACAGCAAAAGTGGCTGCCCACTGCTTCAGGTGTGTGTTCACGGTGTGTGTGTGTGTTCACTGCTGTGTGTGTGCACTTTGGATGGGTTAAATGCAGAGCACCAATTCTGAGTATGGGTCACCATACTTGGCCACATGTCACATCACTTCACTTCAGTTAACGTAGAACAATGGGTATTTATTTGAAATGGGCTCTCTGCAGCCTTTTGTTTTACACCAACAAAGAGCTTACAGTACGCTGTGTTTTTTTTTTTTTTTCATGATTTTGGTGATATGACAACATTCCATACGGGGCAGAAACACTTATCAACCATCTCCAGAATACTACAAGCACCATCTCACTCAAGGAATGTTGACAGGAGCAACACAACAGAAACAAACAAAACAAATCATAATACATCTCCATACAAGTCCATAAAATTCCACTAAGTTCTTATATGATATCCATAGACCTGAATCTTCCCCGACAGCACGTCTAATGAAGCTGTCAAATCAGGACTGCAAATACAAGCAAACAAGTTCAGATTCAAAATGTAATGGTTCATGTTATGCAAGACTTTCAATTGTGTTTTATACAACATATTCTTGCATTTGCAAATGTTCCTTTTCAGATAAGGCATAAATAATAACTTTTTTTAAATAATAAAGTAACAAATTCTTCATACCGGCACTGGTTTTCTTTATCCTCATGTCTGCTCTGGTGGGCACGTCTGAAACGCTTGCTGGTTAGCGCAGCCTCCATTTCTTCAATCTCACAGCGCCGCAGTTCCCGGATCGCTGACCGGATCAGACGCCGCTCGTCTATGTCGATAGTTTTATCAAGCTGGAGAAACAAAGAACAAGTTATGTAAAAAGATTATTTTGGAAAAGAGCTGGTAAGTTGTGCCACTTTTAACTTACATTATAAAATGACGTGACACAGCCAAGTACAGTGACCCATACTCAGAATTAATGCTCTGCATTTAACCCATTCAAAGTGCACACACACAGCAGTGAACACACACACACCGTGAACACACACGCGGAGCAGTGGGCAGCCATTTATTCTGCGGCGCCCGGGGAGCAGTTGGGGGTTCGGTGCCTTGTTTAAGGGCACCTCAGTCGTGGTATTGCTGGCCCGAGACTCGAACCCACAACCTTAGAGTTAGGAGTCAAACTCTCTAACCACTAGGCCACGACTTCCCATATATCCTCTATACAAAATGATCTGAGATAAATGCCAAATTATATTTCAGAACATGCGCGCTACAATTTGAAATATTTGTAACACTGGTTAAATAATGGAAATATATTTTTTAAGATTTTATTAATATGCACCAAAATAAAATATCAAGTGACAGAAGAGCGCAGTGCAAACGGCTTTGTGAATCTTCCTTCTAACTATATGTCCACATGAGAAACACAGTGGCCTAGATAAAGAGGGTGACACATTTACACACTGACACTCTCATCTTCTCTCTCTGAATGAGGTCATGACCTGGAATGCCCAGCTGAAGACACAAAAGCAGGTCATCTGCATAGCAGGTGAATAATAAAGGTTCTATATTCACTTTACAGTGATGATGTGTACAGTCCGTATAAGCGGTGAAAGCTCTAGAGCCATATTTACTTAATGAAATGCCGGAAAAGTGTAAATTTGTTTTTCAGTTTGTGAGCAGATTCACAACAGTTTCTGCGCTTAAGCTTATTCCACAAACCATCATATTTCTATAATTCTATGATTTATATTCTTCTATATTTTGGACATAGACAAAGAACATTTCATTTGGCAACATGGATTAAAAGCATAACTTCATGTAATGCAGTTATGGTAATAAACTGGTCATAATTCTAAATTTACACCTGCCTTGTGTTTCTCATTTTTTAATTTTGGCCTGTTTCTTTGAGTTTGTCCTGAGCCGATACCCTAAAACCTCTATGCAGTTTCTGCATTTGGTGGTTGGTATGTTACAGGATACCCATTGCAGCCTACTGTAAGTCACCAGTACGGAGTTGTGGGAGGGCATGTGGCAATGGTTTATTATCAGTAGGAAACAAATGTGTCAGGTAGATTTGACTTCCTTTGTCTTTATCAATGCATCCATATTAATGCCTTGTGTGACTGAAGAATGACTGGAAAATTTCAGACAGAGTGTCAGATAAATATATCTGTGAAAACCTGCAGAGGCTTTTGAGCTACAAATATTTTGCAAACTCTTCATAATGAACATTATAAACAGATCCATATTATCAACACAAAATAAGTTATCTACTATTAAACTTAGAAGTGATATGCTGTGGAGAAATTTAGCATTACATCACTTGCTCACCAATGGAGCCTCTGCAGTGAATGGGTGCCGTCAGAATGAAAGTCCAAACAGCTGATAAAAACATCACAGTAATCCACACGACTTGGATTATGTCTTGTGAAGCGAAAAACTATGTTGTTAGAAACAATCGAGCATTAAGCCGTTTTAACTTTAACCAACCATAATGATGCTCCCGCTAGTGAAAATCCATACTCATTTTGTCCTCTCACATCGAAATGAACAGTGCTTTACCTCTGCATATTTCCCTCCTGATTCAGACAGACAAACAAGTTTTTCAGTGGAGTAAACGGGGGGGTGGATGGAACAAACACCGATACAAACACTTTAAAGGGTCATGAAACCCCAGCCTACTTTTTCTGAGATTTTAGCAGAGGTGTTTGTGTTTCACATCATAGAAGACAATGTTAGCATCCAATAATTTTAACTGTTGGAGAAAACTGGTCAAATGCAAGTTTTTTTGCGCTATTTTCATCTTCCGGGTTTAAAATCTACATTGTGTTGACGTCACAATTTGTGACGTGGCAATGGACTATAGTACATTGATCATGCGTCGGTGTCTATTAAATTACTAATGTGACTGCATGTTCTTATCCTATAGAAGACACTTCGCTTAATTATTCACAGAGCTGAGGCTGCACCATCTTTGCACGCTGCTGTGTGGACACTGGCTTGGGGCTGCTTGAAACAGTCGCTGAGCTAAGGCAGAAAATGACACTGTGCTTGCGACGTCTTTTGAGCCTCAGTGAAGCCGTCCATGGCAGGACCGAAGAGTCCCTTAGGAGAGACCATGGAGGATCAAGGAAGGCCATCTTTTCTGTGTCCCTGATGTCTGTCTGGTTTAGCCAAAGGTGGCACTCCAGCACCACTAGGCTAGCCATGGCCTTGCCCACTGCCTGCGTCGTCACCCTGGTAGCACGCAGGGCCAGATCTGTCGCCGTTCACAGCTCTTTGAGTCTGCCAGGATCCCAGTCAGACTCGTCCATGTCCTGGAGAAGTTTGGCCTGAAATACCTGTAGCACAGACATCATATGCAGGGCTGAGCCGGCCTGGCCAGGTGCTGCATGAGCACTGTTGGCTAGGGCGGAAGAAGAAGATGATGACGGTGGAAGAAGATGAGCAGCCACTGCCTCTTCCAGAGAGGGGAGCTTGCAATACTCCTTGTCCTAAGCGCCGTCAACAGTGGTGAGAGCTGCATCAGTCAAGGGGTTTACTACGCTGGGTTGCGTAGACTGAGAGCTTCAGACTCTTCGCCGGAACATGCCAACTCGTCAGCATCAGATTCCATCAAATACATGAAGTCATCGACAACGCTCTTCTTCAGAAGCGCTGAAGGAAACCAGGCTGCTTGCATCTGATGAGGGCCGCTGATCCTCACGTGCAAAGCACACCAGTGATATGAGTTTCTGCAGGGAGAGTGAAGCACGCGAGCGCTGGGCCAACACAACATCACTCGAGCCTGAGAAGATGGCCGTGCTGTTCTGCTGCTTCTTCCTCTTGGGAGAGAAAGGAGTCGGGAGAACAGTGCGGGAAGGACCGCCTTCATGAAAAAAGGCGATCGGTGAGCGAAGACGGGAGAGGGACATATTCTCGCAGTGACAACATGAAGCCTTGGTGAGTGCAGCCTCTGCATGGGAAACCACCAGACAGATGACACACTCCTAGTGACCGTCTGCTTCTTGCAAGGGGTCCTTGCACGAGCTACACCCACAAAGCGACATTTGAAACAATATGCGCTTTTTTTCCGGCACCTGATAGCCACAGGGAAACTCCGTCCTCTGCAGGAGGCCTGATTCAATGGCAGGATAGAGCAGGCTAAGCTTCTTGCTTCAGTAACAGAATAAACAGGGGTTTCCCTATACAAGTAGTCAAAAGATGATGCAACGGGAGTTACCTTTCGATATGGAACTTAAGGCTATTTAGTTTGTTTATTAAAAGAACAAGGTATAGACCTGTTCTATAGGAAAGGTAACTTCAAATGACTTCTGTTGTGATCTGGTGCTATAAAGAAAATAAAATTAACTTGACCTTCAAGGGGCAGGGGGTGCCCCCCTAATATAATGTCATTTCCTTATCATCATTTATTTCAATATTTTATTCAACATTTTAAAGTTGAATGACAGCAAAAGAAAGCTGGATGACAGCATGGAGACTCAAATGGAAAAGCTCTGTTTGGCAGTTCAGCAGCAGTGCTCAGATGTTCATGACACTTTCTTTCGGTATTGCTGAAGCATACGTATTGCACTGTTTTCCTCCACTACTTTCATACCAAATTCCCCGTTTATGAATACAGATGGAAACACATTAGACCAGCATCATGCAAGAATAAGTGCATTCACATCTGATATCCTCTTGGGTGGTCTGATCACAAGTGAACAGTGGACACTACAGGTGTAATAGGGTACTGGAAATGCATAATGAGTAAACCACTAAAGAGCATGTGGAGAAGACTAAGTTTAAGAATATAAATTAGCAAAGTGCTTTTGAAAAGTCACACATTTTAATATGAATTAATAATCCAAAGATAGATTCTGCAGTTTCACTAGTGTTGGAGAGCACTGTCTCTGGGTGATGAAGGTAACACTGATGGAAACTTTACATTTTCCATCAATCTTGGTAATGGAAATAGATGCAAAAGCAGAGAGAGAGAGGACAGAGAGAGAGAGAGAGAGAGAGAGAGAGAGAGATGTGAATCAGCAGTCAATTCCAGCTTCAGTGTGAGTATGACCATATTAGGGCATAGGCCTCAAAACCCCACCCCCGGACTGTGATGCGGGCTGAATAAGAGAGGTGAAGGTCAAAGTAAGACAGCAAGATAATTAAAGTATTAGTAACACACATTCAGGAAGATGAGCAATGACCTGGAACACCTACAAAGTCTGTAAGACCCAACATAAACATTCCCATTTCCTAGATGTTACTTCCTTAAAAATTCCAAAGGAAATTCAAGTTCATTTAGTTTATCCAAACAGTCTTAATAGTGCGTTAGTGGTATGCAGGTAGTCACTGTCAAATGTGGGATTATTCTTTCCATCGCTAAAATCTAAGAATATATTTAATGCCACCTTTTACAATAATGGGTCAGCACTATATGAATGACCACACATGGAAATTTTGTTGACATCTGTGGTACATTTGAGGTAAAAGAAGCTTTTGATGTACAATTTTGGAACAGGCGGTTTCCACATGTAAAACCCTCAAACAAAACAAACTGTAAGGCCTCTTAAAACTTTATTTAGCCTATAGTTTGGATAAAGCAGTGTCCATAATTCACTTAACTCAGTAATATGTAATATTAGGGATTTACAAAAAGTTTCATATATAATCTGATCTGACTGGTGCATTTAAGGTCATGTAAGGTCAGTGTAAGGGTTCACAGGACACATGAACACATTTACAAAGTACTTGGATGTGGCATTAAGAAGCTAAAGAAAAATTTTTTGATTGCATTTCCCAAAATTTGTCATGTCAAAATCCAATCTTTAAAACATACAGGCTCAAATAAACAAAGACAACAAATGCATCAGAAGAAAATGACAACTACAAGAGGGGTTCGATGACAACAGCATAGAAATGTAACCATGGTGGATGATTTCTGTAAATATTTTGTCATAAAAAAATACAACAATCACTTAAGCAATTCCAACAACAAAAACATAATCGCTATCAATGTTTATCCCGAGTTAAATTTCTCTTGTAGAAAAAAAAAAAAGTAAAAAAAAAGTTAGGCACAGCACAGCTCACTAGCACTGATGTTAAAGGTGAACTCAACTGTGTCATTTTTGTGGCTGTAAAATACTTTTCAATTTCTAAACATTTCTCTGTTTGAGCAGTCCAATGTATCAACTTCTGATTCAACCAATGACATGAGTTTGGAGTAGGACTGAATGCTGAAAGACAGGAGACAGTGCAACATCAGAAGAGTTTAGAAACGATAATAATTTTTTAGATTTCCCTAACTTCACCTTCCAAACCCAAACCCAACACACACACACACACACACACACACACACATCCTGACTTCCCTGACCTAAAAGAGGGTGTCATGGTCTACTAACTCTAATTCTTTTCCTGCAATCCCATTCAAACTTCCTGCATGATCTCATCCAGTTCCTGAGCAGTTTCTGGGCAGCAGATGGCAAGTCACATGACAAAATGATTCACATGAACTTTCACCACAGCCAGAAACTGAAAATGAAGGATTGATCCTCACTGATCAGAGTGTCTTTTCCAATGATCTTTTTACCAGAAGCCATTCAATTTCAATCAGTCGGGCAATCTGAGATAAGCAACAGTGACTGTTGGTGATGTGACATGGGTGTGCTCATATGGCAGAGTTTAAAGGGAAAGTTCACGCAAAAATGAAATTCTGTCATCATTTACTCACCCAAGTCATTCAAACTCACAGGACGTTTGATCATATTCGAAACACAAATGAAGATCTTTTTAAATGTCCACACAACCAAAACTTTGATGCTTAAAAAAGTTCAGAAAGAGTTGATAAACCTAATACACATGTACTGAACAATTTAATCAAAGTCTTCTGAAGAGACATGATCGCTTTATATGATTAACAGATTTTACTTAGGCTTTTATTCACATATAAACATTGGTCAATGCACTAGAGATGAAACTGTTTGGCAATAAACCATGACAAAAAGTCCGGATGCATGACCTTTTAATATTTTAATCATCATTAAAGCCATATTAGATGAATAAATAAGATGAATGCATTAAGGGGGAACAGATTGTTTTGCGCATTATGTGTGTTGTAGGCTACATGAAACCGCTCGTCTGCGCCATTCATTAACAGACATGCAGAACATGCAGGATTCATATTAAAATTGACTCTTGTGGCTTAATATTTACAGATACTAGTCTATATCACGATTAGATTTAAGTGTTATGACCTACTTTTGATTAATTCATTCAAAATTTGACAGATTCTGTGACATTCCGCGTTAAACTGTGAATTCCGTTTTTATGACTGGATTCCGCGATTCCTTCCATGTTTTCTGCATCGCGGAAATCATAGGGCCCTAGCATACTTACACTTACACATGACAAAAATATGGACTATAATTAGACTAGGGATATGCTGGTATCAAATTTTCCTGTTGCGATTAATTGCTAATGCTTTTACCACAGTATAAGATATTATCACGGTATTGAAATTCAGTTTAAAAAAAGTGGTCATAATACAGTTTAACAGGTTTAATAACTTTTTTCTTATAACAAAAATAACTGAACATTTAAATACAATAAAGCAATACAGAAAAATATATAAAGTTAAAAGTTTTACACAGATTAAAATGCAAAAGAACTATAAAGACCAATAGATATCACTTTACAATAAGACCTCATAAGTTAACCTTAAGCCGCGTTTCCACCGCTGGAACTTTACCCAGGAACTAGGGACTTTGGGCTGGTACTCGGTGTGTTTCCACCACAGGAACCACGATCTAAATAAAGTTCCGGGTAAAAAAAAAATGCCCCTCAGAAAGTCCCTGCTGGCGAGGTAGTACTCTTTCAAAGTTCCGGAACTTTCAGGGGCGGGACTTGGGTGCTGAGCATGCTGATTGGTTGAGTTCACGCAGCATTGTGATTTCAACCACCATTTATTTGGATCATTTTCTAAATATTACTGTTATTGTGTCATGAAATGTAATTTTAAAAGTATTTCAGACGAGAATGTAGTTGTTTAAAACTCAAATCTGTGGTTTATTTATAAAGACAGCGCCTATTTAAAAATATGTTTCGCCGATTTCGGAGACGATCAGCTCCACGCGATCAGCAGGAGCTCAGTGCTCATGTATCCGCCTAGAGCACTCTCAACTCGGCTAGTCCTTCTGACATTTGACGCTGGCTCTGATGTCTCTTTAATGGTTAAACATAAAATATAATTCGTATTGGGTAAATCTAACAGGTAATCTTTGGTCTGTATTCAATTTATCTATATGTTGAAATTAAAATAAAAAGAGGCAATTGATATAATATTTCGTTTCATTGTGACGTCTGTATATAACGTTACACATATCCCTGAACTAAGTACATTTCTGCAGCTGTTATTATGTTTAAATGAAAACAAAAGGAGGCAGTGGTATTTCATATCATATTTCATTTTACTGTAAATATACAGTGAGGAAAATTGCAGTAGCCAAGGCGAGCTGACTGATATTATCAAGTACGCTGCTGTTTGCAGAAATACTGGATTTGCGTCGTCGTGGACATCACACTCCCGAGTCGAATGTGCAAAGTCTTAACTACCGAGGATGCAAATCCGAAATTTGTGCACAAATTTGTATTGAGAAACGCACACAGACCTATTTCACCAGACTATTTGCCTAATCTTCACGGTACTTTAGACCGCGGTGGAAACACAGAAAGCAACAGGTCTGGGGGGAAAATAGTTCCTGGGGAAAAAAGTTCCTGGTAAAATTGTTCCGGGTAATTTCGGTGGAAACGCGGCATTAGTTAATGCATTAACATTCACAATGAGCAATAGATACATTTGCTACAGAAGTTATTTATCTTTGTTAAAAAATACAAGTCTTAGTTCATGTTAGCTCATTAAATAACACAACTTTTCAACATTTGATTTTAACAACATGTTATTAAATATTGGAATACCTAAGATTAATGAATGTTCAGAATAATTTTTCATTGGCAGTTTATGTTAACTAATGAATTAACTAATGTTAACTAATGAAGCCCTAATGTAAAGTGTGAATGAACAATAAAGAATCAAAACACTTTCAAACAATATCTAGGGCATGTTGCAGTCCAAATTAAAATGAAAATAAAAATAAAAAATTGAAAATAAATAGCCTATTAAGTCGAAATATTTAAGTATTTGCCAATGTGATGAACACCGTAGGAAATCCACAAATCTGAATGGCTATTTAAAATTATTTAAATATGTTTTAGGCAACTGCTTTATATATTGGTATCTAGGGTTAGGGCTGCATTTTCTGCAGCTTAGCGCCATCTGCTGTCAGAGAGTGAATGTGCTTTCATTCAGCGTGTCTCTCACGTGTTCCCCCATGTGCTTCTCTTGCCTGCTTGTTTACATCAGAGCGCACACACGTCTTTCAAGCACCATACAGCGGTGTTGTGCATTTTGACCAGTTGATGGGAAAAGTATTCTTAAAATGCATTCTGAATAAATTGTAATATATAATTATTTACGGTATTCAGAAGTGCCCACGATAACAATATCGTGCATATTCATTACCGTGATATATCATTAACAATACCAGCATGTCTAAATTAGACATTACTAATCTATGCCATTTCCAATATTGCCTTTTATGCAGTGTGTAATGTAGCTGTATGTGTGAATATAAACAATCTGCAAAGTTGTAAAGCTGAAAGTGCACAATAAATAAAGTTATTGTCTCCCAAAATAAAGAATCGACTCTGAACAGCTGCAACAAGTCGTTAGTAATTCGAATCCCACTTTTGTGACGGCTACACAATTGCATAATTGCGTGCCTATGTTCTACGTTGGCCAGCCACGAACAACTTGACCCTACCCACAAACACGTCATTCTACTGACGACTGCTTCTCTAATCTCGGGGAGTTCAACACGGGATTCTGTTGAAAGATGGGTCAGTATCCTGTTTATTTGGACCAGCTGCTGCATTGAATCACAACCTGTAAGTATAAATAATAGATGTTTATATTTTCTATAGAGCATTCTAGGGCCCTGTCCCAAATGGCACACTCCAGACTTGTGGACTTCCTCAGAGTCCACACTTTGGTGACGTCATGTAGTGCAGAGACCATGAGGGCGCATTGAGAGGTATTTTTGGGACAGACTTGATCATCACGCCGGAAATAACGGTCTGGTTGTTTTTTGACAGGAGCTGCAGGTTCGGGGAATATGCTGCCTATGTTCCATTTGAACTAAGATTAAAATTTTAACACATAATAAACACGTGCGTGAGTTTCGGATGAATTTACAGGTTTAAATATAAATATAGGTTTACATATGACTCAGTAAAGCCCTGACATTCGGTTCTATTTATTTAATGCGATCGTATTATTCAACACGCTATTATTATGTTTGAGATATCAACCACTGGTCGATGACCATAATGTTTGTATAAACTCTAGGTAACAACTGGTAAAATGTACACCTAGGTCATAAAAACCATAATGATACCTACACTTAAATATTTTCTTCTCAGCCATGTCATCAATTGCTCTTGAGCGAAATCTCCTCCCATCCATTGTCTGATTGGCATTGGATGGGAGGAGATTTCGCATTTTGCAAGGATTCCTGGGTAGTTAAAGTGTGCGGAGCCTGCATCTATGCGGGCTTCGCGGAAGACCACTTCAAGGGTACAAAGGGGGCGCTGCTGAGCACACTTCAGAGCGTTAAAATGCTGAATGGGACGGACTCAGACTCGGCGAGCACGCGCAATTTAAGTCCACAAGACCGAAAGTCCACATGACGTGCGCCATTTGGGACAGGGCCAAAATACATAATTATTTAAATAGGCGTATCATTTCTGACATGCGCTGAACGCCATAGACCAATCACAACAGACTAGGCCATCTGACCAATCAGAGCACAGGAGCCTCACGGAAAGGAGGGGTTTAGAGAGACTGAATCTTTGAACTGTTTTGAATGAATCGTTTGAGAATCACTGGAAAATGAGGAGATATTAAATGCATATTTTGAGAAAACAAAAGCGTTTTTTGACCTTGCATGCATGTTATCCTATTGTAGGAGACCCCCAAAACAATATTAGGAATCGTAAAAAATGGCATAACAGGGGCACTTTAAACTTTATGGAGATTAATGCCTAATGCATCATAATGTTTTGTTTAAAAAAAAAATGTAAAGGCAACCTGAAAAAAAAAAAAAGGATTGAAACCCTACAGTACAGCAAATGATGTGAGAGACATGAATGACAATTGTGGTCTGCCTCCAAGTTCTACATAAACAGACACCAATTATACAGTCCTTTGGGAAGCTATATCAGGAAATGCCTCCAAAGTTGAGGAGAACAACTATTAAGACAAATAAACATCCCTAATGAAAAACTAATTGAAACTTCAATTCCTCAATCTTGAACAAAAAAGAAAGAATATCTATATTCACACACAACTAAAAATAAGCCCTATAGTCAACAAGAAAGTTGGAGAAAACACCACATGCTCCAAAATCCACAAGGGACTGTGACACTCATGACCTCTGTGGAATCGCGTCTCACAGACATCCAAACACTGTAAAGAGGGGAGAGTGGAAAATATTTGCAGGGGGAGAAAACAGAGGTGGGAATCTACAGTACTTTTAGACTTCCTTCGGGAACACACATGAAAATTTAATTTAGCAGATTTGCCAGCTCTAAAAATGTAGTAAATAAAAATGAAGTAATTTCAACCACTAATAGTAATAATATCAATCCTGAATCTGTTTAGCATTTTTCACGGGACTTTTAATATTTCAGAATACAATAACATCTTGAAAGAATAGTTTTTGCACTATAGTCTGACACACCTGCTCCCACGAAACTGTTAACAGTATGAAAGCATCCTTGAAGTGTAAATGCAGCCAAAAGTAGCTTGTTTTACAATATGATTGTCACGATACCAAAATTTCAGCATTTCAATATAAATATAATTAATTAAAAATTCTGATAAGTAATTACTGTATATTATATATTTAAGTATTGTTTATATTTTTTTTAAATATTTAAGTAATTATATTATATATAGAATACTTTTATTTCGTCATATTCGTGATTTATAAATTTATAATTTTATTTAATTTTGAAGTAGGCTATTGCTAGCCTATTCTTTATGTTCACATATTCGTTATGACAAAAATGTGTTAGCCTAGCCTAAAGTTGATTTAATATTCTTCATAACAAATTTTAAGAAGATAAAAGTTAAGAGAAAAATGTAATTAGTTTGTAGTCTATAGATAGGGCTATAGGATAATTTTTTTTTATTAACTTTTATTAGACTGCAGATCGAAATAAAAGAATTCTTGATAATCTTTAAAATGAGAGAATCACTTACATAATTTAGGCTATAGCCTACTTTCTTTGACTGCAGGAAAAAACGAAACAATTTAGATCTGAATTGAGATTTTTCTTGTAATCAATAATTTTTTTTTTGTACAAATTACAACATGAATGCTGAATGATGTTTAACAGTGAGCAAATCTCCACTACATAGTCGCACAATCGTTGGTGTCGGTCGCAAATATTAAACATGTTTAAAAAAATCTTTGTGAAAATGGCTGGTTCTTGAATTCTAAGATTATAATCTTTAGACACCACACAGGCCTGACAGTCGTGTAGTGTGTTCTCGGCTTAAGCTGGTTGAGACCCAGCAACCACAAACAAACTGTACCTTGTTACAAATATCAGTCTAACCACTTCAAGCTGTCATGACTAGATTGTTCCAATAGAGTGGCCTTTCTGTAAACATATATATAGAGAGGAATAAGGGTGGAAAAAACAGGTGATATTTATTTTTCCCTATTGCTTTGAATGCAGGTTTTGTGCTCTGTGTTATAAGTCCTTACACACTGATGGTTTAAACCTGCCTTACAATTTAGCTTTATGAAATTCATGACTCGAGTCACAGAAGAGCTTCGTGCTCTGCATTTATCCCATCCAAAGTGCACACACACAGCAGTGAACACACACCCGGAGCAGTGGGCAGCCATTTTTATGTTGCGGTGTCCGGGGAGCAGTTGGGGATTCGGTGCTTTGCTCAAGGGCACCTCAGTCGTGGTTTTGCTGGCCCGAGACTCGAACCCACAACCTTAGGGTTAGGAGTCAACCTCTCTAACCACTAGGCCATGACTTCCCCATTCTCCCATCATAGTAAAAGCCAATCCAAGATAATGGGGTCTGTGAAACACCATACCCCAATTATCAACACACTAATTAATAAACCTCTCATATAGCTACTAATTTGCGATTAATCTAACATGGCTTTCACTTTCAGCAGCATATTTAGATATTTAAAAGTTAAGCTCCTTCTAATATAATTTGCAGAGACTGGAGGACTTGCAAAAACTTTAATTTGGACAAATAGCATGTAATTCTATATAAAAAAAAATATGACATTGTGACTGTTAAACTTTTTTTGTTTTTTGTTCTCACATTGGACTATTATCTAATATTGTATAAATGCAAATTTGTATGAAATTCCACTGATAGTATTTTGAATAAATCTTTGTAATAAACCTGAATTCTTCAGTATTTTGCCCACAAAAGAAGAATTTCAGAGTATATTGATGACAGCAATACAACTCATAAAGTTGATCCAATTTTGTTCAACTGCATAATGTTTTTTTTTTTTTTGTAATGTTTTTATACTCATGGATGTCTGCCACACATATAAGCCTATATGAAACAAACTCTTGATCAATTCAGAGAATATACAGTAAATATTTTTGGGTATTCATAAAATACAAGAATGCAGTGGTTTTAACCAATAAAGCACTTTGTAATGCGGTCACTCCATGAATCCAGGCATAGGCGACACTTGCAGCTGTATTATAGGGTGGCATTGTTGCCCTCACAGAGGCTCTCAGATGCCCACTTCACGCTCATTCCCAGCCATTTCACAAAATTGCTCTTCATTTCATCTACCACTCATTGAAAATGATTTATTCCCTTCCAAGCACCTCTTATCTGGCCTAGAGCAGCATGATTGTCAGGACAGCCACTGACTCAACAGAAACCAGCCAAAAAACCAGATGTCTTTTTTTGTTTGTTTTCTTATTCATGTGAAACTGAAGGTGTTGCTGTGGTGGTTGTTCATGACAGCTGGAACATTTAAGGTTAAAGGTGCACTTTTTGTGACTCTAATTTGTCCCAGTGATTCAGGACTATCTATCTATCTATCTATCTATCTATCTATCTATCTATCTATCTATCTATCTATCAGCATGGAAGTTTATTTAGGAACTGCTGTTTCACACCTAATCTGTTTATTTGGTTTCTTTTCATCTGTTTCTCTCCGTCACATATAATGCACACTGACTGAGGTTCAGGTATGTGCAGCTGCTTGTTTGGACGTTTCACTTTTCCACTCATACTGATTATGTTTGGTCTGTCTGGTGAATTTGTACCATCACTCTGGACTGCACTGTGACTCATGCTCTGCCTGTCTGTTATATGTATGTATATCGTGTTTGTTTTATTGTTTGGTTTGTAAAATGCCTTGAGAGCTGGCTGAAAATGCTACATAAAGTAATCATACACACTTCAACAGCAAGACATGAACGTCATTTAACATCAACACAGCTTTTTCTCAAGATTAATATGTCAGGAGTCTCGTGAGAGTGATCAATTTTAATCAAATTTCTCAAATGTAATATTTTAATCTTCATTTAAAAATAAATAAATAAATGTACTTTTTTATGAAAGCACTGATAAAAACTGACTGATACCAATAGCATTTTTTATATTAATGCAGATATTATAAATCTGCTTTTAGTATTTATTTATTGCTTTTTTGGTTTGTTTGTACCTGTAAACTCAGGTGTCAGGAAATGATGGAAAAACATTAGTTTGTGGATTCGGGGGGGAA
Source organism: Cyprinus carpio (assembly GCF_018340385.1). Lineage (NCBI taxonomy): Eukaryota > Metazoa > Chordata > Actinopteri > Cypriniformes > Cyprinidae > Cyprinus > Cyprinus carpio. The sequence continues at coordinate 27,970,024 of NC_056601.1, forward strand.
AAAAATCATCATTACATACAATATTATTGTCGACAACATCATCATGGTTGTTACTGTGAAGGTTTAACTATTATAAGCCTTTTTTTATAGACATTGTTAATTTTTTACCATTTTACAGACTGACACGTGCGCCTGAGCTCGCATATTCTGTTTACAGAGCGATTTTATCATACAGATGTGAACACTTGATAAAGCACGTACATTCTTGTCAAAAACTAAAGTGATGCTAAAGCCAAAATCAATCTCTGTTAAAATTAAAAAAGCACATTTCTGAGCTGAACTCACCAGATTGCGGAGCGAGGACTCGTCCATGCTGGAGTATCGCTTCTCTGACATCTTCTCAGACATTTTATTAGCGGCTAGCTCATTCGATACGAGTGTAAAATACTGTTAAATTAACCGTCATACACACATAATAGAGAGGCTCACGGTGAATACATCAAAGAGTAGCTCTCGGTCCGGTTAACTCGGGGAAGATGCTCTCTAATCGAACAAGGGCTAAACACGTCTGTAGTACAGCCTAACGAACAAGCTGTAAAATTAAAAGCTCTCCTTGTTAACGAACTGCAGCAGTTTGTTTCCACACACTCCAACCGTTTCACGGATCACAGAAGCGTCAGACAGTCAGACTACATGCCTTCGGAGTCACGAGCGGTGAGTGATTTGAGTTGAAGCCCCGCCCCTTACACACCGCCAGCCAATAACAAGCCGGCGAATTCAAACCCTCACACGCTCAAATAACAATGTTTATGTGTGATTGGCCTAACAAACTAACACATTGTTATTTTTTATTTATTTATTTTTTTACAGCAAATAATCTGGTACTGCGATCTGCTAACAAATGAATTCAATGTCATATTTACTTTCTCGTTTCACCTAATTTCCTCCACGCCCTGTCTGTCTGCTTACTAACTGACTTGTGCAAGTCTCAGCATGGCCTGCAGCATAATAGAGATAGGTAACTATTTTTTAAACCAAACAGTCAGGAACTTCCTCAAAATACAATTAAGTAGAATATAGGTAAACAACTGATTTCAGTACAGGTTCTTCAAATTGTTATAGGGACTTTGGCACTCAAGAGATATGTATGAATGGCGATAATATTAGTTTACGTTTCTTACTGGCATAAAGTTGGCTTGAAGCTGGAAGTTCGATAGTCGCGCATTTAGGGACCGTCTCTAAAGTCACATGCGATATTAGTGTACACTTTTCTAACGTCAATAGCATATGAGGAGAATGGCTTACAGTCATGAAAACAACTGTAAACTGTTCATCTAGGTGTCAACTGTAAATGCATGTATATCCAGGCTGTTAGAGACTATCAGATACAGCATACTAAACAAGAGCACTGCTTCTGTTCAAACATCACTTTTTTTCAGGTGGACATACAGTACAGAACAAGTAGTGTATATGAGGGTACATATGAAAAGCACCTTATAACAAATACCACTGAGCTTTGCTCACCAAGTTCAGTTAACTACTGAGTAGGTGAATTCTTACAATAAAACCAAATCCCCCCAAAAATCCATTCCCAATCCTAAAATAAAGATATTTAGGTCTCTCGGATGGTATCCCTTCACAAGCTTTTTTAAAGGTGTCATATCTTTCACTTAACTTTAGGGATGAAAGAGTTCATTAAACTATGAAAACATACTGTAAATTTAGTTAATTATAATTTCCTTTATCAATTAATAAAAATCATTTCTGACATCAGAAACTCAAAAGTTTAAAACATCTTGATGGATACAAACATGTAGCTTTTCTTATCACAAGACATTAATTGATGGACTGGAGTGGTGTGGATTACTTGTGGATTCTCTTACTGACGGCACCCATTCACTGCAGAAGATCCATTGGTGAGCAAGTGATCTAATGCTACATTTCTCCAAATCTGTTCCCCTTTAAAAATGTATTTATTACCATTTTAATGAAGAAATCTGTAAGATTTCATTAAACATACAGCTTCTACTCTTGTTTTAATTCCCACAGTTGATCAGTCAATCCCATAATCGCACAAATATAAAAAGATGATTCCCTCAGCCCAATGTTATGAGCTTTCAGAACCTGATTCATTTTAACATCAAGCCTGCAAGACACTTTACTGACCAAAAGACTCCAAACATGCTATTCTCTCAGTTCTGCTTTTTTCATGAATTGCAATTTAATTTTACAAACAGAAATTCAAAAAGTTGGATTCTACATACACATACATTTAAAATAAAACCTTACTTTTGCATAAATAAATTTTGGGATAAATACTGCTTGACTGCATTACAAGTTGTTTTATGTGTATTATAGGTCCCCTGTAATAGAGAAATTCATAGCAAAAATTCAGTCACTTCAGTATCTGCATTTTTTGCTAACTTTCTTCAGGTGAATTACTTAAGTAAGTTTTAGCAAACTGTCAATGTGATCGTTTTATGGAATGAACTAATATAATGATTTATAATGATATGCAGTCCTGGACTGCATCTTGATTAAGAGAAACTAACAATTTCAGATCTTCTGTGCATTGCTGAAACAAAAGCTGAGCTTCAAATGTTGGAAACTCTTGAAAACAGAAAGACTCCAGTGTTTGTGATGAGCCAGCATTGTTGTCTATGGGCTGCACTGAATGAATCTTCAGCAGATCTTTTGCAACTTTCATAGCACACAGCACAATCACAGAAGGCATATACTTGTTAAATGTGTAGTCAGCCAAACTCAGTTCACAGACTTTGCATGCCAACCATTTCCACTTCTTCTCAGGCTCCTTCCATACATTTTTATCCTGTGTAGTGACCATCTTATCCATGGCTTCATCAGTCTGACATCCAGTAGTGCGACTGGTGAAATAGTCCAGAAAGAAAGCAAGGGTAGGTGCAGCCAGTCTGAAATTGAGTCTGAGAAGGATCAGGCACTCAAGATTGCACAGCTGTTCTCTGGAAAAAGAATTGCAGCAAAGCGACAGAAGCTGTGTGATGCGAGGCGAATACACTTCAACCTGGAAAACACAAAAATCACAACTTACTCAGATTTACATATTATTCTATTTTCATAATCAATTGTCCCTGAAAAGTGTGTATTAACCCTAGTGAAAAAGAAGTGTACTGTAGCATATTAACTTCTACTTTAAAACAATTGTTAAGTGCAAACTGAATGTAATGTTTTCAGCCACTTAACTGCATGTTAATTGCAATTAAATAAAAACATATATATCATTATGCAAATTCATAGCCTATATATGCAATTTCATAATTACTTCTATTGCCTTTGAAATATGGTTAAAGTGCACTACTGAAATTTAATGGCAATTGTATCTCATGTATTTCAAGAGATCATATGTTTTTTAACTTTTAAATGCATAAACACATTGCATTACACCAAATACACAAAATAATGTTATTTTTAGCACCTTTATATAACCCCTTTAAAAATATCCGTAATTAAAGATTTGTTAAAAAGTTGTAATTTAACACATTTAGCAAATACATTACAAATACATTTAAAAGGGCATTTAAGTGTGTTAAGAAACATTAATGAATGGGTCTCTCTAAACATAATGGGCTTTTATTTCATTAATATTGTTGTCTGCAAGTATAGATTTTAAAAATATATATTTTTAATAAAGGGACATGCCCCTTAAAACAGGTCATTTTTAGACAGAGGGATATCATTTTTCCAGATAATTTTTTTTTTTGTGCAAAAAAACTTTATTAACATAATAAGTAAACCTCAAGGAATAAAATAAACAAAAAAATCCATGTAATGACCCCTTTGAGATACACTACAAGTGCACCTTTATTGCCAGAAATAATTCTTAACTCTGTGCTATCTTTTATCACTACAATGAAAGTGATAAGTAAAGAAGCGCTGCACCTGTTTTGTGGCGATCAGCAGAGATGTCACTCCCAGTAATTGGAAACAGTCTGCAGCTACTGAGGTTGTGATCAGGAAACGGTCCATGATATTAACAGCCAAGCAGCATGATTCAAAAGACAGTTTGAGCTGTCTGTGTACCGCTATGAGCCAGCTCACCAGTTTACTGCGAGCCTCTGCTGTAATCTGTAGGGAAAATAAAAATATTCATGTAAAAATTATTGATAAAAATCGTGGGGGGAAACCATATTGTGAAATAAATGCTTTTCTCTAGTTCATGTTAGCAACAGTTATCAGCACCCAATTATTTCAACGTCCCAAGATAACAGTTCTGGGTTTTCTCCTATTGTAGTTATTAACATAATCCATTAAATACACATTTTGGGTAATATAATCAGAGTGTTTTTTGAAAACTTTTAACCTAACTCGTTTATCACATTGATTTAAATAGGATAATGTTGTTCCATATTGATATAAAATAACAAAGAAAAATAAAATATATTCCATTCTTTGCTATTAACGGTGTGAAGTGCATTAATCATTAAAATTCTTGTCATCATACAGTTCAAAATGGTGATGTTTTAAGATTTTTTTGTTCTTCTTGTTTTTTTTTAACCATTTATTTGATCATAAAAATACAGTAAAAACAGAAATATTGTGAAATATTATTACAATTCAAAATAAGTGTTTTCTATATGGATATAATGTAAAATGTAATTTATTCTTGTGCTGCAAAGTGAAAATGAATTTTCATCATCCCTTGAGTTTTCAGAGTCAGGTGATCCTTCAGAAATCATTCTGCTACGCTGATTTGCTGCTCAAGAAACATTTCTGATTATTATCAGTGTTGAACATAGTTGCGCTGCTTCATATTTGTGTGGAAACTCATACATTAAGTTCAAACGAGTTCAGCATTTATTTGAAACAGAAATGTTTTATTGCATTAAAAATTTATTTACTGTCACTTTGAATCAGTTCCTTACTGAATAGAAGCATTCGTTTCTTTTAATAATAATAATAACGATGATGATATTGAAGGTGTGATGTCTGACCTGCGGTTGTCGCGCGAGGCAGTTCTGCGCCAGAAACTGCAGTTCACTGTGTCTCTGGATGATGAAGCAGCTCTCTTCATAGTCACACTCCTGCAGGTCTGAGGTCAGTCTGACCCTTGAAGCCGCTGCTGGAGAAGTGTGGAGATCTTCCTCAAAGCCAGAGTCACTCAGCGCAGACATCTCTGAAGAAACAAACTCCGTTCCCTTTAACAGCCGCACATGAGATGCTCTACTGCTGAAATGGACGTTGTACTGAAAGATTTCCCCTCATTATCATCATCCCGCTGTAGCGTGCAGTGTCTCAGTCGAGTGCGGTGTTGTCAGGTGAACTGGTGCTTGTAAACGGGGTCTTTCCCGGGTGTTTTAGCGCGCACTTTAGGGCGCTTCACAGCCCGCGTACACGCGTCACCATGACAACAGTCCCACTGGAGCTGCTGCAGGTGTCGCTTCTGCATCGCCAGGGGAAAACTGCATGACGCATGATTTTGTCGGCCGAAAAAATATATTAAGAATAATATATATATTTTTTCCATTTTTATTGAGATTTTCACTCAGAAACTGTTAGTAAATTTCACAAATATTTACAAAAGAAATGGCAAGCAACACTTTGAATTAAGTGTGAATTTTGAAGTAAAAAGACTGAAATGTAAATGGCACAACTATCAAGTTTGCTCACAAAAGCATTCTAGCTGAAGGGTGAAATTAATCTTGACAGATCCCTGTGTTGTTGAACGAGTTTAAAGTGATTTTAATGACTCGTTCCTTATTTATTTATTGATGCCTGATCGGCTGTAGACCACGATTATTTAGATCTGTGGCGAAGAAAAACGAATAAAAACATAAAACTCTTCTGAAGAGGATACAAGTAAAGGCAAGCCAACAAAATCAAAATCCAGTCATGACCGATGGACACCTGTGTGATCAGCAAGACTGAGAAATAGATCAATAACTCCTGCAGATGTGAGGAAACCCTGTGTCCAAAAAGAAAACAGGAGCAAAGCAGAGTACTGTATTTCCCTTCCTTCCTGTCTGGACCATATTCAGACATAACAGTCCAGCAATAACTAAATCTTATCAGCTCCCTTCACATATTAATATAGAGGCCTATCTGTGGGAGTCACTGAAGAGGCAGTTTCTTGTATGTTGTGACAGCTGGCCTCATAAGTTATCATCAAAGCAGCAGTTAAGATATATAAAAAAAAAGATAGTACACTGATCTTTGAGCCTTATAGAAATACTAACATTGGTGCAGTTGTTTTATGTGTCTAGACAGTCATATCACAATGCTATGATACTGTGAAGTGAAAATGAAGTGAAATTAATTCACACAATGTTTTTTTTTTCTTACAAACAGATTTTTGCTTCACAAGATGTTAACTGATGGACTGCAGTCGTGTGGATTACTTGTGGATTATTGTGATGTTTTTATCAGCTTTTTAGACTCTCTTTCTGACGGCACCCATTCACTGCAGAGGATCCATTGGTGAGCAAGTGATCCAATGCTACATTTCTCCAAATCTGTTCCCATGAAGAAACAAATATCTTTTCCTCTTTAAAAATGTATTTATTACCATTTTAATGAAGAAATCTGTAAGATTTCATTAAACATACAGCTTCTACTCTTGTTTTAATTCCCACAGTTGATCAGTCAATCCCATAATCGCACAAATATAAAAAGGTGATTCCCTCAGCCCAATGTTATGAGCTTTCAGAACCTGATTCATTTTAACATCAAGCCTGCAAGACACTTTATTGACCAAAAGACTCCAAACATGCTATTCTCTCAGTTCTACTTTTTTTAATTTTTTTTTAATTTTACAAACAGAAATTCAAAAAGTTGGATTCTACATACACATACATTTAAAATAAAACCTTACTTTTGCATAAATAAATTTTGGGATAAATACTGCTTGAGTGCATTACAAGTTGTTTTTATATGTATTATAGGTCCCCTGTAATAGAGAAATAGAGAAATTCATAGCAAAAATTCAGTCACTACAGTATCTTTGCATTTTTTTTGCTAACTTTCTTCATTATTTCATTCATCATCTAATTAAAGAATTACATGTAGCCTTTACTTGAAAACATGCTGTTACATTTACCAGCAATTTGTAAAAGTAAAAACTGATTCTTAACTTTTACAGGTAAATTCTACTCCATTAATTCTATAAAATAAACTTTAAATGTCATTTTTATATACCAGTTAGTTTATACTGTTATTTTGACAATGCAAGCATAACAAAGAAAACAAAATCTGAGTTATAAAAAAACAAAACTAAATATTTTCATGATCTGCATTGATAAAATGAACACATATCTGTAAATGCTGTGATGTCACACAGCAAAAAAATATTATTTTTATTTTAATTAAGATTAGAATGGAGACTTATTATTTCTTTAAAGTCAAAGAATGGACTGTAATGTTAAGATGCAATGGGGCATTAGTAAACAGCGCCCCATTCAGGACAATACAAGGCATTTAATTCAAGAACCAGCCTGCTTGTATGTACAGAGCAAGTTTATTTGTGCGTTAATAGACAGTCGAAGGGATTTACATTGTTATGTACATGTCACACTTATACTTCAACAGAAAACAAGTTCAAGTCAAACAAATTGCATCTCAAAATTTGCCATCAGTTCCTGTGCTGCTTGTTAATCACATTATAGAGCAAATGACAAAACGTGGCATGCTGAAAGTGCAGAGTTAATACTCGTTAATACTCCCCTTTTCTTGTGATGTAGATTCAGGTTGTTGCTGTAAGGAGGACGTGTTACGACATCCAGCAGGTTCAGCTCATCAGGATAATCCTCAAAACATATTAACTGGATTATCAAATATGAATCCCTATCAGGGTGACTGGACACACAGCTTTCTGAGAAAACACCAAAGCAATTAATTCCTCTTTAACCACTAACATAGAGTGTAACTGGAACCCTCCTCAGAGCCGAATGAGACACAGGCACATTAAACACACATCTAGCTGCTCTATAAAGTGTGTTCAAGCAATGAAACGAACAAACGAAACTTTAAGTTAACGACTGTATTTGTATTTCTGGGTTTGTGTCGAGGTGAGCGGAGGCAGCACAGGACATGATGGCCAAACAAGCCACTAAATATCAGTCTCTTTCTCCAAATCTTCAAGATGGATGTCTGAATCTAGGATCTGGACTGGATGTCCTGGAGGGCTCAAGCTTTAGATGAAGCCAAACGTGCTGCGAGGTTCATATGTTGAAGCTTTCCCCGCAGCCACACGTCCCTTTGATGTTGGGATTGTTGAACACAAACTCGCTGGAAAGTTTCGTTTCAACAAAATCCATCTCCGTGCCGAGCAGCGTCAGCTGAGCCTTCTTCTCTATGAACACTCTCACACCTGGAGAACAAACATTTACATCAATGACATTTCTACGTACACGTGTGCAATTAACATAATATACACCAGTATTTAAAAGTCAGTTTTTTTTTTTTTAAATATACTTTTATTCATCAAGGCTGCATTACAATGATCAAAGTCTACAGTACAGTCATTTATAATGTTACAAAAGATTTCTTTCTCAAATAACAACTGCTCTTTGAACATTCTGTTCACCAAAGAATACTGAAAAAATGTATGTTAAGCAGCAAATCAGCATATTTGAATGATTTCTGCAGGATCATGTGACTGGACTAATGATTCAGCTTTGATTACAGGAATAAATGACATTATACAAATATAGCTCAAATAGAAAACTTTTTTTTTTTTTAATTGTCATAACATTTAACAATATTACAGTTTTTACTCCATTTTTGAACCAATAAATGCAGCCTTGATGAGCAGAAAAGGCTTCTTTCAAAAACATAAAAACCTTGCTGACTTCTGAACGGTAGTGTAAATGAGATATTATTGAACAGATAGTTCCGGTCTTTGATTCTGATTGGCCGAGCCGCAATCGAAGCTGTTGTAATTTACTCTACATACATACACCTTTGTTTACTTCTGTGTGTTGCTCGGCAACCACTTTGTTGCAACCACAACTGATTCTGAGGAACTACATTGTTTGGTGGAAGAATACTGTTTTTATTAATATCATTACACTTTATTTGCTCAGTTTTATTTTGTGAAACCTTACTATGTATATGGAATAAGCGTTTTATAAAAGCAATAAGTCCTGTGAAGCCGTGGTTTTGCGTTCGCATCGTGTTATAAATTCACTGTAAACCACGGCTTCTTGGGGCTTATTGCTTTATAATAATGTTATTGTGTTACTCACCGTCTTGTAACACCTCCTCGTCTGATTTGTCTTTCTCTTTAGTATAGTCCAGTGTGTAAGTGAGGCCATTGCAGCCTCGGGTTCGAACACCAACTTTGAGGCCGATCTGTTTGAAGGCAGGTGAATATATAATCCAAAGAATGAGACGGGAAAAATGTATCACTGAGGCTGCAGATGTTAATGACAAATAATAAAACTAGTACTCACATATTCTGGTTTGTTCTGTAAAAGTTGCTTAACTTTATTAACAGCTGAAGGTGTCTGAGAATAAAAAAAATACATTCAGTGATTATTTACGGTAGATGAAAGAAAGTGTGGCACTGTAATAATCTGACAAATTCAGTATGATAAAACACTCAAGTTACACCTTTGAACCGTATACAGATGTAACAATTTAAATTAGAAGTTATTAAATATTTGCTAATGCACTCTTTTAGATTTTTGCCCCTAAAGTTTGATATAAAGATAATATTCAAATTATATTTTGAACTACACATTTAAACCAATTAAATATGAAAAAAAAACATTTATTCATTGCTTTAATAAACTGAAGATGTCTAACTAGATATAAAACTAAATCACAAGTTTTAAAATACATAAATAAGCAAATGAAAGAGAATATAGTTTATCTGACAACTGTCCTGTTGTTTTCCTATCTTATTAAGCCTTTAAATCAATTTTGGGCCATGTCTTCTTTTAGACTAGTGGAAAAAACACTGAAAATACACGTCATTTATTTTAATGATTCATATGTTTAAAACTTTCTCAAGATTAGTTTTTTCGTCTCACTTCAGCAGCACTTACTCACGTTCATATATTATTTGCTCTGGCTTATATAACATTTTACGGATTTTTTCTGTCTATTGACAGTATTTTCTGATTTATGGAATATCCAAAATCCCATCCCAATCCCAAAATCCAACTCAAATGTGTCAAAGTCGAACAATAATTTTGAACCTATCTTTATATGAAGTTCACATTTCTGCTCTGGAAATGTATGCAATTTAGTTTGTATTTAATTAGATAATGCATAATTTAAATATTACAAGCCAAAAAACTTGTCATGCAAAACTGTTGTAATGTACTGTACTTAATCAAAGGGCAAAGAATAGTTTTATCTAGGCCTATTAGTTAACATATTCACCCAATTAACCTGTGGCTTCTTTCATCACAGGTGAATTATCACTGTAAAAATCTACTGTAAGTCATTTAAGATAAGAGCAACTGCTACATGGAAACTGCTGATATACACATGATAAAAATTACAATTACTTTGACAGACACCAACTGTACAGCATCCCACAGTGCCATATTCACATGCACAATACCTTTAAAAGAAGTTCAATCTTTAACCGATTTAATGTAAGTTACTGTTTATCACAGTGTAAACATGTCCAGTAGACAAACAACTTCAAGCAAGTACTCGGTAAACATTTGTGTTACAGCAGTGGCATGCTACATTTGGAGAGATCCTAGGTCTTTAAAAACAAACATAAATGATAAGGCAGTTATCTGATCACAGCAACGTGGATAAGATCACTGTAATCCTGCTTTCCTGACTTCACCCTAAACAGCGGCTGTTATTAAATACGCCCAAAATGATATTTAAGACACATCGAGGTAAATCTAACAGGAACGTAGCACGTAAGCACTTAATTGGGCTCGCCAAGCATCTGCTAACGGCTAACCTGCCCATAAACACTGACCTTGATGTCAACTTGAACAACACAACCACACTGAAAGTCAGATCTAACCTGCTGTTATATTTGGATCTTCGTCTGGGTTTGTCAGAATGGACGAGGCTGTCTATTATTACACTGTTATTAATCAGATAACTGAGCCCTGGCTATGACTAAACGCTTCTGTCATGTATGCGATCTCGAGTATTCGAGAACTAAATGCTTGTTCGGTTTCTTCATCGTGTTGTACATACACTGAACACTCACCAGCGTCAAAGCGGCTCTTGTTGGAAGTATTTTCCGTCTGCTAACCGCCCTCACTGTCGCCCGTGCTATGGAGGCTGACATGTTGAAGTTACTTGAGTACTTCGTGTTTGGATGTAAACACCTAGAGGTAATGCAGGGAACGCCCGCCTCAGCGGACGCACAGGATTGGTTGGTCACTTGAGTGACAGCTTGTAAAGCCTATGAGTGATCGCTACTGTAAGATTTAGCACCATGTGACTGTCTGTGAGTCTGTTATGCAACCAATAATTATAACGTAAGGTCAGACGAGGACGTCCAGTTTGTTTAACGATTATAAAGATTATTATAAAATTGATCTTAAGCATGAGTAAAAACTAGTTCATTGAAATTGTTGCATTTGACTTTAGTAACTATGCATAATCAGGGGCCGTACACTTGGGGGCGCACGGGGCTCAGAAAGCACAAAAACAAATAGGTCTAACTTAATCGTTTAAATCTATAAATTCTTGGGATTGCTAACTGATATACAAGTGGAAATCCATCCAAGCAATCTATAGTAACCACAGACAACCTGGTTAATGGGGCACTTGGTTTTACGCTGAGTAAACTCTTTCCACGTTACTTCGATGTGCTGTTTGAAATAATTTTTGAAACAATGATTTACTGTTGAAAATATTATCTATTTCTATTTTCGTAATTCAAACTCACCAGGTAATCATCCATCATCATACTTAAAGACATGCTAGCCGACGTTCAGTGTTATGAAATATTATTTACAATAATAACGAGAAAAAGAACAAAGTCTCCTGAAACTTTTCAACACAATAACTGGTCATTTTTATTTAAGCTGTAGAAAACATAATATATGATACATTTCAAGTGACATTCCCTGAATTGTACTATTATCTGATAACATTGGTCAAATGCCAATCTAATATCAGTTCTAAAAACACACCTTGGTTGGGATGCACTAAACTTTTCTCATGAATGTGACAAAAACTTTGTAGTGATATCAAATGTGTTCTCTGCCCATTAAAACAAACTGCAGAAATTGACACAAGGATGTATGAAAGTGTAAATTCATGACACTATGACAAAACTTATTTATTGTCATCATCAAAGAAAAAGGACCAGCGTTAAATTACTAATATGGACGGAATTCGTTTTGTTTATTGACATTGCATCAAATGCAATGAAGTCAATGGAGCTATTTTCCCCAAACATACACAATTCATTCAGCAAAAACAAAGTACTAATATTAACAATAAAATAAAGCATAGCAACAAAAAACAAGCCCAGCCAAACTGAAAAAGCACAATGACAAGCACAAAGCTCAACAATTAACCCGCAATAACATCAGCATAATTTTAAATACAGACCCCAATTAGTATTTCTTTATGTACATTTCATACAAAATAAAATGCTTCTTGGTACATGCACAAGATGCACATTTGTGCAAAATTTTTACTAAAACTATTCAAGCAAATTCAAAAGCACACATTGGGGCTACAATCTAAATTACAAAGGTAATCAACTGGACTCTTAAATTTAAAAAAAATAAAAACAGATAAAATGAGAAACATCACATTAATTTCCCAATTAGAAAAAAAAAAAAAAACAGAACTAAAAACCAGACACCCATACAAGGCACATTCATCGAGGTGTTCTAACTGGGGTTCATGATAATACTGAGCTGCAGATCCAGAAACGGCTCACTTTAGAAGATTTAGTTGAAAGGGCTCCACTTCTCCATAGATGCATTTAAGGACGCATTTCTGTGGGCTAGACTACCTACAATAAAACAGGGAAACATGATCAACATTATCAGTTATATAATGTGCAAAGACAGCAGCTGCTCCATGACCAATGACGGTGTTTTGAACTCCTTTGCCAGTGTCAAATAAACTACTCTCAATCCACCAGTGCATTGGATTGTGTTTCAGCAGTGGCTTCGAAAGTCTGAGCAAAAGCTTGTACTTTATTGTTTGGTCAGTTTTCTTTCTCAAATGAAAGAAGACAAAAATCCAGAAAAAAAAAAAAAAAAAGCTCTGTTTTTCGAGAAATGCTTTAGATAAACTTAAGAAAAGTGTTTAGTCAAAATTATTTTGATTATATTTAAAATATATGATCATATGTGACATAATATGACCTAAACATAAGCTGTGCTCATTAGAATGGAACGCACTCCCAAGGGTTGCCATGTCCACTTAATATAAGCAATGCTTTTTAAGTGTCACTGGGCTTGTTAGCAATCCAGTTTATGAAGTCAATAATGTAGGGAGGTGCAGGTTGCGATATTTTAGTATGTGGCTTATTCCAAGATAAATTTTTCTGATTTCAGTTTATTATGGCCTTGTTCTTATTTGCTTTTTTCATAGTAAGATCTGGCAACATGAATGAGTCAAGATGTATCTTGTTTCCTGTGATTTCTTGAGCTGCACATACAGAAAAGACATAACTAAATATGTCATTAACAACTAGTTATTCAGTACTGGTGATTTGACCACTGAATTTAACAGCAGCGTGTATGTGGTCGTATCTTAAAGGGATACTCCACCCCAAAATGAAAATTTTGTCATTAATCACTTAATCACCCCATGTCGTTCCAAACCCGTAAAAGCTTTGTTTGTCTTCGGAACACAATGTAAGATATTTTGGATGAAAACCAGGAGGCTTGTGACTGTCCCATAGACTGCCAAATAAATAACAGTGTCATGGTCCAGAAAAGTATGAAAGACATCGTCAGAACAGTCCATCTAGGGCTGCACGATTAATCGTATTTTAATCTCAATAACGATATCCACCTTTCTCGATTAATTAAAAATAATCGTCACGATATTGGCAGGCTCGTTACTTATCCTGAAACCTGTTTTTAATTTGGTATTTGCTTTATCTTGCATTGCTAACAAGTCTTACTAGGGTTCATGCTTGTGATTGCCAGATGTGAAGAGCTTTAAGCCCCAAAACAGAGCTTTTCTCCTTTAAGGATACACTTTCTGCCCAGTGTTTTATTTGATTTGTGCAATCTGGAAACCCTGTGCCCACTCACTGATGGCGGAACAAGCGCTGATGATGATATGAAAACATACGAGTTTAGCGATCTCTCCACAGCGATATTCTGCTTACATGAAAGTTTTTACCAGTTTTCGTGTTGAAAATGGCATGGCAATGTTAGTTTTCAGTGTGTATTAATGATCTTTGAGCAAATTTACTGTGCAATCTGAGAGGCTTTTTCTCATTTGCGAACAAATTGTCACTTAGAAAATGTCAAAAAAACACTTATGACAAAACACTAACCAAAACCATGAGTTTGTATTATCATAGTTGGTAAATGAAGTCAGTGTATAGTCAGTGGAGGTTGGTTAAAGGACACATGAAATGTTATTGCATTTCCCTGCTGAAAAAAAAAAAAAACCCTAAAACCATCCTAAACTGGTTGACTGATTTTAGTTGGTCATCCAGCCCGGACTTTGCTGGTCAAAACTGGTCAGAAGGCTGGTTTTAGAGGGGTTTTGACCACTTCCTTAGCTGGTCAGGCTGGGAGACCAGCTGGAACAACCAGCTAAAACCAGCTAGCAGTTTTTTAGCAGTTTTTTTTCCAGCAGGATAGAATAATCGTTATTAATAATTGTGATTACAATTTTAATCAAAATAATCGTGATTATCAGTTTAACCATTATCGTGCAGCCCTAAGTCCATCTGCCATCAGTCTCCTCTTTGTCTCTCCATATCACCGTATGCTCTTCTGTATCAGACTCTCCAAAAAAATCAAAAAAATTAAATTATTCAATAAAAAAATAATATCATTTCACTTCACAAAAAAAATTTATTCTCGTCACTTCATAACGTTACGGTTGAATCACTGATGGCAGATGACAATGTCTTTCATACTTTTCTGAACCTTTACAGTGTAACTTACTTGGCAGTCTATGGGACAGTCACAAGCCTCCCGGTTTTCATCCAAAATATCTTAAATTGTGTTCCGAAGACGAACGGAGCTTTTACGGGTTTGGAACGACATGGGGGTGATTATCCCTTTAAATTCACTAAATTAACCAATAACATTCAGCACAGTATAAACCACCATGTACACATGTAGTTCGCTCACCTGCTTCAGGACCCAAAACCATCCTCTTTGCTTTTCGCTTCTTTTTTCTGTCTTGCTGAGGACTGTCCTACAAACACACGAGAATCCAACTGAGTTCTGGATTTTAATTCCAAGCCAAAACTACAGTTTAAGCACAAAATTTTAACTGTAAATGAGACAGTATCGGACATACTAGTCTGTCCCTGTCTGATGCAGAGCTTCTTTGGTATGTCTTTGGAGAGGATTCTGCAAAGAGAAATACATGAGTGACTCCTGATCACATCCCTGCAGAACTGTAACAATGTAATGAGCACAGCTACCTATGGATTTGGACAGCAGGCAGTCTTTCTTGATGTGACCGCTGGAGCCGCACAGATAACAGCATTTCTCCTCCTTCTGCCGCCGCCGTCTGTCAGTGTAAGGGCTGCCATCCCTCATCACTCTGCCATCAGGTCTGTTCACATCACGTCCACTGAACAATCCATCAGTGTCACGTCTTTGCTTAGCAAACCATTGAAACATTGAAAAATCAGACTAAAGGCATCCAATGTCTGATTTTTTAAAGGATTTATTTTAATTTTAACGTGCAAATGTGCACTACTGTTCAGAATTTGGGGTGATTTTGAAAGAAGTCTCTTCTGCTCACCATTTTATCAAAAACAGTCACATTGTGAAATGTTATTACAACTTAAAATAACGGTTTTCTATGTAAATATATTGTAAATTGTAATTTAGTCATATGATGTAAAGCTGAATTTTCAGCATCATTACTCCAGTCTTCAGAAATCATTCTAATATGCTGATTTACTTCAGCAGATATTTTGCTTATCTTATTATAATAAATATTACAGTTTTTTTTCTATCAAATACATTTCTTATAACATTTCTAATTTATTAAAATCATTATTATGTTGAAAACAGTTGTGCTGCTTCACATTTTTCAGGTTTCCTTGTTGAATAGTAAGTTTATTTGAAAATAAATCTTCTGTAACAATTTGTTTAAAAAATAAGTTTTTACTGTCACTTTTAATTAATTTAATGCGTCCTTGCTTAAAAATAGTGTTAAATTCTATTTAAAAATCTTACTGACCCCAAACTTTTAAACAGTAGTGCATGTTCTCTATGGATCGTTGTAGCAGGAAATGTAGAAAAACATGTTCAAAATGTAAATATAGCGTTAAAATAACCTAACCTTTCATTAAGGTAAAAGGTGAAAAGATACTTTACAACAGATCTTGTGCTGAATTACCTCTTTCGCATTAAACAGTCTTTCATAAAATGGCCAATCTTCCCACAAATTCGGCAGCAGCGGTCATTGGGTGCAAGTTTGCCCTCTGTCAGCATCTCTGGGTCAAAAAAATACTCCTGCAAACACAAAAGTGACATTAAGTACAATGACTTGTATGGCATTTTACAGAATTTGCTATCACCAAATTCTGCATGACCATATTTTAGATCCCTTAACTCTACCCCATTCCATAACTTAACAAGTACCTTACTATTGTTAAAGGAGCGGTCTATTGGTATTTCATGCATGTTAAGTTATTTACATGGTTAAAGAGTTGGATTCTCATGCTAAACTTGGCTAAAGCTTCAATAAACAATTTGGATATAGAACAGAGAATTTCTGTGCCAAATACACTCTTTCCGGTTTCGTACAAGATTCGGAAAGATTTTTTTCCAGCATGGCTTTTCATGACGTCATGAAGGGTGGAACTCCTTGTATGGGCATTTCTCCCAGAAGAGCTGCACAGGACTTGCTCGGGAAGAAAGCCTCCAAAGAAGTGTGTTTTTGGTTGTAAGTTTAGCTTCCCAAAGAATGTAAACATTGGATTCAGTTTGTTTTTCCGGGGCAGCAATGGAGTTTTGCAAGTGTGTTTGTAGACAAACTTTTTATAAACAAGGCTCAGCTCGAAGCTGGATTTGCACATTGTTTGAAACTGAAAGATGGAGCGGTCCCAGTGATAAAAGACCCCGGTCATGATTCGGAACTGCAGACAGTAAGTGAAACGGCATCAAATTTCTGCGTTTTGTTGGTAATCAGCGCTCAAGTGCTCGTCACTCTTTAGCCCCGCCCACAGCACGCCTCCAGGAGCTCGGCTGTTTCGGAGAAAAACGTAAAGCTGTATCTTTCTTTTATTAATATGATAAAACTAAAGACTCTATGAAGGATGCAATACTACTTTATAAGTACTCAAGATTAACATGAGATTGGATGAAACGGTGTGTTAGTTCCCCTTTAAGGAGCAAATAAGGTGTTTACTGAGGCAGAAGTCATAGTTAATAGTTAATAATTGGTCACCAAACTAAAGTGTGTCCAAGAATGTATAAGGTCTAGGTAAAGGATACAAACCATTTTATTGGAATACTCTGGTGGGAAGCATCTGACGGGGGTGCCAAAAACTGTGCGGGCATTGATGAAGGCCTTCAGGATGAAACTGGCCACTGCAAACAAAAGCCACAAACAGCCACAAGGTAAAAACACTGCTTTAGACGACAAGATACCAAGACAAGGGTCATTTTCAAAAAGGTAGGGACGTGTAATGGTTGACTACTATTTATATATTTATAAGTGCAGTTAAGGTCCGTTCACACAGAATTCGTTTTTCCATTCCATTGTCCTACTTTACATTGTTTTCTATGTAAGCATGCACTACAAAGATGTGTACGTCAGTTCAGTTGTGCTTGCATTTTACAGATGCCGTGTTATGTTAAAAGAATCAAAACATTTACACACAGTGCCGCTCGTCAGTTCCAAAACAATGGACCAATCAGAAGTTCCCAGAGGTGGGGCAAGCGTTGCAAATTTTGTTTACAATAGCAAGTTGGCATAGCAACTCTTATATTTGACGGCAACAAGGCAGAGAAAGCATTCTGCGCTGCGCTTTTTAAAAAACATTCCTGAGTACGGAGTCTTACATTTTTAGAAACAAAGATGCGTTCTGTGTGAACAAACCTTTAGATCACATGGTTTAAACAATCAACGTCATTAATGGATAACAGTTGCTAAATGTAGGTGTTTCTATGGTGGCTGAACATACATTATACATTTATACATTAGAATATAAATCTACGTAACATGATAAAAGGTAGAGTCTGTATGAAGGATTATACATACAACAGTAAAAGAAAAAAAGAAAAATATGACATACTCCTCCGTGAGAGACCAGCTCCAAGATTATGACTCAAATCAAAAGGATCTAAAAGAAACAAACAAATGTTAGTTTTAAAAGTACTGCTTTACATTATGCCTACTTTTATGTACAAAATGTTATTTCTTGTGTTTTTTCTTTTTCATCAATTTTCTCTCTCAAAATGATGGATGTCATTTTAAAAATATTGAAATTAGCAGAAATAAGTTGACGCAAACTCTTATTCATATAAAGTAAACGTCACTTTCAGAAAAAAAGGTACAAAATCTGTCACTGGGGTGGTACCTTTTCAAAAGGTAATAATATGCACTCTTTAGGGCTGAATAAGGTGCAAAAGTGAAAAGGTACTGGCCCAGTGACAGCTTTTGTACCGTTATATCTGATAGTTCAAAATGTTACTGCTGCATATTCTTAGGATCTTGATCTGATTTGCTCTTACCCTCTATGGCTAGATGTTTGGAAGTCCACTGCTTCTTGAAGGTGGTGAGAGGCTCTTTTCTGCGGATGCAGATGACAGTCTCCTTGAAGTTAAATGTCTCCGTGTAAAACTGCAGCAGTCCAAACCACAGTTGCCCCACAGACTCCTTGTTCTTTTTGTACTCCGGCCAGTATTTATGTAGGAATCAACAACAATACCACACTTATTGGGTATTAACCAGTAAGACAGTAATATTTTGTAATAAACAGAAATGTTTCTTGAGCAACAAATCAGAATGATTCCTGAAGGATCATGTGACACGGAAGACTGGAATAATTATGCTGAAAATTCAGCGATGCATCCCAGGAAAAAATACATTTTAATACATACAAATACATACAAACAGAAAACAGTTATTCTTAATTGCAATAATATTTTACAATATTACTGTTTTTACTGTATTTTTGATCAAATAAATGCAGCCTTGTGAACATGAGAGACTTCAGAGAGACTACTGTACTATACACTAAAAAACAAATACGGGCAAATACATGAAAGCTGTAAAAGAGTTGAAATATTGGTGTAAAGTTAGTAAAGAGTGATTACACTAGTCTGTTAAAATATGTAAAGTTTGTATTTGTTATTACTGTTGTACAAAAGTATAATGTAGGACAATAAAACTGATATAGGAGCCAAACTCAAGTCCAGATTCACTTGCACAGTATGATTTTATGCTAACAAACTTTTTAAAATTACAATCAGCTATGCTATTACAAAAAATCTTACTCACCAAGTTCTTCAAATCCTTAAAGAAATGTACATCCCAGCCATCAACAAGGACTACTGGTTTCTTTTCCCCAACATACATAGATAGGTGTCCCAATTTAACCTGTATTTATAATTTCTTACCATAACATAGCAGGTTAGGTTGTACTTAACGCAACATGAAAAAATAAACACAAAATGACATAATGAATCATAGGTGTCCCAATTTAACCTGTATTTATCATTTTTTTATGGAATAATGCACAAGCACTTATAAATTACATGAAAGGAATAAAACGTAGGAATGAATTTTTGCTTTTTAAGTGCTTGTATATTAAAGGTTAAAGTACTGGATTAAATATATATGTACAGTATATGTGTGTGTGTGTATATATATATATATATATATTAGTGTGTTGTAATAGTAAAACCTTGTATTTAAATAATATATTACAAGAAACTGTCATTGAAAAAGTTATTATGATCAAGAAAGACACCTCTTGGAGAACTGGAATAACAGGCGGGCTTCTTTGTTGGAGGAAGTACAGCACCATTAGAGTGTAAGCATATGAAGACAGACTCCCACGTGACGCATCTCCAATATCACACACCTAAAAACACACACATGATAAATATATGACATCTGATGTGTCTCATTTAACCAAATGTTAAATCTTTTCACCAAAAGCATCTTGCTGGATACTTATTTATTCTAGCTTCAAACATGACCATAAAAGTTTTATGATCTCTGACTGAAACAGTGATGACAGTGACTTTATGTGAAACTTACTTTTGCGAACACTTTCATGACATAGCAGAGGATCTTCACCCGAATATCAATTGCAGCATATGATGCCAGTAACTCAGTGTTGTGCAAAGCCTGCGGAAATAAGGATTAAACTGAGGATTAAAGTTTTATTTTACAATATATGCACTTACAGTGTACTTACACGAGAATGTAGTGAGAAATAGAAGTATAAATAATAATTCACTGGTTTAGTACGCACCCAAAACAAACCACTATAATATACATTTATAGTTGTCACTATGTTTTTCATTTACATTATGAAAATAAATAAATAAATACAATAATAAATAATAATTCACTGGTATCTACATTTTTTCATATAAATAATAATTCACTGGTATCTACATTTTTAAATTTACAACAGAAAGATCAGAAGAGTAGGTGAGTAGAGTAACAGCACAAAATTCTGTAATTTATCTCAAATAACTGCACCTACAGTTTGTCATCATAAATACATTTTAACAATAAGTCACCAAATTATCTTTGAAACAAGACAGTATTTTTACATGTTTGCTATTTTAAAAAAAAATAAATAATAATTAATGGCATCTTTTTACTATGAATGAAAGTCACTATAACTGACACAAATACTGATACTCAATTAAATTGATTTTTGGCGATATTAATTATTTTTGCCAGCCCTACTTTTTATGTTACGTTAGAAGTAACAATCTTAAAGTGACTCTGAAGTGATCCTGACCTACTGTATTCATAAATACTTGATTTGACTTGATTGATGAACATAGACTATTTGCAATACGTTCAAGTTAAATATCTGGACCAGATTGAGAGAAACAAAAAAAAAACACAAACTAAATATATCTGACGGACAAAAACCAACATATAATATTGTGTAAATGACTCTTACTGAACTATAAAGTCTCTCATAACTGTACTGAATTAACAGGCATGAAATTAACAAAAATGGTGCATGTGGAAAATGTACCTTTAGAGAGCAAACTGAGCAGTAACTAGCAATAATAAAGGAATTTATTTCAGCATACAAGCACTTTTCAAAAGCTAAATAATGAACAAATCTAAATCACAAAAGTTTTTTATTTACATTTTGAAAAATTGAGCTTTAGATGCTGCAGTGAAGAGATTTGATTTAATTTTTGCGATAAGGAAGGTTATAGTAAAACTGCTCTCTTTCTGAACTAAAGGGCATTAATTTAAACAATATCCATAATCAAGAACATACAAAAAATAATCCCTTCTCATTAATTTTTGCGATAAGGAAGGTTATAATAAAACTGCTCTCTTCTTAGCACTTTAAACAACCGCAATATTCAGTCTCCTGAACTTTCATTAAATAATGTTGTGTCAGGTTTATTCTCTCACCAGTGTATTGTACAAGCTTATATCACCCTCTAGTCCAGTTTTGGTGTGGTAAAACTTCACAATTGGGACTTTTGCAGTAGTAATAGGCAGGATGTTTCTCAGTCCTAAAATGAATGGAGAAACAGACATGGCAGAGGTAGAGAGAGATGGGGTGTAAAACAAAACCACTAATTTATTTTAACAACACACATTGAAAGTGAATGGAGGTTGCCTGAAACATACATATGGACTCTTTGTCATTTCATAAACCATTAAGAACATTTGAAGTACGGAGAGGGGAATATATAGAAACAATATAGTCTTTCCCTTCCTGAAAATGTCAAAACTCCATAATAATGCAAAATATGATTTAAGAACACTGAATGAAATGAGCGCCTGCCCTCTACAGTAATGTTAACAACAGGCAATTTCAGAATTACACTCAAAAACTAAAACGGAGACCTTACCATGGTGTTTTCGCAGTGCTTTAGTCAAACTCTCTATAACAGCCATGGAGTCCAAGCCCTGTCAGAGGAACCAGAAACAGAAACTCAATCAATGCAAAACAGGTGTAAACAGGGTCTAAAAAGTGGCTAAATAAAGTTTTTGCAGTCTTTTCATCTGGCTGGGTAAGATTTTTTTCAATGTTGAAAATAGTCGTGCTGCTTCATATTTTTGTGGAAACTGATATATACAATTTTTCAGCATTATTTATAACTTTTACAAAATATTAGTAATAAAAATTAATTAAAATTGTTCCAGTGGGTTACAGTGAAACACTTTCAGTTGAAATGAATGGGGATGATTCTTAAATGTTAAAATCCTCATTGTTTCAATAGTTTAGCCACACAATGTAAACAATGTGTGTTAATGTGATTGCAGTCTGAAAAAATACTTCTATATAAAGTTACTTTTTACAGTAAAACTTTGCCATGATAATGCAACACCGTAACAGCTGTATTAACAATGACAGCTGCACATACAGAACAGTTCCATCCATTTTAACACTATTCAGACTCACTGTAATGAACACTTTCTGTCTGTGTGTCATCAAGACCTCTTTCTGTACAACTGAAGGAATAAGTCAAAGTACCTCTGCTGTGTCCAGGCCTTCTAGAGTCATACAGATGTCCAAGTCGCTCTGTTTAAAGCCAAACCCATTTTTGGATGAACCAAACAAAACCAACTTGGCTCCTGTAAAAAAAAAAAAAAAACACATTAACAAATAAGCATCTGTACATTCCTCCCATTACATACAAAACTTGAGAAAAAAATAGAGAAAGAAATACTAAGAAATATCCAGCTCACAAATTCAGCTCTTGAATGATCTGTATATATATTACTATATGAGGGTGTACTGTGTATATTTATTATGTACTGTATGTATATATGTTTACATACTATATGTACTGTATACTGTGTATATTTATATATGTATATATATATATATATATATAAAAAAATTATAAATATATACATAAATGTGTGTATTTATATGCATAATAAATATACACAGTACACACACATACAGTATGTAAACAAAATTTTATTTTGAATGTGATTAAACGCGTTGCAGCTCTAATATATATAATTTATTTTTCATATTTGATTGTTTGAGAGTGAGTAGAATGTTAAGGTCACCTCATTGCATTTTTGAAAATGCTTATTACTGCAGCTTATTATAGAGCAAACCTTTCGCTGATTGTTTAAAGTTTCTAATTCACAAAAATATGATACAATACAGTAATAAATAAAGAAGATACACAATAAACATAACTGCAATGTACAGATATGCTATTTACAGATGTACACTTATGAGATTTGTGCAGCATTATCCCTGGACATTGTGTCATGCAGCAATGCAGAAGAAGAAATATGTCAGTGTATGACAACATTAAATGAAATGCTTGGTAACACATTATTTTATTAAGCCTCTATGTTTGATGCATTATAAAAGTAGTTTTGATGCATTCATTTAGTCTCGTAAAGCACCAGATAATGCATCATATAATCTCATGAATAATTATAACCACAGATATAATACATTATAATACTCATTTATTCAATGTTACACCTTTAGAAAGTGCAGTATAATGCATTGTATAATGCATGACAAACAAACCTTCAAACAATATAATGCATTTTATCTTTGGCTACACTCATTTATGAAAATATATAATGAATTAAAACATACATTAAGAATACCTTTATTCTGCATTATACATAAAGGCTTCAAGTTAAGTGTTACCAATTTTTTTTAGATTGGGTTTGAATTAGATTTAGGTTTTAAAAAGTTCCACCAAGACGCATTACCTGGCACTTGACATCTCAGGAAATTCTCGAAATCTTGTAAAATATGTTCTCTGACTTTCACCTCCACATCATCTGGCGCAAAGTCACCTAAACAAATGCCACCATTATTATGAATCACTGAAACAATGCAAAAAATTTAGTGCAAGCGAGATTTCAACATTTGTTAAACACAGCAATTAAAAATCTAGATGATGTATGTACTCATTTAAAATTGATATCGATCAATTCATATTTATTTGTATATCACTTTCACAATAGGGCTCTACAATTATGGTTAAACTGTTAATAATGATTATATTGTCCACAAATATAATCACGATTATTAATCACAAATATTTATTTATTTATTTATTTTTTTACATTTCATCAGAATTATTAAGAAATAAATAGAACATCAAGTCGTAAGGTTAACTCGCAGATTTAGTCACAGCCAACAGCACAAAAGACTGTGTGAAAGAAAACAGCTGGCTGCATTACACTTTTATTTGAGCAGAATATCTCAATGGAGATCGCTAAACTCCATATTACAGGTGTACCGGTGTTTTCAGCTCATTAGTGCTTTTTCCGTAGTGCGGAGAGAGCATGTGCATGGTTGTCAAGTTGGGAAGATTAAGTAAAACACTGGGCAGAAAATTTACCCATTTAAGAAAAAAAGTCCTGAACAGGGGATTTAAACTCTTGACATCTGGCAACCGCAACTATGAATGCTTGTAGAGTCTTGTTAGCAATGCAAGATAAAGCAAATGTCAAATTAAAATGAAATATTTTCTGGATAAATAAGCCCCTCTAGAGGTATGTTTCATATTGAGAGTATAATTATTATTTTTTAAATCCTTTCAGATTTCAATATTCATTTTTTTTTTCTGGAGTCCCAAGTTCG
Organism: Cyprinus carpio; assembly: GCF_018340385.1. NCBI lineage: Eukaryota > Metazoa > Chordata > Actinopteri > Cypriniformes > Cyprinidae > Cyprinus > Cyprinus carpio. The sequence continues at coordinate 27,994,850 of NC_056601.1, forward strand.
AGTCCCGGCTCGTGGACCTTTCCTGATTCAGTCACCCTCTCTCTCTCCCACTTAGCTTCTTGTCACTGCTATACTATCCTATCAAAAAAATAAATGAAGGCACAAATGGCAAAAATAAATCTTTAAAAAAAAATTACTATCATAATTTATGTTTACTTATATTATATATAATATATTTATTTCTAAAGCGTCTTCTCATCTAACACAAAATGACATTAAATACTGTTTTGGTGGGTAATTTCTCAGCCAAAATTATTTTATTTATTTATTTGTAATTAATTCCATTACTTAATCAGCACATCATATAATTAATGAGATTTAAAATTTCAATCCTTGACAACCCTTTTTACAATACAATAAATGTGTCTGCATTAGGGGTTACACAGACTAGTCGAGTAGTCGAGTGATCGACTACTTTAACCACTAGGCGGCGCTGTCAGAAACAATCGACTACTCGAGCGTGCATTAACTATAATGTGTGCACAGTTTGCCTACAACGCAAATTATAGGATTACAATATTGCGTGTAGATGTTACTTTCTATCACTTTCTCTATGTTACATGTTAAATTAAAATATGTAATTTAATAATTAGGGGTGTGCCCGAAGCCGAATACCTTATTCGGAATGGCACAGATAATGGCTTCAAAAATGAATAACGGATAAAGAATAATTCTGCCTGAATATTCGGCTGAGGCTGGCACACTGCTGTTTGCTAGATAACAGTTGTGCCAGGGGAACAGCGCAATATTATACACAGAACTCTAAAGTCACGCAATAATGAGTGTGTGAAGTGAATGAATATAAACTTTATGAACGAAAAGAGTGCAAATCAAACACCGCATTCGTGTTTCCTCTCCGTGCATCTCTCAGAAATCAGAGCTTGGCAGGAGTAATATCACCTATAATAATACATCATACACGGTCTATTATTTGTATATATTAAAAAGGCAATGATTTAAACCTTAACTACGAAATTATACATGAATGAATGGAATAAGCACAGCGCGCTCACCAATCAAACAGCCGCGTTTGCGCGCCTCAGTCTCTCCCAAAACCAAACCAGCTCTCTCTCTTAAAAGTAGGCTAATAATCAAATTAGATGCAGATACATTTTCTATGTTTGCTTCTTTATTTTTTTTTGCTGGTTTGCGTGGCACACGCACATTTGTTTAGTAAGTTCAAAAAGACTCGCTTAGAGAATTCTGCATAATGAAAATGTGCGCATTGAATTAATTCAGTCGTGTTCAAATGATCACTAAACGTTTGTCATGACGTCTCTGCTTATATGATTAATTTATTTTTAGAAATTAATAATTATTTTACTTTAACACAGCATATTTGTTCAGTGATAACTACGGGAAAAAAGATAGTCATAACGGTCTTATCAAGTAACTGTACGACACATGGTTTTATCCGAAAACAGATACTAATAATTTTGTGACTGTTACAGATACAAATACTGGTTACATAAAAATAAAAATATGTTATGTCATAATTATAAAGTTTTTTACAGTTAACGTATGTTATGTAATTGTTGCATTAGGCTATTAATGAATTAGTTAATTAATAAACGTTTATTGATAAAAACTATTTAATGTCTAAGAATTTACAATAGCATGAACAACAAGTAGTCGAGTAACTCGAGTATTTTTTAAATAAGTAATCGACTAGCAGAAATCAGAAGTCGTGCAACCCCTAGTCTGCATACACCCAAAAAATTCTTCATCCTCTGGTTTAGTTTTTAAAAAATAACAACAAAACAGGAATGTCTTGAAGATAATGTTTTAAATATTGAACCTGTACTTACGGTAGCATTGCTCACAGACTTCATTGAGGAGCTTGACGAAATCTAGAGTCATGTGTGGAAGGGGATCCAGCTCCACTCGTCTGAAGTCCTCGGGACAGTCCTGTTTCAAATGTCCATCACTCTTACAAAGGCTGCATATCAGAATAGGGGACTAACAAAGAAAATGAAGGTTAGTCTGTAATAATAATAATAATAATAATAATAATAATAATAAAAAGCAGCCAGGCCCCAAGGAATTACACATTTTTTTTAGTAACTGTAACTGATTAGTTACATTTATTTTGTAATTAAATTACGTAACACCGTTACATGTAACTAGTTACTTCCCAACACTGATTAAAACAACAATTGTGATATTATTGCACATGATAAATATTGACACCCCTAATTACATTATTTGATAGATTCACATAGAAATGCAAACTGACACTCAGTAGCCATGCTTATAAGAAAAGATGAATGTTTACCTTGCCATTACTGAAAAAGCGCTTGCTGAAGACGTACTGAAAGCCTTCAGGGCCTGCCTGAGCTCCTACAGGAGATTCAGATTTGGAAAACTCAGCTTTGGGTTTGTCTGGGATAGACGCTGCTTCCTCTGGATAAGCCACATCAGACCCTACATCATCACTCATTTCCCGCTCGAATGGGAAGATCTCATCACCAGAATGATCACATCCAGATCCAGCGAGCTCTATGTCATCATCTTCATCTTCCTCTTCCTCACCCTATAAATTATCATTTGTTATTTTTAAATAATGCAAAAACTAACTAATGTTTCTCCACTATTTTACAAAACCATTTCGCTGAAACACTCCAAAGTACTAATCATTAAATGTGTCTTATTTTAACTCCAAAACATCCAAGTTGCTTAAAAAAATTAGCAATTGAGCAGCTTGAACACATTGAAAAAAAAAAGAAGAAAAATCAAGGGGACCAGATCATGAAGAATCACATTTTCCTTGACTTTCCCAGGTCTAAACATACCAAAATATACTGAAAAATGGGTAATTAATTTAAAATTAAATTATTAATTTTTTTTATTTTAAGCTTTAGTAATCTTGCTATGTGCTTTTGTTATTTATTGGTTAATATTTCTTTTTAGCATTTTTTATTTTTATTTTAGTTGTAGAAATGTTAGTACTTAAACTTATGTTGGCAAGGCAAGTTTTTAAGTTTATTTTATTTATTACAAAAAAAATACATAAAACTTAAAACTTAGTTTTACTGTAATGAATTTGGACAGATATAGTTTGTTAACCCCAAATGTTGCTAAATTTAACCGCATGGTAAAAAAAAAAGACCACAAGAAAAACAAAAAATTGGTTTAGGTTTTAGTAGTTTTGCTGTGTGCTTTCATCTTTTTATTAGTTCTCTGTGTTTTTATTAACATTTATTTTTAAATATTTTTATTTATCATAATTTTTCCATTTCAACTGTAGTAAATTTGGTCATTTGAATTCAACTGGTTTTTAAGTTTAAGTTTTTCATTTAAAATTTATTTTATTTCAGCTTTATTTCAATGAACAAAAATTATTTTTAATGGTTTTAGTTAAAACCTCCAGAAAACCAAATCATTTTAATTTGTTTAGTATTTTTACTAGTTATATATAATTATATATATAATTTTGGTACTTCAATGTTATTTCAGTTAGTTGCCAAGGCAAGGTTTTTTCATTTTTCATCTAGTATTTATATATTATTTTTAATGAAACAAAAATGACTTTTAATGGTTTGAGTTAAGACCACCAGAACACCAAATAATAACGATCAATCAATTCACATCGATCACACACACACACCTCAGTCTCCATGTCAGAGTCAGCTTCTTCTTCCTCGTCCTGCTCCAGCTCAATCATGCAGTCCGAGTCCTCCAGCTCTTCTGCACTATGCAGACTGGATCTCGCATGAGATCTTTCCAAATCCTCAGCTGGCACTTTTGTGCTTCTCTTCACTGAATCAATGTGATTCACAGCATTCACAGATTTGTCAGTTTGACTGTTTGAGCTGAATTTCCCTGCTGTGCTTTTTGAAGGAGAAGCAAAGTACTTGTAAGTTGTTTTGAGGCAATGCAACATATAGTCAAACATCATCTGACTATTCAACGTCCGAGCCACGTTCCTCTGGACGGCGAAAGGATCTGAGAAGAAAACAAGGATGAATATTGATGCGTTTCATATCTAGGAAGTGTATAAAAAAAAAAACATGATGTCATGCATACCTTCTATTGCAATCCTCTTTTTGGGCCAGTCTTTCAGATCACGCCACAGGTCACTGTTTGTGCGCACGCTAATGACTTTCTCAGGTATTTGAAATTCCAGTGAATAATATCGTAGTAACTCGACCCAAAGCTTCCCTAGCAGTACAGGAGGGCTACAGCCTTTGAAAACCAGTGGACACTATTTAAAATAAGAATACAATCAGGACTATGATCCAATAAGTAAAAATACTGCATTCATTTTGTTGTCTTTCTTTTGGAATCAAAGTTGTCTTCAAATTAAAGCCTGTTTGATATACAGATCAGGAATAATTGGGAAGGTACTTACCTTTCCCTTCTTGACAGCTTTGTCTTTATCTTGAGAGGAATCATTTGAGGTTTGATTATAGACCCAAAGCACATATCCTTTCTCAACTCCAACTAAGGAGAAACTCTTCAGTTTACTCATGGGCAAACCCTAAAACAGAATACAACATCAGTCTCTGCATATTACTGTAGGCTGTTTCAGAGATCAAAGATAAATTAAACTCCCTCACAATGAAAACCAGTCCTTACAGGAATTTGCACAATAAACACTGGGGAAAAAGTTTTCTATTAAATTTCTAAATAGTCTTTACTTGCATTTGGGTCCTGATTAGTGGTTGACCGATATTGGTCTTTTGACAGCCGATGCCGATTTATTGGAAAGCAGGGGGGCCGATATATATATATATATATATATTTTATTAATATGTAGGAAATTTGAAATAATTTGAAAATGGATTAAAAAAAATAAATGTGTAAAATTAACATACTTATTCTTTAGATGACAAAGTATTTTTCACAAATAAATAAATATTTAATAAAAAATATAATTAAAAAGGAAGTAAACACTGTAACCAACTGGGCACTCAGTATTCTGGGAAGCATGTGTGCATTGGGAATCATATTTTTCAAATAAAGCCAGGGTAACACTCATTTTACATACAGCACACAGAGAAAATTACATGAATATGACAGTGGGCAAATGCATAAAGTGCAGTATAATTTGAAATCACGAGTTTAAAGGACCGACCGTCACGCAGAGAACACGCGATCATGCTGGATACACATGCACACTTCACAAGATCTCACAGCTGGACTCGACCAAGTTTGCAAGGTTTGCAAGGTTTGTGAAAACAACAGAGAACAAGAGGGTGAGTGTGAGCACTGTGTGCTCAGACGCTGTTGTTCTCAGCACCGTCAAAATAAAAGTCCCGCCTCGAACACATCGGCCAAGCAGAAAAACTTATCGGCCGATGCCTATATTTGAAAAATTCCTTGCCGATATATTGGTCGACCACTAGTCCTGATCACCGTGTTGGGTTTTATTTTTTATCTTTATACGGTTTCAGGATGCAATAATCAGGCACTGGTCCTATAAACTTTTATCAGTTGATGTATTAATGTTGAATCACACACACCATAGATTCTAGGTATGAAGGTAAGATGGGTTCTTTCCGTCGCTGCAGGAAGCTGATGACCATGAGGGCAAAGCAGTAGGATGGAAGTCCACCTTCTTCCATCTGGTCCACACAACAAACCTAATTCACACACACAAAAAAACATCAAATATCATGAATGTAAAAAACAAAAAAACAAAGAAACCCTGTGGAGAGACTACTATTTTTTTAACCTAAAAACTATCTACTGAAAATAATGGAAGTGTACATGTCAGTCTCACCTTAGCCCAGTATCTAAAGCATACGACTAGTGGAGCAAGTTGTGGTTCTAGATTCGCCAGCTCAGCCAAATATGCTGTTGTCAGGCATGCACTTTCATTGCCTGCACTGACTTTGCAGATCAGACCACTTTGGAGATACAAAAAAACAGTAAATAAATAAATAAAACCACATACAATTTTTCACTACAGTCAAGAAGTTTGGGATGAGTAAGATAAAGTTTCTTCTGCTCACCAAGGCTGCATTGCTTTAAACTTCACACTTAAAAATACAGTAAAAGCTGTAAATTTGTGGAATATTATTACAATTTAAAAGAATTCTTTGAATACATTTAATAATGCATTTTATTCCTGTCATGTTATTATCTATGTTGAAATTACTTGTGCTGATTCATATTTTTGTTGAAACCATTCTTTGATGAATTCATGAAATTGATTTAAAGCTGCAGTCCGTAACATTTGGCTCTCTAGCAGTTAATAAACAGAACTGTGTGTGTCTTGTGGAAGAACACTGTAGCCAGAGCAACTTCGCTTTGTTTATGTCTATGACTATTCACACAAGTACTGGGCTACTCCGCAGCGGTACCTACCCGAACCAGTCTAAAATAGTCAGAATAAAAAAACACTTATTATAGGCGTACTGTAGTGATTCAGGTTTGGAAAATGGATTCATGACATACTCGCTTATTATATTAATTTTGTAAATTTTGAACACAAAAAAAGTTACGGACTTCAGCCTTAAAAATCTTTTTTTTAGGAATCTTTTGTAACATTATAAATGTCTTTATTCATACTTTTTGATAAATTTGACCCATCCTTGCTGAGTAAAAGTAAACAAAATATAAAAATATCTTACTGACCCCAAACATTTACATGCTAAAGTATACACACATTTAAAAGCAGGTAACTTCATATATAAATTTTGTAAAAGAATAAGCAAGAAAACAAACCTAGATTTCTCTTTGCACACAACTACAGGCATCCTCTTATAGAAGTCACCCTCGACGTTGACAAAAAGAGCTGCAAAAATGAAACAAATTATAAAAATTGTATTCTATATTGATGGTGATTTATTCTGAATGCATGAAAGTATGCTAAATAGTATACATTTATGAAATTACAATCATACTGCTTATCAGCTATAGCAAAAAAAGTATCAGTGTGTAACTCCATACCCTGCTCTTTTTCACCACAGCCAATTTAAACACTATTCCTTACTAATGCATTTCTGCAGTCAATGCTTTTTTCACTTTACAATTGTCCATTTCTTTCACTGCTTTTCACTTTTAAACTTACCACTTTTAGAGAGATGCTCTTGAGCCACGAGCAGAACATCAGGATGCTGGAACTGATCAGAAATATTTTTTTCTTAATTAGAAACACTTATTGACCAAACTTCATCTTTGTAAAACATGTGATCAAATAACTCCCAAAAACTGCAGACCATTTGGGGTTTGTGAAAGGAATATAATTGGGCTCTCAAACACATATGCCATGGTTTATGTGTTTGCTGTCAAACTGTAATCACAGCAAACTGAGATAATTTGCCTAACCTTTTGAGCGTCACCTTTTGGTGATGAAAACCTTGGGCCAAAGTGGGCCAGCTGGGGCTAGAGGAGTTGTGATGAACAAAGGTGGTGTTTCTCCGCATCTGGAGAGCATCGGCGCCGCGGATCATTTCATAAAGTTAACAGCTATAACACCAGCATTAAAGATTTTTAAATTAAACTGAGCTCAAAACTCACTTTCAGACAGCAGTGAGTGTTTGAAACAACTTGATCCGATGTGTATTATGATCACCATACAAGGCAGAAATATTTATAAGCGATGCAAAAGACTACACTATAAAAAATGATGGGTTAAATACAACCCAGCATTGGGTAAAATGTGGATAAACCCAGCGATTGGGTTGTTTTGATTGGTTTGTCCATATTTAACCCAGCATTTTTTAGAGTGTATGCACGCTATTAATGTTACCATAGTAAACATGGTAAATACGATCATTTGAAGAAATCAGACGTCAGCTATTTAGTAGCCTAACATATTGTATCTGTCATAAGTCTCGTCTCGAGAGTTTAGCTCCGCGTATGTCATAAAAATATAATAATGGTTTTTGTTCGGAAGCTTTAATAAAAAATATAGAAATTATCATTCTTTCTAAATGTGATGTATATACGGTGACTACAAATAAATAGAAACAGACTCGACTGAATAAGCAGGCAGGCTATGTTCATACCGCTTTATTTCTGTGTTTTCAATCCTGATAAATTAATTCATTATAATCAATGTATCACTTATTATTGTAAAACATCAATGCTTTTGGATTTAAATCTTTAACAAAGCATGCAAACAAACGGCTGCTTTTATCATGTTTGTTTTGTGATCACGCTAGTTCCAGTGAGTTTTCTGATAACTTCTCTTTGTTTGTGGAATGATGGGGTTGCGTGACACAGGGCAGGTTTTAGTGAAGCACTGTGGAGCTTCTGGCCCGACGGTGGAAACGCAGCATTATTTTGGCCTCGTTGCTACAGGTCCGAGGCCATTAAAGGGATAGTTCACCCAAAAATCTAAATTATGTCATTAATGACTCACCCTCATGTCGTTCCAAACCCGTGAGACCTCCGTTCATCTTCGGAACACAGTATAAGATATTTTAGATTTAGTCCGAGAGCTTTCTGTCCCTCCATTGAGAATGTATGTACGGTATACTGCCCACGTCCAGAAAGGTAATAAAAACATCTTCAAAGTAGTCCATGTGACATCAGACGGTCCGTTAGAATTTTCTGAAGCATCGAAAATACATTTTGGTCCAAAAATATCAAAAACTACGACTTTATTCAGCATTGACTTCTCTCCCGGGTCTGTTATGAGCCGTTCACAGCACATCCGGTTCGCGAACGAATCACTCGATGTAACCGGATCTTCTTGAACTAGTTCACCAAATCGAACTGAATCGTTTGAAACGGTTCGCGTCAACAATAAGCATTAATCCACAAATGACTTAAGCTGTTAACTTTTTTAACATGGCTGACACTCCCCCTGAGTTCAAATAAATCAATATCCCGGAGTAATTCATTTACTCAAACAGTACACTGACTGAACTGATGACCGAGCCAGATAACGAACGAAACATTGACTCGTTCTCGATTCAAGAACCGGTTGCATCGGTTTTCGGATCAGTGATGGGAAGTTCTGTTCTTTTCCGCGAACCGGTTCTTTCGGACAGTTTGATTCAATAAACCGGTTGCCAAAAACGGTTCACCAGTTCTTTTGCGCTCGACATAATGAGTTCATTGGCGATGATTGCCCTTGATTCAAGCTTTCGGTTTACCCGCGCTCATAACATTAGCACAGAATCAGTTCAGAATCAATCACCAAAAGAACCAGTTCAGTTCAGACGCGCTGTGTGTCAGTCTGCTTCACGCATGCGCAGTATCATCAGCTCCTCGGTTCTCGAATCGGACGCGTCCGACAGAAACGGTTCTTGAGTCGAGAACGAGTCAATGTTTCGTTCGTAATCTGGCTCGGTTCAGTCAGTGTACTGTTTGAGTAAATGAATTACTCCGGGATATTGGTTTATTTGAACTCAGAGGGAGTGTCAGCCATGTTAAAAAAGTTAACAGCTTAAGTCATTTGTGGATTAATGCTTATTGTTGACGCGAACCGTTTCAAACGATTCAGTTCGATTTGGTGAACTGGTTCAAGAAGATCCGGTTACATCGAGTGATTCGTTCGCGAACCGGATATGCTGTGAACGCGCTCATAACAGACCCGGGAGAGAAGTCAATGCTGAATAAAGTCGTAGTTTTTGATATTTTTGGACCAAAATGTATTTTCGATGCTTCAAAAAATTCTAACGGACCCTCTGATGTCACATGGATTACTTTGAAGATGTTTTTATTACCTTTCTGGACGTGGACAGTATACCGTACATACATTCTCAATGGAGGGACAGAAAGCTCTCGGACTAAATCTAAAAATATCTTATACTGTGTTCCGAAGATGAACGGAGGTCTCACGGGTTTGGAACGACATGAGGGTGAGTCATTAATGACATAATTTTGATTTTTGGGTGAACTATCCCTTTAACCCCGCCCAGCCCGTTTAAAGCACTGACTTGCACTGGCCCGACAGTGGAAAAGCACCTATTAAGCTTTGCTAGAGATAGACAGCTTAAACACTTTATCCCCTGGTTTAACAGACAAGGCTTAAACATGATCCCAGACTCAAATGCATGTCTGAGCTGTTTTAACTGAAAAAGCACTTAATCTTAAAATATATGTCACTGATTTGCCTCAGATGCACACCAGTTATGTTTTTTCTAAGGCACATTTACAAAAAAATACTTAAATGTCCTAATTGAACAATGGCCTAATTCTGGCTTAATCCAAGCCTGTGAAACCTCTTATTGTACAAAAGTTTTGACCCCTTCAGTGAAAGTCTGTTGGACTTTTAGTAGTTTTGATCATCCGTTTTATGAAAATCCAGTCTGAAGGTCTTAACTGAGTTTGGTGGATGTAGCTTGAAAACTCTAAGAGGAGACGTTTTAAAATTTATTCTCAGAAGACAAAAAAGAAGCAGTAGCTTAAATAGTAAACAGTAGGTCAGTTGGCTTTCTCGAGCCAACCTAAAAAATATCAATATAAAAGCATTTACTTATTTTAAACTCAAAGGCCAAAATAGCACATATTCAAATGTAAGCTGTGAGAATATTTGTGATAAGCACTTTCTACTCACATGGGATGGAAACTTCACATCAATGTTTACATCAGAGTCTTTGAAGCCAAACTTGGTGCAGGAAGATCCGTATAATCTGAACTGGCAATCTGCAGGGGAAACGAGAATACAGAGGTATTGAAAAAGCATTGAATAAAGGATTCAGTGAGCTTTGAGTTTACCGCTGTGCTGTTACACACCTGGAAGGACAGGCTGAAGGACTTTCTCAACGAGAGTGAGGACGTTTTGCCGTTGTTTCAAATCTTGATCGTTTAAACCGAACTCAGTGATCACACTTTCCAGAGCCGAGCTGATTGAATGAGACTGGAGTTTCCCAGGAGGAGGGATGTTCAACAGCAGCATCAGCTTCTGCAGTTCCTGTACAGAGGAGAAACATTTCAACTTTAAATGCCAAGCACAGATGTTTGAGTCTGCTAACCTCTTGATCATAATTTGGTAATATGTGATTCCGTACCTTGGCTTTCTTCCTGTGGGCTCTTTCTCTGATGTGATTGAGCGCTGGTGACATGTCTTCACAGTACACCTTACATTTGTCACATTTGAACTTCAGACTGATGCTTGACTAATAAAAATGCATAAAAAGGACCCAAATCATATTATGTGAAGAAATATGATCAATGTACTGGACACTACTGTTCAACTGTTTTGGGTCAGTAAGACAAGTAATACTTTTATTCAGCAAGGATGCATTAAATTAATCAAAAGTGACAGTAATAACATTCATAATGTTACAAAACATTTTTGTTTCAAATAAATGCTGTTCTTTTGAACTTTCTATTCACCAAAGAATTCTGAAAACAAATGTATCATGGTTTCCATAAAAAAATTGAAGCAGCATAACTGTTTTTGACACTGATAATAATCAGAAATGTTTCTTGAGTAGCAAATCAGCATATGAGAAAGATTTCTGAAGGATCATGTGACATTGAAGACTGGAGTAATGATGCTGAAAATTCAGCTTTTTGATCACAGCAATAAACTACATTTTACAATATATATAAAAAAATTAAACTGTAATCATATTTCACAATATTACTGTTTTTTTCTGTACTTTTTTAACAAATAAATAGTCTTGGAGAGCAAGACCTTTTACAACAAATTTTCCAACTTCTTACAAAATGTTTTAGAACTGTAGTGTATTTAGCTGCTGTATGATATGCTATGGCAACAAATATACAGTACTAATTATTCCAAATATGTAGCACAGTAATACCATGGTGCTCTTTAAAGTACCCTGTAAAGACTATGGTACGTTAATATGGTATTCCTTCAGTTCCATGGAGTACCTCTTTTTCAAATCGTAAGATTTTTCCCAAAATGTTATTTAAACTGCTTAAAGCAATAGTTTGCCCCGCAAAAATGAAAGTGTACTCACCCTCAGGCCCTACATCACTTTCTCACCAGTGGATCCTCTGCAGCGAATGCGTGCCTTCAGAATGAGAGTCCAAACAGCTGATAAAAACATCACAATAATCCACACCACTCAAGTCCATTAATTAACATCTTGTGAAGGGAAAAGCTGCATGTTTGTACAAAACAGACACATTATTAAGACATTTTTAACTCCAAACTGTTGCTTCAAGCTAAGATCCAAGGCCTTTATTTATAATATTGCTTTCTACATTTACATTTAGTCATTTAGCAATCGCTTTTATCCAAAGCGACTTACAAATGAAAATGATGATGGAAGAGATGTGTTTTTAGCCAATTCTTGAAGATGGCTAAGAACTCAGCTGCTCGGATTGAGTTGGGCAGTTGATTCCACCATGAGGGAACATTTCATTTAAAAGTCTGTGAAATTGATTTTATGCCTCTTTGGGATGGCACAATCAAGTGATGTTCACTTGCTGAATGCAAGCTTCTAGAGGGCATATAAGTCTGAAGTAATGAATTTAGGTAAAGGGGTGCAGAGCCAGTGGTGGTTTTGTATGCAAACATCAATGCCTTGAATTTTAATGCGAGCAGCTATTGGTAGCCAGTGCAAATTGATTAACAGAGGTGTGACGTGTATTCTTTTTGGCTCATTAAAATTTAATCTTGCTGCCACGTTCTGGATTAATTGTAAAGGTTTGATAGAACTTGCTGGAAGACCTGCCAAGAGAGCATTGCAATAGTCCAGCCTGGACAGAACAAGAGCTTGAACAAGGAGTTGTGCAGCATGTTCCGAAAAGAAAGGGCCTGATCTTCTTAATGTTGAATAAAGCAAATCTGCAGGAACAGACAGTTTTAGCAATGTGGTCTGAGAAAGTCAGCTGATCATCAATCATAACTCCAAGGTTTCTGGCTGTTTCTGAAGGAGTTATGGTTGATGCACCTAACTGGATGGTGAAATCATGATGAAACAATGCGTTTGATGCAACCACAAGCAGTTCTGTCTTGGCAAGGTTGAGTTGAAGGTGATGGTCCTTCATCCAGCAAGAAATGTCTGTTAGACATGCTGAGATAAGAGCAGCTATCGTCGGATCATCAGGATGGAATGAGAGGTAGAGTTGAATGTCATCAGCATAGCTGTATTATAAAAAGCCGTTTCTGAATGACAGAACCTAGTGATGCCATGTAGATAGAGAAGAGAAGTGGTCCAAGAACTGAGCCCTGAGACACCCCAGTAGTTAGATGCTGCAACTTGGACACCTCATCTCTCCAAGATACCTTGAAGGACCTAACTGAGAGGTAAGACTCAAACCACTGGGGTGCGGTTACTAAGATGCCCTTTGCCAGTAGGGTTGACAGGAGGATCTGGTGGTTAACCGTGTCAAAAGCAGCAGACAGATCCAGCAAGATAAGTATAGAAGATTTGGAAGCCGCTCTTGCCAGTCTTAGGGCAGTCTCAGTTGAATATCCACCTCTAAAACCAGACTGTTTGCTGTCCAGAAGGTTGTTCTGTGTAAAAAAGGCAGAGACTTGGTTGAACACAACTCATTCAATGAAAATTGAATGAAAGGAAGAAGGGAAACCGGTCTGTAGTTGCCTAAAAGAGATGGGTTAAGGGTGGGTTTCTTAAGTAGTGGAGTTATATGAGCCTGTCTAAATGTTGAGGGGAAAACACCAGTATGGAGGGATATGTTAATGATGTGAGTGAGTGCAGGTACAACTGCAGGAGAAATGGCTTGAAGGAGATGAGATGGAATAGGATCAAGTGGTAGTAGGTGGAAAGATGTGCTTGACCGATTTTTAGTGTGTAAAATTGTGCATTGATGTTTTTCATTTTATTAATGAAGAACGTGGCAAAGTCATCAGCTGTTAGAGTTGATGAAGGAGGGGGAGGAGGAGGAGGACAAAGCAGCAAGGAAAATGTTTTAAAGAGCATGCGTGAGTTAGACGAATTGTTCATTTTGTTATGATATTATGTCCGAATCCACTGAAAAGTTGTTTTTCTGAATCAGGGGAGAAATATGCACACATTAAGCACTGTTTACAAGTAAAAATAGTTCTAAACAAATATATGGGTGTATTTTGATGTGAGATGACAACAGGAGAAGGACTTTTTTATTGGAGGAAGCGCTATTATGGATTATGGATTTGTATTTTAGCTGGAAGCAATCATTTAAAGTTAAAATGTCTTAATGCTGGATTTGTTTCTTACAAACACACAACTTTTCACTTCACAAGATGTTAATTGACTGACTGGAGCGGTGTGGATTACTTGTGGATTATTGTGATGTTTTTATCAGCTGTTTGGACTCTCATTCTGACGGCACCCATTCACTTCCATTAGTGAGCAAGTGATGCAGTGCTACATTTCTCCAAATCTGATGAAGAAAAAAACTCATCTTCATCTTGGATGTCTTTAGGGTGAGTACTTTTCCAGCCAATTTTCATTTTTGGCTGAACTATTCAAACTATTCGAACTACACGAACCTCTTTAGGGTCACAGTCACTGCCTTCTGCATCCAAGCACAGCTGTAAAACATCCCGTCTAGTGAGGCAGCTTTCAATCGAGACAATTCTGCTCTTCTCCCTCCAGTTCTGCATGTTGTCTGATACACAGACAAGATGTAGACAGATTTTAGCTACATTTTTAATCTCACTGTTTCATTACATGACAGGTTATAATGGACTTTACCAAGCCTGTCATGTTTCTGTCCATCTCGCTGTCGTTCTCTCCAGTTCCTCCGGTCAGCAGGTGAACCCTTCTGGATTCGGTCCTTGTGAGAAGGACTTTGTCCAAACGCTCGTCCTTCAGGAGAGCTGCACGACTGCGAGGCTTTGGCTCTTCTGTTACCATCACTTTCAAAGGTTCGACCGTGACCCCGCTTTGTTTTAGGACTGTAACTGCGTTCATGGTTCACACTGTCCCGTCCCAACGGGCTCCTCCAGCTCTCAGCTTCATCTGCTTCCTTCGGTCTCCTGTAGCGTGGAGAAAACTTCCTGTTTCCCTTATCAGCCATTGTCGATCTGGATTAATGGGTGGGAACCAAGATCAAAACGAGGAAGAATAAAAAGGGAATTTGAAATCTCAATGTAATGACATTATGAGGATTGCAAAGTGAAGTGAGGTGATCATATTTGCTGAATGAAATCAAACATTTTGTTTCATACTATTTTTGGGATGCTTATTTTTGCTCTATAGCACATCACATTTTCTCATAAAATATGATGCATTCTGTAGCAATTTTCCTTTTGACAACCATTTGTAAAGTGAAGACATCTTGTATTATCCCCTAATCAGCAGAACTGCCACAAAGACAAAGACATCTTCCTCTGAGAGAGATTACAACCATTCGTTCAATTCTCAAATGATCTTTACAAGTATAAAAAAAGACTCTGAAGACATTTTATGTCTAATCCTCCTTAAGGATTGAATTATGGCCAGTGACAGAAAAAATTGCAAACATGACCCGAAAATCTTCTGCTACATCTGTGGGTGTTTTAATACATCAAAACAAAAAATACAGATTTTGTGGAAGAAAAAAAAAGCTTATTTATTTATGCACATGTTTATGTAAAGGACTTTGACATTAAATGGAGTATTTTAATAAATCGTTCTACTCCTTTGCTGATTTTAAGGTAAATTATACATTATGAATAATTATTTTTGACATTACTGTTTTTGTTACCTTAAAAAATGCATTCATATATGTGATGGAAATATTTTTTAACATCAAATCACGTAATACTGCAGCTTTCAGCATTTTTTAAGATGCAGAGCTGCGTAATAACCCTTAATATTATGAAGTAATTCATACAAATTCTTTATGAATGTTGTCGTGCCGCCGGTCTGATCATGGAAAGGTTAGTAACATTACTTGAATCTCATATTAGTTCCAAAGAATGACTGAAATTCCCATTTTGCACACATTTTTTAACTGTGACAGTGTGAATTATTTTTATGGATAAAAGAAAAAGAAACCTCTCGCAGCATTTATACGTGCATGTTGTCAAAATAACAACACTGAAGTAAAAGACGAGCAGAGTTGCTGTGTAACTGCTTTCTCTCGAGGACAAAGGGCAGCTCGGAAGGAGTGTCATGCACGAATCAAACTAACGTTACATTAACAACAACAACACGACAGCCTAAATAAAGTGAACATGCCGAACTCACCCAATCTAAAATCAGTCGTGCTTTATAAATGTGAGCGCGACATCCCGTGAAATGTTCAGGTGCCAGAATATTACCAAGTCGATACTGACCACTGATCAGTGATACTGACCCAAACTCACTTCCGCCGGCTACACTTGTGTCAAATCAGATGACGTTCATCTGACTGAAATTATTAAGAGAATAAAATTACCCATGTTGCTCTTAATCAAGCATAAATAAAGAAAAATTCGAATACTTTACTTTTTAAGCGACAAGCTTGATATTTAATATTGAAATCACTGTCTCATTCGAAATGCAGTTGTTTTGATCTTGTACTTCCGGGTCTTACGTGACGTCAAAATAAAAGCTTCTAGTGATTTAAAAAGGCAGTGCCTATTTCCAGTAAAAATCGCTTCTTGTTAAACGGTTTCATTTATTCCCAGAATACATTTAAATACTTGTAAACGAAGTTAAACTAGGGAGATAAAAAAAAACAACAACACGCTTTATCATTTAAAAAATTAGGCCAATGTTGCAGTACATCAGACTTGGCAACCCTGGGCAGAAACTGCTACTGTATGGATTCATTATTGCTAAAAGAGAAAATGATAATTCTAATATCAAAAATTAATTAATATTCCCATATGTTCACATACTTCATCATCAATATCCATAATGCATGTTTATTTTATCTTAAGAATACCATCTCTACTCAGGAATAAACACTGCAGTGATTGTAGTAGATTTTAGTAGTGTTTTATTTTATTTTCGCTTGTATCACAGTATTCGGTCCATTCAGCTACTAATAACACACATTTATATTAGTAAAACATGGAATGTTGTGGAAAACAATTCAAATACAATTTTACAAGTATTAAGGCACACTACAATTTGAATAAAAGGGTTAGTTTAAAAAAAAATTACATAATTAAACATGAAATGAAAGTGAATCTGTGTTTTGTTATAGTCCATTCGTCTGCTACAACTTGTTGCAATAAATGCTGCAAATTCGTTAGTGTCACTCCAGTTTAAAGGATTCAATGCAAGTAAAAACTACTACTTGCAAAAAAGGCTTATAAGCTACTGGTGGTTCTTCAGGAATTCTTCCATATAGGCGCCAAGAGCCTTCGCGTCTTCAACAGTCACTGCATTGTACAGGGAAGCCCGGATACCACCCACAGACCTGAAAGTGCAGAGTGAAACAATCATAAAAGCAGGAAACAGAATCTATTCATTGTATAACGTTTATAAAGTAAACTGCTATATCCCAGACAGACCAGCACCGATTTGTTCATAAACAATTTGTCCATATTGTGTAGAAATTAGGCATAAGTAGTTATTAAATGCAGTTATTACAACATTACCTTCCATTAAAGGCAATGAAAAGGTTTTCTGTCAAGCTACTGTATGCAAACAATGAATTAACACTAATTACAAAGACAGACGTAGAATTTTCCTAATTTTCATACAACACCTGTGTCCTTTAAGTGAGATCATGCCAAGTTTAGAAGCACCGTCAAGAAAGGCCTTTTCAAGACTTTCATCCCCTTCCTTCTTTCCGATGCGGAATGGAATGTTCATGCGGCTTCGACACGCCATGTCAACTGGGCATCTGAAAGAGTCCGTATGGCACGTGATAAATAAGGGGAGTCATTTTGATAAAAACAAAAGTCTGAAGAGATTATAATGTAGACAAATATTGCATTTAGTGCTAGGTGGTTTGACCAAAAATATGAATATGAATCAGAATGCACTTGCAGAACCACTGTATTTTAATCACAATCCAAACAAGCATGAGTAGTTTCTGAAGTAAATTAGATTGTGTAATTTGAAAACTTAAAGCAAAAACAGAACGGTCTGACTTTACCTTTGTGAAATTATGCTAAATAAAACATAACTACACAAAACAAAAACAGCAGATGGACTCAAAAAGAACACAAATTCACTCTCTGACAGCAGGTGGCGCTTACGGAACAGCAGCAATACAGCATTCCCTTTGTTACAGCTGTAAACAAAGTAGGGCTGCACTTATAAATACTACATTCATATATATTATATGAAGGTAAGTTGAAAAGAAAATACCATCTAAAATTTTCTGAAGATGGTCAGTTCCCCTCAGAGATACATTCAAATAAACCCCCACCCCAATTTAGTAGGATTTTAGAATTTTGAACAGTGAGCTTACATAGTTTACCATGGTAGCTGTAGTAAAACTGTGGTTATACAAACGGTAACCAATACGCCATTGGTTACTACACTTTTACTACAACAAAACCACGGTTAATAAGGGCTGCTCTGCCTGCTACAGTATATCCTTTTTAAATTTTTATTATAACAATAACATTTTTTTTACTAATTTTTATTATATTAACTTAAAGATTAACATTAAATAATGATTAAAACTGAATAAGTTCAATGTTTTAATATTGTGTATTATGAATAAACGTCTGTACAAGAAGAATATATTTTATCTGCAAAATTGTGATCCAGAATGTTAGAAATGTTAGGATGATTATGACAGAAAATGACGGAATCACTGACGAGTAAAATCCATTGGAGCAGTTGATAATGTCATAGATGATGTCGGATTTCTGTTTGTTAAGTCGTTCCATGGCATCCGCCCCGCCGTTGTTCTTGATCCACTCCAGAACCAAACCCATAATGTAAATACTGCAAGAAAAACAAGCATTTAATATTAATTATATTATTATTAATAATATTAAGGTTGAGGTTTATAAGAAAAATAGGTGAACACTAAAATTATAAAAGGGTTCCTGGGAAAAAAAAAAAAACTGAGAAAAGGATCCTTGTAAGCTGGAAAAGTGATCTACAAACAGATCCTGAAATAAACAACGAGGCTGTTTGTTTTAGTAATTACAAAACCATTAAACCTCATTAAAAGTGGTTAACCCGGTCAGGGCGGGGCGGCACATGCAAAACATGCAAAGATTGTGGCAACTTTAACATTTGAAAGGATACTATGGCAAAGTTATTGCTTTCCTTATACAAACTGATCTTGTCTTGACTGGTAAGCCTTTGTAGTTATTGTTTTTCTTGGATAAAGCTACCTAGAATTGGCGAGCTGACAATAATGTTAATAATTTAAATGAAGGCTACTGACTACAGAGGCACAGTATGATGAATAAAGAAAAGCAGTACCTGAAGCATGGAGGAGTGTTGTAGAGCGAGTTATTGCCAGCCTGCACCTGATAGTCCAGTATAATAGGGCACTCTTTCAAAGCTTTCCCCATCAAATCCTCTCTGACAATGACAACTGTCACACCAGCACACCCGACATTCTTCTGTGCACCGGCAAATATCAGACCAAACTGTAGAAACGAACAGAGACTCAACATGATATCTATGAAAAACTACTTTAATGAACAAAAAACTACACTAAAGTAGTAAGTTTAATGAACATGAAGTATCACCAACCTTTGACACATCTACTGGCCTGGAGAGGAAGTTGGATGACATATCACTGACAAGAAGCACTCCTTTAGTGTCCGGGATGAAGTTAAACTCAACACCGTGCACCGTCTCATTGCAGCAGTAGTAGACGTAAGAAGCTGAAGGATTCAGTGACCAAGTGCTACTGTCTGGGATTTCTGTGAAAATAAAGTTTGCTTCATCACCATAAGTCATGTTCTTTTTTAAATGCCCAGTTGTATTATCGAAGTATATTTTTAAACTGTACTTGCAGATATAATATGAAGATGAAATAAAATGCCACTTAAGTGTACTTACTTTGGAATAATGTAAAATTAAAAGCTTTATTAAAGTCCAGTAAAGTGAAAGTGAAAGTGACGTGACATTCAGCCATCTTATGGTGACCCATACTCAGAATTCGTGCTCTGCATTTAACCCATCCGAAGTGCACACAACACAAAAGAGCAGTGAGGTTACACACACACTGTTTACACACACCCGGAGCAGTGGGCACCATTTATGCTGCGGCGCCCGGGGAGCAGTTGGGGGTTCGATGCCTTGCTCAAGGGCACCTAAGTCAATGGTATGGCGTTAAAGGTGGAGAGAGCTTAACATGTACATGCTTGTCCCCCCACCCACAATTCCTGCCGGCCCGAGACTCGAACTCACAACCCTTCGATTGGGAGTCCGACTCTCTAACCATTAGGCCACGTGCATTCCCACAAAAGCTTAATTAAAAAACAAAATAAATATTAAAGTACATTTTAAATCTTTATGTTTTAATAATCTTTTGTCATTCTTTAAAGAAGTACATGTGTTTGGATGTGTTGACTAACATACTAAAAGACGTTTATAGAGGTTAGACGTTTTAAGTTAATATATTTTAAATACATTTAAGTTGCAACTTTATCATTACAAAACATGTAATTGCAAATATATTTAAATGCATAACACAAATGTCAATAGAAATGGCGTTAAAGTACATTTTAGCTTAACATAAATGCTTGTAAGTACACCAAACAATAACTTTAACCGTATTTCAAAGACAATAAAGTCACTTATGAAAATGCATGTAAAGATGTGCTAAAAGTCCTACTTAAGTGAAGTGCATTTTACACATTTTAATAAGTTTGCGAATTTATGTATATTCATTCAAAGTATACTATTTCCATACAAAGCAAAATAATGCTAAAATGTACTTCGCAAGGGACACACCAATTATTTTGGAAAAAATGTAAAATATACCAGATAGATTGAACAGTGTTTTTTTTTTATTTTTTTTTTTATAAAGATCATCTGTTCTTCATAAAGCACCTCTCAGCAATGAAAATATAGCTGTACTCCAATTACTTACTGGTGTAGCTATCCAGTTTTGGATGAATCACATTCACTTTTCCATACTTCTCTGCCTCTTTGGCTGCCTTTGCAGACCACGTCCCTGTGACCAGATAATCAGCACACCTGTCCTCCTTCAGACCGATCAGATTCAGAGGAACCCCGCTGAACTGTCCCGAGCCTCCGCCTTGCAGGAACAGTATCTTATAGTTTTCAGGGACATTCCTGTTCAGAGTGAATGCAAAGTATACATTTGCTATGGAGTTTGAATGAAGACATCTCCAATTTCTAGTTGAGGGACAGATGTAAACACTCACAGAAGCTCACGGAGAAGGTTTTCAGTAGTGTTTATAATCTTGGAGAAATCAGACGATCTGTGGCTCATTTCTGGATGCAAGAGAGAAATAAACACCTCAGAAACATTGCATTACACACAGACATTAAAACATTAAAAATGCATATCCTTACCAAGAATGCTTATCCCAGTGCCACTGCAATCAAGCAGCTCCTTCTGTGCTTGGAGTAAAACCTAAGAACAGAAAAATATCCAATAAATAACTTTTTTTTTTTTAAAATCCAAAATAGGTTTGCTTTGTTTTAACTACCATTAACAAAAGGTATTTTAAAGACCTTTTAAAGGACTGACTGGCTTTTAAAGGAACTGATCACTCAGAAATTAAAATCTGCTGACAATGTCCTCACCCTCAGGCCTTCCAGGATGCAGATGAGTTTGTTTCTTTATGGGAACAGATTTGGAGAAATGTAGCAAAGCATCACTTGCTCACCAATGGATCCTCTGCAGTGAATGAGTGCCATTAGAATTAAAGTCCAATCAGATGATAAAAACATCAAAGTAATCTCCAGTCCATCAGTTAATGTATTGTAAAGTGAAAAGCTGCATGTTTGCCAAAAACAAATTATTCATTAAGATGCTTTTAACTTCAATCTGTTGCTTACAGCTGAAATATGAGTCCTCTGTCCATAATATTGTTTTCTCAGGTAAATAAAAATAAATAAATAAATAAATAAAAGAAGTAGTAATCTTGTCTGAATCAGGAGAGAAATATGCACAGATCAAGCACTGTTTACGAGCAAAACAGTCTTAAACAAATATGTTGTTGGAAAGGGGGGTGGACTTTTTCTCCAGTGTTCCACCAGCATTATTATGGACGCATATTTTGGCCAAAGATGATGTTTTTAAAGTTATAACTAACAAACATTTAACTTTTCTTTTCACAAGACATTAACTGATGGACTGGAGTGGTACTTGCGAATTATTATTATGTTTTTATCGTTTGTTTGGGCTCTCATTCTGACGGCACCCATTCACTGCAAAGGACCCATTGGTGAGCAAGTGATGTAACGCTACATTTCTCCAAATCAACCTCAGCAAAAGATAAAAGGCTGGACACGACTTATGTGAAGCCAATGTTAAATGAATCTACGAAGTGTATTTTTTACATTTTAACATGTTTGCTGATTTACGTATCCAGAGAGTTGCATTTCAGTCAACAGGCGAATCTGAACGCCAAGTTGCGGCTGATGCAACATTGGCACATGCAGACCAGCAAAACGCAAGAGTGGTGTTTTAATGCTTACAGCGCATCCAAACCCTACATCCCAAATCATGCACAACGTTTTTGTACATTACAGCATCGTAAAACAGTTTTGCATGCACACTGGTGGTGCTTTGTAGTTGATAGATAGATAGATAGATAGATAGATAGATAGATAGATAGATAGATAGATGATGTAACGTTAATCGTAGAGTTCAGATCTATGATCACGCAGCATTATTTACGCTACTATCAATGCGAAGACGCAACACCTAGTATTGTGCAAAAATATAATCAACTTTTATTGTGTAATATTTTTACCAATATTTTGGGTATGCACTTACCGATTGTGGAAGTTTAGCTGGTCCCGCTCCAAAATTGATGGTCTGTTTCTTCTCCATGTTTTCAGTAAGTCTGTTTATTCTGGCCGTGGGATTTAAATCTTTCTGAAACTCCTCCACTTGACCTACTTCTCTCTAAGTGATTTTGACTGACACTATTATTCTCTTTACACATGATTACACCTAATGTGCAAGTTTCCTGCTTGTTTTCATTGGCGCACGGTATATCTGGAATGTCTGCTTTCGGCTGTTTGATTGGATGGTGTGTTTATGACGTTGCTGGGATAGCTTCGTGCGTTTCGCTTCATTAAATATGCATGAGCTTCTGGGCCACGAGGCATAAAAAAAGGATTTTACTTTTTCAGGTTTTTTGTTGGTGTATTTTTTCCTTTGCAAATCTGAGAACAAATGGAGAAGTGTTAGTTAACTTCTAGGATAAATGTCTTCATGGTATTATTTTTTCTCTCTTTGAAGTATGCTTTGTAGTTTTGGATCTTGACTTTTTGACTGATCTTTTGAACGTTTTTAAAACACATTTGCTCACTAGTACCTTTCCTTAAGGATTTTACTGAAATTTAAATAAAAAAATAATAAATATAGTTTTTTTTTTCATTCATGATTTAATTTTTTTAATATTTAGCATTTAAAATTATTTTTTATTTAAATTATACATTAATATATTGTTATCTTTATTCCCACACGTATTTATTCCTATATTTATTTATACTTTTATTAATTTAAACATCATTTATTTGTATTTATTGTTATAATTCTGTCTCTTGTATGTATCCATATTTATTTTCCCATTGTTACATTTATTTATTCATTCATTTATTTTTCATTTCTGCAGGTATGGTCCTCTATATGTAAACATTGTTGTTATATAAATAAAACATATTTTGAGAGAGCCTATATAATAATGTTGGATTGTTTCAGTAGGTGGCAGTATTTTGCAAAAAAAAAAAGTTTTAAGTTTCTCTTCCTGATTTCCACAAGGGTCAGTTATAATTAATCTGTAATCGAGAAATTTCTGTAGTCTCAATGTGTCACATTTTTTCATTTATTATTATTATTATTTTATTTTTTTTTTTCGATAAAAGCTAATCTGCAAACAGAACCTGGTAAAATCCTGAAATCAATCACCCCAAAATATCAACACCTAATGAAGTTTTAATAAAATATTTTATACATTTTCAACAACTTTTAATGTGTAAAAACTATGTACACGCACACATGAAATGCAATAAAATGCACGGAAATGAAAGCAAATCTTAAAGTCATTAAAGTCATTCTGTCATGGGACAAATGCAAGCCAAAGTAAAAGAGGAAAACAGTGCAACATGTCATTTATGACTTTTCCAGCTGTTTGTAATTACAGAACAAAGAGTTTAAAACATAACATGGATTGCACTCCAGTTTCTATTCAAAAACATATTTTACAAATCATAAAATGTTACCAACCAATATTTTAAATGGTTCGCCCAAATATGAAAACTCACCCTCATGTCACCCTAAACCCACAAGACTTTTGTTTGTCTTTGAAACATCTATGAAGATATTTTTTAATGGATCCTAAGAGATTTCTGTTCTTCCACTGAAAGTTCTCACAACTGAAACTTTGATGACTCAAATTCATAGAGGTTTGTTCTGGTAATTGCTCTCTTATGAAAGTTTAGATGACTGGATTACTTTCATGTTGATGGAAGGACAGAAATCAATCAAGTTTCGTTAAAAATATCAAAGTTTTATGGGTTTGAAATGAGGGAGAGTAACTGATGACAAAATATGAATTTTTGTGTGAACCACGCAAGCCTAAAAATTACAGTCTATGGTTTTGAGTAGCAACTGGGCGGGTTTTGTTGTGAAAACTTGGCAATCCTGCGTGAAAGACAGTCTGGGCTCATGATGGCAAATAAAAGACGTGAAGATAAAGGCAGTAGGGAGAAGCTAAAAGGAAAAAAAGCAAACCGTTACATCAGGTTACCTTTGCCTGCCTCTCTCACTATACACATCACTGTAGTAAAATCCCAGGACAATCCCAGACCGAGCGTCCACTGCTATATATCACTCCGCAAGGTCTGGCATGATTATTCCATTCATTCATATTATAATAATATTGTGAGATAGTAGCGACTGTTTGTAGTTGTGGTGGGGCTATTTGGGAGAAAATTCAGTGCCGTTTTTTACTCCCAGTCTGTCCCTGCTCACAGCTGTATTGTTTATTAAGAGAAAAATTGTTATTTCACGCTCCTTTAGCAGTAATAGATACCCGCTATGTGTGGGTGGCTTCAGCGCATGTTTTGTGGATGGAAAGCAGCAGCAGCATTGTCCTCTCAGATCCTGTTTCAGAGCTATTTCCCTCTGACCGTAATCTCCCTTCGGTCTTTCCCTTTTTGACAGTTTAGCAGTGCATCTTGACCTGAAAGTCTCAATCCTGTCATTGCAAAAGCAAGAATTATAGAGGCTAGGTGAAGTGGGTTTCCTGAAGTGGGTTTCTCAGCTAAACTAGCAGCAGGTGCAGCATCTGTAATCTCAAAACAAAACCAAGATAGAAGAACGAATGTTCAGCTCCCTTTTTAGCCTAGCTTCCTTTTCTGCCATCTGGTGTTGGTAATACCACATCAAAACAAATGGCTTCTGCTGTGTTTGCTTTCATTTTGCTCGTTTCAGTCTTCAGTTTTTCTGACACAGCAGTGTGTGCCGTATTGGCTCCCGTAGCTCGATGAGTAGAGCACGACGCTCGCAACAGCCAAGGCATGGGTTCGATTCCTCAGTCGCATCTTCTCAATGCATTACAGAGATTCTTGCACATCTCTCTGTCAGACAAAATTGGTGAGTGATGCAGCAGATTTCAAAGCAGCGTAATCTCGTTTCTGGGAGCGCAGCAGGGGAGTCTGGGTATTGGCGTCCCGTAGGGTGCTGCTGCCGCTGAGAGAGCGAAAGTGCTGCTGTGTCCAGCCATAAACCAGGCAGTTTAACAGACCCTGAGAAGCAGAGGTGAAGGCCTGTCGAGAAAAAGAACAGGAACGTTTTACATTCGCAACTTAGTATGGGTAAAGCCATTGTTTTGTTAGGATTTTTACATGTTTTGGCGAACCTGTAGGATGTAGAGAATGACTCCCATCCTTCCCTCGATTATGTCCGGTTTCACCAGCATCATAGTGGCCAGAAATATTGCTGAAATAAAAAAGAGATCATAAAAGAACATTAAGGGAAAGCACTCAAAATAGAGTGTTTAGCTATGGATTTATTTCAAAAAATTTTTAAAAAAAGAAAGAATTTGAATTGTATATAAAATATCCATCTATTTGCATTACACAGCTCTAACATAAACTTAAAGTAAATTAATGTGATGCATATTTGTCAATCATGCATAAATGAAGTAAGTAAGATTTCTGTACTCAAAAATTTTTTGCGACGTTTTTTTTTTTATAAATTATTTGCATCTATTTGATTTTATTTAAATAATCATATTTTCAGGATGCATTTATTCAAACTACTTATCTCTTGATTGTCAAAACAAATGTATTCAGTCATAAAGTATGAACGTGGTTATAATATGGTTAGCTGTATAACAAGCAATAATTAATTAGAATGTATGAGATTTAAAAAAAATAATTTTTATTTATTGAGAATTAATATTATGTACAGTATTTAAAACAAATTAAGTTCATTATTAATATTTCAGAATTCTTACCAATTCTTCTCATTTATGCATTTCTGACAAATATGCATAACATCACATTAGTTTAGTAGTTCATAATTCACATTTTTTATTTCTTATAGTTATATATTAGTTAAAACTCTGTAATCCAAATCCATTGAATCTTATATACAATCCAAATACATAAATCTTAAATTATGCCTAAATACTGATTAAGTGCTATGCATGTGCAGGTGTTGTTAACAAATTAAACACTTTACCTAAAGACGTGCATTAATGCACTATAAAGGTATTCATAATGTATGTTGTAATGCATTATATCTTTTCATAAATAACTGTAACCAAAGTTAAAATGAATTATAATATTAAAAAGTTTGTTTGTCATGTGTTTTAATGCTTTATCCTTTCTATATGAATAAATAAGTATTATTATATATTATAACTGTGTTTAAAAGTATTCATGAGATCATTTGATGCATTACAAGGCATTAAAACTACTTTTATAAAGCATTATACGTTAAGTGTTACCATGAAGGGCAATAAATCTCAAAATTGTTAGTAAACATACTGACACATACAGCTCTTTACTATGGAGAGAAGAAAAGGTTCTTCATTGGCTGTCTCAGTAACGTTATATATAAAAGTTTGTAAATCTTTACATGTTTTAGTGTATAAATGTGTGCTCACCTGGTCCCCAGCAGAAGAAGAAGGCTGAGGGATAAAGCAGCATTCGCCGTTCCAGAAGACGCAGGGTTTCCCACTGATTGTCACCAAAGAAACCTTGAGACGTGATGACACGCTTGTACAGAGAGCGAGCTTTACACATGAGAGTCTAAAAATAAAACAAGGACTACAATTAGATTATGAGTGAGTCGCACAGACCGGAGAATCATTAGCCTTATATTCACTTACACTACCGTTCAAAAGTCTAGGGTCTGTAAGATTTGTAAATGTTTCTGAATCTCTCACCAAGGCTGCATTTATTTTTTCATTTAAAATGTTTTCTATTTGAATGTATTTTAAAATGTCATTTATTCCTGTGATCAAAGCTGAATTTTCTGTTACATGTTCCCCGTCTTGTGATTTATTGAATCTTATTTTGAAGTATTGTTTTCTGTGTTGCCTTTATCTCCATAGTTACTCATTTGTCTCA
Source organism: Cyprinus carpio (assembly GCF_018340385.1). Taxonomy (NCBI): domain Eukaryota; kingdom Metazoa; phylum Chordata; class Actinopteri; order Cypriniformes; family Cyprinidae; genus Cyprinus; species Cyprinus carpio. The sequence goes on from NC_056601.1 coordinate 28,022,308, forward strand.
TGATTATTGATTAGCCTCACCTGTTACTTATTAGCCTCTTGTTACCCTGTGTATTTATACCAGTGTTTCAGTCCTTGTTTGTCAGTCATTAGTTGGGTTTCCATTACCCTGCTTTTATGTGCATTTTGAAGTATCACATCAGAACTGGGTGATGAAAACGCAGAAGTTCACCTTAATTCGCAAAAACGTTTTTATGCTCGTTTGAGGTGGTTTTTGACTCGTGCGAAAAAGGGTTAATGCGAATAATGGGAGATGGAAATGCATTTTGTGAATAAATTCCTCTGACTTTGTGAAAAAAGTCATGTGACTTTGCAATATGGGACGGTAAATCCTGACTAACCAGCGGACTGATCTTGTTCCACAGCATCTGAAATGTTATTATGGTCATTCGGAAATGCCCAAGCAAAGTCTGTCATCAAAGTATTTCTGTATAATTGCCTCCCAGAACTGTTAAACATCTGCGTTCCCAAACAGCAGCATCCACCTCCGAAAGCAGTAACCGCATTCATTGTTTCGTTTGCTCGTTCTTAGGTGCAAGTAATTTATTATATAGGAAAATTATTATATTCAGTCGCTTCTCCTACTTTTCTTAGTGATGTATAGTGCCAGTTTATCAGGAAGAGACGATTTTGTTCTCTTTGACTCGTTGGATGGAAACGGTGCTTTTAGCAAATGCTTTTAGCAAATGTTTTGTGCGATATTCCAATTTTTCGCATAATTCCAATTTTTCGCAACTTTGGATGGAAACCCGGCTAATGTCTTTTCTTCCCAGTGTATCAAATCAGCATATTAGAATGATTTCTGAAGAATCATGTGACACTGAAGACTGGAGTAATGATGCTGAAAATTCAGCTTTGATCACAGCGATAAATTAAATTTTACACTATAAGAAAAAATATCTGACAATATTACTTTTGAAACTTTTGAACTGTAGTATACATTTAAATCATACATTTCTGAGATATTCAAAAATGAGATCAAGACATGTTCAATGTTAAAGACGACTCACCGTGATGCCAAAGAAGGTGACGAAGAACGTAGTCAGGAAAATGGCCATGCAGTAGTCTTGAATGACACTACATGCTGTCATCTCTGTATTTACAGATGAGGTGAGATACACAGCCCCTGTATGCATCAGCAAACATCTGGAAGACAATCACATCATTAAACAACTGTCTGGAATGCATTCAAACAACTAAACTAACTATTGAATTGAATGCTACATGCTTTTAATAATAATAGGCTTTATTCAAATACGATGCTTTGATGAAGTTATGATGACAAAGTACAGTTTATGAATCATTTCATGTGCATGTGTGAATATATTTGAACTGACCTGTAGGGCTGGGTGAAGTTTGTGTAACACTGAAACACATTTCCTGCTACAAACACAGGCGCTGTGAGCATTAAAGGCAAAAGACTGTATGGAGAGAGAGATCAGGACAGACAGTCAGTCAACCAAAAGCTTTATATTCTTCACCTCTGTTCATTTACAATTATTTTGCATGGTATTTGCCCTAAACAGTATGCAAGATTACAAGTAATGGGTTTATTTATTGTAAATAATATTCCAAATGTGCATGTATATGTACTATTTCTGGATTTTGGATGCATGAAATGTAAACAAATTAGTAAACTACATGCAAATATTCAGATGCTAAACCCTAACAAATCTTTGCTATATTGTTATAGTTTATGTTAATATTTTGAATTTTATTTTATTTTTATATTTTCCAGTTTCACTTCAATTTTATTCAAAGTTTTAGTAATTATGTTGTTTTTTCTATTTTTATTAGTTTTTTATTTCGTTTTAGTTATTCTAAAATGAAAACTAAACGAAAATGAGAAATGGCGGCGTGGCAAATAGCTGAAATAAAATAAGATATTAAAATGTAATTTTTATTTCAGTTAACATTTGTTTTAGTAATGAATTCTGAATTTTCTTTATGGTTTTAGTTTTAGCTAATGATAATAAACATAAAGGGAACTGCAGTGATAGAAATAAATAGTAATAGAGATTCCAATGCTTAATTAATTTAAATAAACAATTTCCAATAAATATATTTAGTTCAAAGGTTATGAAATACAAAGAATTAATAAGAAGTGAAAATGATGTGGTAAATTTTTGCCATGTTAGTCTATATCTACATTAGAGTCCCCATGAGGGCCTTTTTCCCCAGACTGATATCTATCAGTACTTTTTCAGCACCATTTCTTTACACAAATGTATGTTTCTTCATCTATAGTTAATATCAGTTTAAGTGATATTTCATATCATTTATGTTCTTACCATGACAGCACAGGACCAAGACATCTGCAGCTTCTTGTGTTTGCTGGATTCTGAAATAAACAAACTAGTCAGCATTGGTAGTGTTTACATGCAGACTATCTTACGCTGCTTTATTACCATTATAAATGTGTTCATAATAGTGAGTTGATTACCTCGGCTGGGAAACCGTTGAGTCCCTTGTACTTCCCCAATAGTCCGGTGTAGAGCACCCAAACATAGTGCAGCGTGTAGAAGAACGAGGCCATGTAAAGCGTCTGTAGGGTGCGAAAGTCAAATGGAGAAGTTAATGAAGTTTAAGATATTTTAGTTACAGTTCACATCCACATTCTAACCATGCTGTCGCAATACTGTGAGCCACGACTTTCACATTACTGTTTGTTTGCGTGACTGCAGTGCTTTCCAGCCCTGACCCTGATATCCTCAACACGGTCACACTTAATTTTAAGGTCCAATTCTCACTTTTCACAAACCATTAACTACAATTTTTGTTTAGTTGTAGTTTTTAGCTACTAAAAGTGCACATTCACTTCTTTTTCAATCTAGGACCAGGACTGGAAAACATTGTCTTATGGCCCCTTTGTTGACATTCATATCAAAGCAATGCAAACCACTGAATGACATTGCAGGACTGAGAAACTTCTGTATGATAAGATATCACATCTTTCTCCTAGAAATGCCAACATGGTTTTCCTTTCTGTTTTGTTTGAACTCAGCTTACTGCAAGAGTTGTTAGTTATATTTGATCAGGGTGTGTACCACCTGATTTTAACACAATTCACACAAAGTAAAAAAATGCACAGTGAAATACGGGCTAAAGTAGAACACTGCATCATATTCAGTGCAATACTGAATTAACACTGTGAGTGAAAGAAATAAAGCGCATGAAAGGTGAATGGATGCATATAAACTTCAAAAATGAAAAAAAAAAAAAAAAAACTAGAAAACTTCTTCATACAGCAAGGATTGTCATTTTTGTGAGAACTATGGCTTGCTCGTTTGTACTCTCTTTCACTGATCTTACACTTCTGCTGTAACAATTTAGTTTTAAGTTGAGTTCTGTTGTCCTGTCAATACCAGAGAACTGTTATAATGCATGAGAATTAAAATGACATTAAGATAATGTTAATAAAGTTTTCCATACTTAATAATGCAGTGGCTCTAAACTTAAACAGATAAAACCAGATCATTTTAATTAGCCATTTGATTCTTTTTAAGTTCTAAAAATGTAAACGTTTGTAATTAACTTAGGTATGAGTCATCAGTGAGTGTGTCACATGAGCTCAGACAGGATTTTCCAAACCTCAGGGCGTTTTCTCCTCATGCAGGATTGACGAACAGTTTCAAAAGTCAAAAACTGGGCATTTTCCGACAGATAATAGGGGCTAAACCTATTATTTGTTTAATAAATGATTCTTACGTTTACGTAAGTAACAGTGTAAAATAGCTGGGCTTGCAAATGGAGCCAACACTCCAATATTTGCAAAAATTTCGAAAAGGGAATGATTATATAAGGGGTCCAAATGATGTTACTTTGTGCCACACATTTATGCAATGTAACTTTTTTGTAATGGGGAAAATACTGAAGTGGCTAAATCTTTCATTTTAGGTTATTAAAGTTAGTTAATAATTATTTGAATCGAAATAGTATAACTATTAAAACAGTTTTTGCTGCAATAAATTGATTCAGTTTAACAGATTATATAAAAAGTATGATATTAATTGTTGGATACAGACGAAGCAAAACCAGCACAGGCATTTGATGGCATTTTACATTTCAAGTTAAGTTAGTTTTATGACAGCATATCTAATAATAAATCTAATAAAGAAGAGCTGTGACATTCACTCACACCCATGACAGTCCACTGTCATAAACAAACATGAGCAGACTTTAAAAAGTGGGGCAGAACTCATTTTATCTGGGCAAAGAATATGAATCCAATTTGCTGCTCCACTTCCTTTTCAGACCCGTCCCAGTTCCATGTTTGTTTTGTGCTTTAGAACTAACTGGTTTTTGTGTTTAGGTTTAGCTGAGAACAACTTGTTTTTGAAGTGAAACTGTTCAAGCACATATGGTTTTATTCCCTGTGATTTTTTTAGTTAAATGCCAAACAAGCAGACCTCAGTAATGAGAGACACGCGTTCAGGCCTGCAGTGTATTCGCAGGATGCAGAGAGGAAGCACAGAGTTAGAGTGGTCCCTCCCTCATTTGTGTTTATTTCTTTTTTATCACATATTCTTTAAATAGCAATCAGCGAACAGTTTATGGGATAAGGACTTTCCATTTTTACGCAATCTCAACTAGTAGTATCAAACTGAATAATTACAATATTTATATGTCATGGCAGTCATATGGTACTCCAGGGTACTTCAAAAAAGATCATGGTATGACAATGTCCAAAAAAAATACACTATTACTTTTCGGTAACATGGCATGGTTTTTAATGGATATTAAAAAATACCCTATTGTTAAAAAACATTTTCTTAACTAAAAGTGATGACAATGAACATTTGAAAAGAATGTGTGTGTCTAAGTGTGTGATTATTCTTTTGATGGCATTTAAAATTAATAAGGAATAGTCACACAAAAATGCTGAAAATGTGCTCACCCTCAGACTATCCATGATGTAGATGAGATTGTTTCTTCATCAGAACAGATTTGGAGAAATTTAGCATTACATCACTTGCTCACCAATGGATCCCTGCAATGAATGGGTGCCGTCAGAGTGAGAGTCCAAACAGCTGATAAAAATCACAATAATCCACAAGTAATCCACACCACTCCAGTCCATCAGTGAACGTCTTGTGAAGTGAAAAGCTGTGTGTTTGTAAGAAACAAATCCAGCATTAAGACTTCTGGCCAAAATATTAGTACATAATCCATAATAATTCTTCCAGTGAAAAGTCCATCCCATGTTGTCCTCTAACATCAAACTCCATCTAAAATATTTGTTTAGAACTGTTTTGTCTTGTGAACTATGCTTGGTCTGTGCATATTTCTCTCCTGATTCAGACAAGACTACTTTTTTTACTAGAGAGAGCAATATTATAGATGTCCGAAGCAACAGTTTTAAGTTAAAAACATCTTAATGTTAGATTTGTTTCTTATAAAAATGCAGCTTTTCACTTCTCAAGATGTTAAATGATGGACTGAAGTTGTGTGGATTACTTCTGGGTTATTGTGATGTTTTTATCAGCTGTTTGGACTTTCATTCTGACGGCACCCATTCACTGTAGAGGATTCATCGGTATGCAAGTGATGCAATGCTATATTTCCCCAAATCTGTTCTGATGAAGAAACAAATGTATCCACATTTTGGATGGCCTGAAGGTGAATACATGTTTATCACCATTTCATGTTTGGGTGAACTATTCCTTTAAAAGTTGTGAACATGCACTAGTCAATCAAACATGACTGCTCCTGTGCACGTGGCTTTATTTGTGGAAGTGTGATGCAAAAACATGACGTGTACAGAAAGGTACTCTTCTTCTACCTGTGATAAGCATTATTTCGGCATGATATTGTGTTGGTTTTGTACCTGTTCCACTATGTGGAGGTTGTAGCAGGTGGCGTAAGATTTACAGGACTGGGTGAAGAGAAGACCTCCACACATCCAACTCAAAGCTAACAGCAGGTCTGTTACACTTAACAAGAATAACGGCAGCACCTGAAACAGAGGTTTGTTTTAGTGGTCAAAATGACATACTTGTTTGAACATATTATTAATAATTCACAGTGTATATGTATTTGATGGAGGCTTACCTCTGGTTTTCTTACTAGCCCTTTTAAACAGGCACATAAGATTATGGAGCCAGCACCTAAAATGCTGGAAGGCAAATTATTAGTAAATATAAATAAGTATACAAGACAAACATTTATTCATACGTGTCTCTTTAATAAATGACTGCAAAGCTAAAAATGAATAGATACCTTAGGACAGCCATTGTTATTTGAATCCATCGAACTATAGAGTATATCTAAGAAAAGAAAAGAAGTAGTTTATTTAATCTGTCTGGGTGTATTTTAGGCATGCAGAACACAAAACGTAAGACAATAGACTGTTTTTATGAGTTTATGAGTAATACATGACCCAGATTTGAAGAGTCGGGAAATATCCTACTTTTCGGAAGTCCGTAATTCATAACATAAAGCTAAATAACAATCAGTGTTTGAACTGATTATTATTTCTCAAATATTTTAAGCAATTGTGATCATTTTGCAGTTTAAAACGATCATCTAAAGAAAATATCCCGTGCCTAGTAAGCGTCTCCATGTGTGCGTCTGCAGCACAATTGAACTATGAGATATTCTCTAGTTTATGTAAAATGCTGTAAAACTACTTACAGATGTCCAGTTTTCAGTCGGAGTGGTGGTGTTCATATGTGACTTATTTTGGCCAAAAACGTCCATATTGTAAAATGTAACAATATATTGATCAAGTAAATATTAATAGGCTATTCCTCTCGAAATCCGTCCTCTGTAACAACAGCAAATAACAGTTGTAATAAATTTCTTATTGCTACCAGAACGTTCCAAAATAGTAATAATAAGTTGTTCAGGTGATACTGGAGTAACAAAAGACGCTTTCGAATTCCAGTTCTGTAAATAATAAACTGCGCGCCCCGCCCACTTTATCACAAAACGATTCTGATTGGCTACATTCAGATTGCGTCAGACTTTCGTCATGTTTTAATGTATATTCGGCTCTCAAAGCGACCGCGCGCGGCGCCTCACTAGGCATGACAAAATAGTGGCGCATTGTTTTGGCTCACGGAACTGTGTATTGATGTATTAGCAAGGACATCCTGTTTTGGACCGAAATATTTAACATTTTGTCAAATTGTGCGTGGAACTATGCCATACTATCTGTGCCAATGTCGTTTAAACTGTCGCTATGATGACATGATTGTTTTTAGGCTGTGCTCGAACACATCATATCCTATTTAGTTAAAACTGAACGTCGCATTAACTAGCGCGCGATTTTATAAGCTATAAATTAGTTTCACCTATTAGTTAACAGTGTCCTTGCTTATTATATTTTGAGACATGCATATTCAGTTATCATAATCAACGTGATTGGCATGAATTAATAAAAGTAGCCCACTGTTTAGCAAGAACAATCTATATAAAGTTGCCATGGTGATACAGACTTTGAATTTATGAAATATGTGAATACATATATGTGTTTTTTGTTTGTTTTGTTTTCAGTTTGTTTTCCAGTTGTCATAAATATGCATGTTTCCATTCCAACTGCTCAGTATGTATCAAACTTCAATCATATTCACTTTCTGTCTAGTTTGGTGGGAAGAGTTACAGTACATGCATGACTGATGTTCAAAAATGTACATAACATTTCATGTCAGTTCACATAGGCATCAGAGCACTGCATCATCAAACACTGTCCTGCTTCAGTATGCAGTAGGCAGTATGCCTGAGAACAATGAGCACAAGGGCTGCCTATAAGAGCTGTCTAACACAGATTACATCATCGCTTTATATCAGCCATGAACTGTGCTGCACATGAAGGTGAGGGAATAGTTCATCATTAATGTGCTGCTTCAGTGGAGATGAGGTCTCTTTGCATTTTCTCCGTCCACTGTACTGTCCATTAAAACACATATAAAAAGTCCATAAACAAACCTGCTCATTTCATCTAAGCACATCTACAGGAGCTATGATCTTTCATGCAGTTGGAAAACAGAAGTATGGATATATAAACTATAAACAGAATAATAAACATGGTATGACAGACACAGAGATGATTGTGGTTCACTGCTCTAGCACAATAGTCAGCTTTCAGTCTTTGATTTTTAATTTCATGTGCATACTGTTCACGGGTTTATTTTTTTCTTTAAAGAAATTAACACATTTATTCAATAAGGGTGCATTAAATTATGCATTTAAAAAATGCCAGTAAAGATAATTATAATGTTACAAAAAGTTCAACAAATGCTATCCTGGTGTTTTGGCTTTCCATGCATTTTTGCACCTCCCTTTCTTCATGTGTTCAATACGTTTTCCCTGTGCCTTTCCATTTTATTACACATAACTTTATTTCTGAACTTATTTGTTTTGTTTGATTTGTATGTATGGATTACTTGGGTTGTTACCGACATCTGGTGAAAATTTCAAGTCAACAGCACCTTTGGAAATATTTTTACTTTTACCCGCTGTATGAAGTAGCACAACTGTTTACAACATTGATAATAATCAGAAATGTTTCTTGAGCAGATCATGTGACACTGAAGACTGGAGTAATGATGCTGAAAATTCAGCCTTGATCACAGGAATAACTTATATTTCGCAATATATCAAAATATAAAAGTTATTTTAGATTGTAATGCTATTTCACAATATCATTGTTTTCACTGTATTTTTGCTCAAATAAAAACAGCTTTAATGAGTAGAAGAGACTGCTTTCAAAAACATTGTTACTGACCCCGAGTTATTGTACACGTGTACATTCCCTTGCAAGTTCAGACTCTTAAATAACTCTTATGTTTGAGTAATAGCTTGATGCTTGATATGGTTGACTGCTATACATATTTTTTCCATTCTCAGTTCATGAACTCTAGTTTCTCTCACAAGTCTTCTTTTTTGGTTGAAGGAATAGTTCACCCAAAAATTAAAAAATGCTTAAAACTGACTCACTGTCAGGCCATCCAAGATATAGATGAGTTTGTTTCTTCATCAACAAGTTAATCATTAAGATAATATTAACTTCAAACCATTGCTTCAGGCTAAAATACAAGTCCATACTCCATAATATTGCTTTCTATTGTAAAAGTTGTTCTGTCTGAACCAGACCAAAACCGTTCTAAACAAATACGTGGCTGGATTTTCATGTGAGAGGACAACAGGCATGGACTTTTTCCCTGGAGGAAGCATTATTAAGGATTATGGACTCATATTCTATAGCTAAATTCAATGGCTTGAAGTCAAAAACATCTTAAAGATGCATTTGTTCCTTACGAGCACACAGCTTTTGGCTTCACAAGATGTTAATTGATGGACTGGAGTCGTTTGGATTACATGTGGATTATTGTGATGTTTTTATCAGTTGTTTGGGCTCTCATTCTGACGGCACCCATTCACTACAGAGGATCCATTGGTGAGCAAGTCATGTAATGCTACATTTCTCTAAATCTGTTGCCATTAACAAACAAACTCGTCTATACCTTGGATGGCCTGAGAGAGTACATTTTTAGGAGATTTTCGTTTTGGGGTGAACTTACCCTATAATGGACACTTTAGCTAGTATCTGTGTGATCCGATTTATCATTCCTTCCAGATAACTGAGCCAAAATGTACTCTGGGTATCAACCAGACCGCAGGGCTTATCCGGAAAACCTGTGTTTGGAGGTAATGTGGAGATCTTTGTATTTCAGTTCTTTTTTTATTATTATATATTTTAGTGAAATTCAGTATATTTTCTTTCTATCAAAAATGCAATATCATTTGCATAAATAATACTAAGGATAAAGATATTTCAGATGCTTTGGCCTCAAGCTGCGGGGCATTATCATGATGTTTCGAATTGAAAACAGATATGTTTGTATAAAACAGCAAAATAAAACCCCCTTTTCTCTCTTCCCTTTTTAGTTTCGACTGAAATAAGAGTCTCACGATACACAGCTTGGCCTGGTGTTGTTTACAAGTGTAACTGTAATATCTGGGAATTGGAAGAAGCAGTATGAAAAATAAAATGAAATGTATTGGATGGCCAGAACTATTGCTATCTTTACCATTTAAGGCAGATTTGCTTTGAAACACAAATTGAATGGACAGGCCTCTTCTTTTGTGAGGTCAGTTGTACTTGAATGTAAAATTTGATAAGAAATATGGCATAATATATTACCCTAGCCAAGTTATATAACAGTTATATAACTTTCAGTTGTGTTTTTGTTTTTTTGCCCCAGGAGACAAGACAGTAGAAAAGTACTGTGTATACTTGATATTCATAGATTCAGGAACAAGGAAAACCCCTGACAGCCTCATAAGCCGGACTTTCTGATTTCCAGGACAGACGTGGAATATTTAAACAATGCCCAGAGCACGTGACCACATAAATAAAATAAATAAAATAAAAAATAAAAACCTTAAACACGGAAACAATCTTCATGCCAGTCACACTATTGCCACATATCAAATATTCTCATACAGGGTGTGTGAGTTTCCAACACGTGTCTCAGTAAAAATGCTGCTGGTAATACACACATTAGAAACACAAAAACATTCTAGATATAGAATTTATTCAGATCATAAATAAACATGTATTATACATAATCTTTTCTTCCATTTATGTAGATCTTCATTGCAAAGGACATGTAGTTATACTTACTAACTTCAAAACTTTCCGTATTCACTTCCCTTTGGGGAAAGTGTGTATTGTGATTATGATAAAAGCATGTACTGTAGCTGACTGCATAAGAGCATGTATCAGCATATTAGAATGATTTCTAAAAGATTGCGTGACATTGAAAACTGGAGTAATGATGCTGAAAATTCAGCTTTACATCACAGGAATAAATAAAATTTTTAAAGATCTTCAAAATATTAAAAGCATGACTTTACCAATGTTTGATTTTCACATAGAAATTGCTAGCAAGTAACACTGAATTAAACATTTTGAAATGGAAATACTGATTTATTTTTCTTGTAAAACAATAATAATTTTAGTTGTATTTACAACTTATAATATATTTTAAAGTGTATGGGATGTTGATTTAGGATGCACATGTTTTTTGCCAATACTGAATGTTCACTGACTCAGTGACACACTTTTTTTTCATTGGAGGTATTTGCTTTTCAGGACTTACAATAGAACTTTGTTGATGGATATTGTTGGTAATAAAAACATTCTTGTTTAAACCACAACAATCTTTGATAATACACTGGCCCAAAATGTATTGGAACACTTAAGCCAGACTAAAATACCTGAATGTCATTGTATTGGCCAACAAAAATATTGAACCAGATGGCATTAACTGTACAGATGCAAGAGCGTTCTCAGAACTAACCTCACTTTTTAAGCCATATTTGCATTGATTTTAAAAATCTGGTCCCAAGATGATATTTAGTGGATGTACTGTATGAAGTCATTTACATCACTTGTTCACCGATGGATGCTCTGCAGTGAATGGGTGCCGTCAGAATGAGAGTCCAAAGAGCTGATAAAAACATCACAATAATCCACAAGTAATCCAAGACTTGTGTAAGATTAAATGTGCCCTTCTGCCATCTTGTGGCATTTTTTGTGCACATCATCAAAAACTTTATTATAAAAAACAACAAATTCAGACAAAATTATAATACATAAACCAACTATAAAAATGCCCAAAATCATTCAAACATGAATGGGATGACAGGAAGCACAAGATATCACGGTTTGTTATTCATTTCCTAAAGTGGAATCAAGCCTCTTGTTTCTCTCTCATACAGATCTGGAATGTGTCCGACAGGAGAGTTTATCATACTGACTGTATTTTTGCCATGTAATCTGCGCTCGTACTCGATCAGCTGCCTCCAGAAGCCGCTGTTGGGTCTCACTATGGGTCTGAGTGATTTGAGCAGCGCGTGCGCCTCCGCTAGCGTCATACAGCGGTGCTTCATCAGATACGCCAGACACAGCGTCGCCGAGCGACTGACCCCTGCGTTACAGTGAAGCAGCACGTGTCCGTCTTCATCACTGACATGCTGTATCTTATCAGCAACGGTGTCAAAATGGTCACAGAGTCTGGATTCAGGATCATCGGCGACAGGCACGTGCATGTAATCCACAGTGGGGATGTTTGTTTTGCTTACGTCCTGAGTTGTGTTGATAACGCATGTAATGTTGAGTGAACGGATGATCGAAGAGTCGCTTGCTGTTTTGCTGTTGCCGATGTACAAACAGTCCGTTATCTGAGCAAACCCACCGAGTCCACCTGCTCTTCCTGGCATGGTATATGAATACTGGGAAAATGTGCAAGTGTTAATATTGCAAACATCACAACTAAAAAGCATAATTTGACAAACGTTAAAGTTGTCTAGCTTACATGATTAAAATACTTCAGGGCTGCAAAACGATTAATCGCATTCAAAATAAAAGTTTATGCTTACTATGTATCTGTGTACTGTGTATATTTATTATGTATAAATACACACACATGTATATAAAGGAAAAATATGTTAGATTTATATATAAAATATTTATATTAATATATAATATAAATATACACAAGTATAAATATACATACAAATATTTTTTAAATATATACATATATGTGTGTATATTTATATATACATAGTACACACATATAATACTGTATGTTAACATAAACTTTTATTTTGAATGCGATTAATCACGATTAATCGTTTTGCAGCCCTAAAATACTTTCAAAAGATTTTTGTTTGAAGGTACAGACCATAAAATCAGTGATATACACAGACTGAATGTTACTAAGTGGTTAGGCAATTGGCCCTGAATTCTACATTGTTGCTAGGGTGTTGCTAAGGTGAGCTGGTGGTTGTTAGGCAGTTGCGAGGTAGTTCAAGGTGGTTGTGACTACAGACAAACAGTTACAGTAGATACTGATACTAGATAAATAGCAGATAGATATACAGTCATGTGAAGAAGTTAGGACACCCTATTGAATTCCATACTTTTCTGTATCAGGGCATATAAAAAAAAAACATGGTCCTTGGCAGGTCTTAAATTTTGGAAAATAAAACCTCAGATTAACAACACCACCACATGACATATTGCACCATGTCATGATTTATTTACCAAAAATTATGCCAAAAACTGCATGTGTAAAAAAAAGCAGATAAAAGCATAAGTTTGCCGGTCTGTGTTCAGACATCAGCAATGATCTCAGAGAAGCAATTGTTGCTGCTATCAATCTGGGAAGAGTATTACAGTCATTTGCAAACAAATTGAAGTCCATCAATCCACAGTGAGGAAGATTATTCACAAGTGGATGATGTTCAGAACAGACCCCAATCCTCCCAGGAGTGGTCATCCCAGCATAAACAAATACCCACAAACATCAATAAACTGGAGCAACGCTGTAAAGAAAAGTGGGCCAAAATTCCTCCAGAACGATGTGAGAGACTGATAAAGTCACACAGAAAATGATTTCTTCAAGTTATTGCAGTTAATAGTGGATCTACAGGCAACTGAATCATAGGGTGTCCTAAGTTTGTCACACATTGCTTTTCCATCTTGGCTTTTTTTTTTTTTTTTTTTTAAATAAATAGTGACATGGTGCAATATGTCATGTGATGTTGCTCATCTGAGGATTTATTTTACAAATTTTAAGACCCGACAAAGACCAGATGATTTTTATTATTATGCCCTGCTAAAGAAAACCATGAAACTCAATAGAGTGTCACATGACTGTAGATCAGGACAGTGCTAAATAGATTACTTGCAAATTGTAATCCATTACTGATTCCAAATTACATGACATAATTAATAATGCAATCAATTACATTACACACTTTTGGTAATATAATTGGAATACCTTTTGATTACTTTTGACCTAAATTGTTTATCACATTGATAATTGTGTATTATATACAATCAAAAAAAAAAAAAAAACTTACTTAAAATATGTGACTATTAACCAGAGTTAGAGAAGATGCAAATGGGTTACTTAATTATTAACTTATTAGCTTGAAACCTCGGGTGTACTCGGGAGGTCCGGCTGACAAAAAAGGTTTGGGAATCCCTGCATTATATGTAAATAAGAAATAACATGCATTTGAATGTTTTTGAAATATTCTTACAGATACATAGTAAAAATAATTCAAATAAAAATGCATGTGTTCATTAAAAGCTTTCTGAAAATTGAAATGATTTTTGTAAATCCAGTGGTCAAATGCTGTGTGGCCCCTCAGTTTTCGGAGTAATTATAGCCACCTGACTAGTGAATGGTCTTTGATTTTCTGAATGTTGCAGAAGGCTGCTTTAGAAAGGTACATTTGAATTATTTTGGAGAATAAATACATTATGAATCATATATTGGTATTGTGTGAATAATATTTAATCAATAAAAAAGTAAGTGTAGTTTGAGTAAGTGTAGGAGTATTTTAAAATCTAATATAATCTAATTACATTAATTTCTGGAATCTAATTACCCAATAAAATGTTATATAATCAGTTACTGCCCAGCACTGGATCCTGATGAGTTACCGGAGAGACTTACAGACTGTCCAGATTTTGGTGTATTTACTTTGCAACCTTGGCTTGGGATTTTTTTAAAAGGACGTTTGTACAATTAAGCCAACATAATAAAACAGTCTATAGAACACACTGAGTGTAAAATATATTTTATACTAGATTCGCCGCTCGTTCTCAGTGCTTCGATACATGATAAACATTTAACTACTGTGTATCATCTTAAAAACTGCGACAGAAGCCAGTGTATTTATCAATAGATTACGCTGCATTATAAAAGTAATATCTTGGATTGTCTGAAAAGTTGTATTAGTAGGCTATAACTGCCAAAAGTGCAAAAATATTAGCTATAATAAATACCTACTTGTACGCGGATGTCAGCTGATGAAGTCTTCTTCTACTCGATGTGGCTTGGAAACTGTAGGAGCACATCGCCACCTAGTGCTAAGAGCTATAAACGCCAAAAACGGAACTGCTAAATAAATTGAGTGCTATCTATCTATCTATCTATCTATCTATCTATCTATCTATCTATCTATCTATCTATCTATCTATCTATCTATCTATCTATCTATCTATCTATCTATCTATCTATCTATCTATCTGGTATTGTACAAGTTAGCGTTTGCTTTCAGACCATTTGATGATTGGATCATAGATTTTTTTCTTTCTTTCTTTGAAGTAGTCTACTTTTTTCCCTTCGTGGACTGCAGAAAACTGACACTAGTTAGGGGCAATGAGATAAAAACTCAAATGATCCATGCTTATCCTCTAAGAAAGAACTATGTATAATATATTTATAAATGAAAAATTTGTCATTTCCAGGCCGGAATATGAACGCAGTCCGCTTAATGGTTCAGTGTTTTCCTTATAATCGTTTGACGTGAAACTTTGCACATTGTGTTTATATTCTGGGTTCATCTGCTTGCCTGTACAAAATATATATCATTTAGGTGTTTACTGAATTTCACCTTTTAATATCTGTGTTTTACTACATTACTACTTAATGCAAACTGTGTAAAAATAACTGGTGGTCAGTGGAGCAAAGCTTCATTTTGCCCTCCAGGTGGGCGTTCCTATGAGTGTGTGACGTCACGTGAAAACTATCAATTTGCATAAAAGGCCACTTAAGTGTACTGACACATTTTCATACTTTTAAAGAGTGGACTTTGTAGTGATGTCAAATTAATCATTTTACTTTGAAGTACATTAAATCAGTATGTTTTAAAAATGTTTTGTTGTGCTTTAAAGTAGTACATTTTGATGCGTCTTTTAGTGTTTTAAAAGTTTTAAAAATATTTTAAATTGACTAAATTGCAACTTAATCAATACAAATGTGTAATTGCAAATATTTATTTAAACACAACACAATTTTCAGTAGAAATGTCATTAAAATGTTTTAGTTCAATAAAAATGCTTGCCAGTATATTCAGCAATACACTTTAACCATATTTTAAACACAATAGAAGTTTTTATGAAATTACATATAAATATGAACTTAAAGTTTGGCTAACTGCATTTAATGAAAAATTAGGATACAATTAAGGGTGAAAACATTACATTTTAAAGTTCAGTTTTTCCATAAGAAGCACTCTTTTTAAAAGTATGCTGAAGTGTATTTCTTTTTCACAAGGGCATGCATTCAATCCTTCAAAAACTGGTCACCTCAATTTTCCAGTTGAATTGTTAAGTTTTAGTCTGAGTACTATTCATCAAGTGTTATTGATTTTGTCTTTCAAAGTTATAATTATGCATAACCCGTCCAAATATCCTCTAAGGTTAGGATGAAAGAAAGTTCATCTCTCTGTTATAGGTGGGGAGAGGCTCGCTTGTTCTTGTGTTTCTTTTGAAAATCAAATGGAACATAACTTCTCTTAATAATTATACCTATAATTGA
Source organism: Cyprinus carpio (assembly GCF_018340385.1). Taxonomy (NCBI): domain Eukaryota; kingdom Metazoa; phylum Chordata; class Actinopteri; order Cypriniformes; family Cyprinidae; genus Cyprinus; species Cyprinus carpio. Next base: position 28,038,656 of record NC_056601.1, read on the forward strand.
ACCTTTATTTTCAAGTTTATAATATGATAATATGAATAGCTTTCAAAGGAAATATCACCAGTGATGAAATTGAGATTCTACTTAAGCTGATTGGAATGATTTTCATACATATTCAAATAGTGGTGCATACAGACAGAGCCATCTGTGGTGTTCGGAGGGACTGTAGTGAATAGACGGTCAAGTAAAAACCATCCACACTCATTGCAGACAAAGTTTTGCAGGTTGCCTGTGCAGTTACCTGTGAATTCATTTAAAGACACTGCTTAAAAGACTAAACTATATAACCATATTCCACATCCTGTATAGTATAGATAGCCTACAATATAGCAGTTTAGACACTTTTGTAGCCATTCATTCCATTTAACTATTTCAATCATGACAACTCTCTGAAGATTTTACCATTATCCCTTCTCCATCAAACTTTACAGCTGGCACAATGCAGTCAGGCAGGTAACGTTCTTCTGGCATCCACCAAACCCAGACCTGCCCATCTGTCTGCCAAACAGTGAAGCTTGATTCATCACTTCCCAGAACAGGTTTCCACTGCTCCAGAGTCCAGTATCCATGTGCTTTAATCCACTCTATCCTGGAATGCTTGACATTTTTGCCTTGACTTGAAGCCATTATGCTTTGACACTAATTGCGTCAGAGCCAGAGAGAAAGTTATAGATAGATACTGAGCTGCTAGTTGACAGCTTTTGCAGAAAATCGCATAGTGCATAATGCATGCAGACTCAATTTTTTTAACTTCAGACTTCGATTTCTTTGTGTCAGAGGAAGTAAAACATGTTTCAGCCAGTTTTAGAACACATACTGTTTACATTTGTCAAATGTCTCCTAGCAACAAAGCGCATGTTTGAGTGATTGCTGGGTTTGGAACAGTTTGAAAATATACTAGCATAATTTACTTTGAACATTAGTTAGGGTGCATCTCAATCAGCTCCCTAGTTCAGCAGAATGTTGGCCGTTGACGTTGTATGTAGTCGTGTTTGGTGGTTCTATTTTTACTTTGTGTAATTATCATTAATTTTAACAATTTCGGAAGAAATGTAAGTGATCTCAATATCAAAATGTTTGAGAATAATTGGTCTCAATTGTAAACAGACAACTCATCACTCACATAAACATTCTTAACTCACATTAATAAAATTCTGTACATTAAATTATTAAGTCTTCTTATCTATTTGGATGTTCTTAACATTAACTGAATTCTGAAAATCCTCCTCTCGGGTTCATAATAATTTATAATTTTCCTTTAAAGAAACATTATAGAGAGTAAAAATGTAAATTTTTAAAGAATCTTTACTATTATTGACCTGTTATTACTGATGTCTATTTTTTCATGTCTTTTTGACTAGTTTATACTTTACTTTATATGAGCAAGAAAAAAACTGTGAGACAAAATACACTTGTATTAAACACAGTTAGTATCTTAATATTTCAAGTATATCTTGTCTCAAACATCTTAAAATACATCACGTTCAAACAAAAAGCCATTTTGGTAACACTATTTTAAAATGAGTTACATGTTACATTTACTTACTATGATAACAGTAAATTATGCATAATTACAAGCAACTAAGCCTGAATCTAACCCTAACCCTATAGTAAGAGCATTTATATAATATTACGCAGTATTTACATTGTAACAATGTCACCTTAAAATTAAGTGTAAGATCATTTCTGCAGTCTTGCCCTGGTAACACTTTATTTTAAGAAACATTTTTCACTACTAAACAGCATGCATATTACTAACATATTGGCTGTTTATTAGTACTTATAAATCACATGTTAATGCCTTATTCTGCATGATCATATTTTAGATCCCTTACCCATAAACTTAACCACTTACATACAGTATTAACTATTAAGGAGCAGCAAATTAGGAGTCAAATTAGGAGGCAAAATTTGCAGTTTAATTTCTAGGGAGAACTGGACTTTAAAATAAAGTGTGACCCTTGTCCTATATTTGAAGACAAAAATTGTACGTATATGCAATTTTAGCTTACCTCTTTAAGTAACCTTTGGTCTTATAAGAAGGAAAAGATTCTTCCTAAAATATGGTTCAATCCTATGGGAAAGTAAATGTTTCCAAGCCGTCCATGCCTCTTCTTCAGCAGTGGAGTGTCACACATACAATGACAGCATTTATTGTTTCTGAAGTACTGCACAGGGGAGGAGCTAAATGATATTACAAAACATATAACACAAATATATATAGAATAAATCACAAAAGATTACCATATGACGGATACAAAAAAATCACTTTAAAAATTGTTACAAATCATGATTTAATAATGCTTTCACTTACAGTTAAAACAGTTCAGAGAGCAGTAAATAATCTCCAACATGGCCAGCAACACAAATTAAAGAACTAGACTTGCAGCAATTGGCCTTAGAAGGCAAAAATAAAGTCTTATGTTATAAGTTAAATCTTAAGTTATGCAGCAATCACTAGAAATATATTTCTATAAATAATGAAGCAATTAAGCAGATATATCCAAAATTAAAGACACAATAGAGGGCCCAAGAATAAATGTAGATCACAGCATTACATTACACAAATTCACTCCTGGATATAAATCATCAAATTTATTATTCGAAGCACAGCTTCAATGTGTGATTGAAATTCTAATTCTTTAGACATAAATATAAGATTTAAAATGGGTCTGTGCCAAATTTACACTGCAAAGGTGGCACAGATGTGCTTCTGAAGTAGCATTTAGGTGCTTTTCCACAGACAGTGTAAAGCTGCTCAGAGATGGCATAAACGCATTTTAATCATGACAACTCTCAGAAGATTTTAGCATGGTGATGGATATGACCATGTTAATGTATTTGGTCTTGGTGGAATAGATCTGCTACACTGCTGCTGCTGTTGGTTATTGCTGTAGTTGTAGATTATTGCTACTGCCAATGCATATGGCGATATAATACTGTGGTATCAGCATTTTTTAATGAAATTATGGAGTGAATGATTCAGTGACTCGCTCATAAAGACAGTCACTTGTCATCACCTACTGGTTTAACCTGCAGAAAGAGTCACTGAAAATCTGCAGACAATCACAAATCATTTTATCTTTCTATAAGATTGTTATTCTGTCATAGCAACCAAGAGTCGTCAAGGCTCCACCATAAACACTTCAGCTCCACTGTGAGAATTTTACGTACCTACCAGAGTTGAACAAAAGCCACAGAAACTCATAAAATCTCAAGTGAAGGATATTTCTATGATGAACATACATTTTTCTAGTTATGCCAAGTTCTTAAACACTTTACCAAACAGAAATTTCTAAGAATGCTATGAGTACAAAAAAAAAAAAAAAAAAAAAAGTTTTTTTCCCAGATTTTACAAACACAAATCCATTCATTTTAAAGACTCATGACCTCTAAAGAATATTCAGAATGAGATAACTTTATTTTATTCCTACAGCATTCATTAGATCTTCATTGACCTGACAGATGCCACTGTAAGCATCCTCTGATAATACAACATAAGTTTGCTAGCAGGGCCACCTAATAGTCAAAAGGTAAAATTTTTAGGACAAATTAACTCTCAAATTAAATTATCCATCTTTATGAAACTTTGCATTCCAATCTGTGCATTACTGTACACCAATTTAGTGTCCCACATTTTTTACTGCATAACATTATCTTTTCTTCTTTTTAATTAGTGACAACATTTTTTGATTTAATTAAATTAACTGAGCTAAGGTGAATTATAAAATGTTATCTAATATAGATATTTCCCCCCTATTTTTCATTATGAAAATCAGAAATGAAAACTTCTCTGCAATTTCTTTAAAACATTTCTTTACTGCAGTCTGTAGTGAAAACAAATCATTCCAACAACAACTTGGTTTCAGCTAGAGATTTACAACAGACTACAGTATGACCATGGAAAAAGGTCTGCAATTTAATACAAAAACATTTTGCAATCATATGCCTAATGACAATTATAATTAACAGTACAAAAGGGATTAAAATTTCAGCACTTGCTATTGGGAGTCCTGTAAATTTGTCTTTTCTTCAATGGCCTGTTTGACAATTTCAGCCAGCTTTAAGCGATCTACTTTGTCTGAAAATGATCTACCTGTGAAGAAAGAAAAACATTACAGGTTGATATTATATGAAATATTATAGATCGAAATTATGCAATAATCAGTTAAGGATGCCCCACAAATCTGCTTGTGCTTTTCCAGGTTTAGTTTAAAACAACTTGTCTACAACACCACATTTAATTTGACAATCATTTCATTTGACTTGACCAAATCTTTCTGCTATTTGTCCCATTTTCGTCTGTATTCACTTTCAAAATCAATACATTTCAAGCTCTTTCTTCATAACCAATATAGCATCTTAAGCACTTAAAAGCTTAAAGAAAAAACGTAATTGAGATTTTGAACTAAAGCACTAACCCTACATATCATTTACACAGAAACAAACCCTACGAGCTCTTACCTGAATCTGTAACTCTATTGTTTAGCTGCTACGCAACTAGTATTTCCTTCATGAAATGCAATTTCAGTCTTATTTTTTGTCCATCCTGTAATGAAATGTAATGTAATTGGCATAATACATATTAACCTGACTGATAATAAATTGTTACATTTAATTTTATTCTGTTTTACTCTGTAATTATTGACTCAAATGGATTACGTTGTATCCTTGTTACCGTATTTTCTTGCGTCAGGTTAGTAATAGACTAATATTCAGTTGAGCTTATATCTATTGTCGTGACCTCTGACTAGAAATAATGTTGCTTTATTCAAGTGTATACAAATCTATTGGGGCTAAAGCATAGGAGCAGCCATCTAAAGTATTAGTCAATTACCTCTGTCTAATAACCAAGACTGACGAGAATGTGACCGTATGATATGCTAACAGCCGAAGTAATATCTTTGAGTGACAATACAATACGAGTACATAACGAGAATAAAAAAAAAAAAAATATTCATATGTTTAGATAAATTACCCTATAAATGATCAAAAATAATTGGCATTCAAACATTCAAATGCGAGGTCATAATAAAATGGAGTCAGATTTCAATTAAACTTAAATTAAATAACTGTGCATCGAACACGCAGGAAACCTTCATCCACCACTGGAGAGCTTCCTTGGGTCAATCGTGTGGACCTTACATGCTCTTGACTGTTTATAACCAACATACTAACAATAGGATACCATTTGATGTTATTAGCAATTAAAAAATCCATTGATTCAAATGACAAACTTCAATCTTTTTGATATGAGCGCTCACCTCAAATTCATAGAATCAGACATCCCATTTTAGTCTATAGTAAAAAGTTGGATGTTATTCTACCTTCAACCACAGTAAAGCTACTAGTAAATAAACCACAGAGACAAACACGTACCATCCCAACTTAACCCTTGCAATCCCTCTCTGAGTAGTTTGCAATCTCGATTGAATCGCCACGCTTCATGCATAACTTCATTTAGCTTCTCATCCTCATTGTCACCTGTAAAAAACAACAAAGATACTGCAAATTGTTAAATCTTGTATTTTTTTTATTTTTTTATGAAAGCTACACATTCAAAGGAAATGTTTCTGGATTTGAGGACCGTTCTGGAAAATATCATGACCAGTGTCAAACAAGTATCTTCTGTCTCAGTCCAGAGTTATTGAAGAATAACCTGTGGATTATAAACACCACAAACCAACAAAGCATGTCCATACGTACCAGCCTGTGGTAAGATGCACTGTGCAATTACATCTCGTAGTTTTTCCAGAGCCACGTTGGTGTCCTCTGCCTCATTCTCAGGATCATTGATGAAAAGTTCATCACTGGGTTTGGTGCTGCATGAGGCAGAAATCAAACACAGATCTATAAGTGCATTCTGCTAATAAAGACACAGAATAATGTCAATTAACTGAAAAGGAACACAGCAAAAATGACAGACTTACCCAAGTAGCTTTCTCTTTCTCAAAATGGGGTTGTTGACAGAGTTGAGTGGCTTTAGACTGAGATTCAGGTCCTGTATCCTCATGTTGGCCAGTTGTTCAGCATGGGCCTGTTGGATTCCAGCCACAACTGCCTGAATGAACAATATAACACCACATAACTTATATACTGATTATGCATATACAGCAACAGTATTCAACATATGAATGATATTCAAACATATGTACAAAGAGTTGATTCTGAGATCAACCTCTGAAATTGAAATTTTCATAACTTAACAATAACTTTTGGTTACATAGACTAGTCGAGTAGTCGAGTGATCGACTACTTTAACCACTAGTCGTTATTGTCGGAAACAATCGACTACTCGAGCGTGCATTAACCATAATACATGCACAGTTTGCCTACAACGCAAATTGTAGGATTACAATATTGCGCGTAGCTGTTACTTTCTATCACTTTCTCTATGTTACATGTAAAATTAAAATATGTAATTTAATAATTAGGGGTGTGCCCGAAGGATAATGGCTTAAAAAACGAATAACGGATAAGGAATAATTCTGCCTGAATATTCGGCTGAGGCTGGCACACTCTGCTGTTTGCTAGATAACAGTTGAGCCAGGAGAACAGGGCAATAATATACACAGACCTATAAAGTCACGCAATAATGAGTGTGTGAAGTGAATGAATATAAACTTTATGAACGAAAAGAGCGCAAATCAAACACCGCATTAGTGTTGCCTCTCCGTGCATCTCTCCGAAATCAGAGCTTGGCGAGAGTAATATCACCTATAATAATACATCATACACGGTCTATTATTTGTATATATTTAAAAGGCAATGATTTAAACCGTAGGCTACAAAATGATACATGAATGAAATAAACAGCGCGCTGACCAATCAAACAGTTGTGCAAACAGTTGTGCGCCTCAGTCTCTCCAAAACCAAACCAGTTCTCTCTCTTAAAAGTAGGTTAATAATCAACTTAGATGCAGATACATTTTCTGTTTGCTTCTTTATCTTTTGCTGGTTTGCGTGGCAGATGCACATTTGTTTAGTAAGTTCAAAAAGACTCGCTTAGAGAATTCTGCATAATGAAAATGTGCGCCTTGAAATAATTCAGTCGTGTTCAAATGATCACTAAACGTTTGTCATGACGTCTCTGCTTATATGATTAATTTATTTTTAGAAATTAATAATTATTTTACTTTAACAGCATATTTGTTCAGTGATAACTACGGGAAAAAAAGATAGTCATAACGGTCATAACGGTCTTATCAAGTAACTGTACGACACCTGGTTTTATCCGAAAACAGATACTAATAATTTTGATTACTAGATACTCATAATTATAAAGCTTTGAAAGTTTACGTATGTTATGTAATTGTTGCATTAGGCTATTAATTAATTAGTTAATTAATAAACGTTTACTGATAAAAACTATTTCATGTCTATTCATTTACAGTAGCATGAACCACGAGTAGTCGAGTAACTCAAGTATTTATAAAATAAGTAATCGACTAGCAGAAATCAGAAGTCGTGCAACCCCTAGTTTGTGGTACGGCTGAAAGTTACATATTGTAGCTTCAACTTACACCAGAGCTAAAGTTGAGATGCTAAAGTTCATTGAAACAATACATTTCCCTCCCACATTTAAATGTACCAATAATGAAGTTAAGAATTAAATGAAAATGTTGCTCCAGGGGGACTGAATGTGCAACAAGTGTATTAAAGTACCCCTATTATGGAGTTTTGAAAATTACCTTTCATGTAGTGTGTAACACAACTCTAAGTAAAAGAAAACATTTTGCAAAGTTTTAAATGAAAGTGCACCGTTTATAAGGTTATTCTCTCAAAAGAAAGAGTTGACTCTGAATCATTGAAACAAGTCATTTTTAAAACAAATCCCAAGCTGTTTCATGTTGCCACCAACATGAAACATTAGCATATTGCCCACCCACTTGTTGCGCGCACAGACCTCAGAAAGCTAGAACCCCCCCTCCATCAAACACTGATGCTGGGCAGGGCTTCGTGTTGGTCTCAATTAAAATGCAAATTAATTCTTTGCCACTAGGTGCAGTTTTGGAGCGGTAAATAATAGCAGTTTCCCCAGTAACGCTGTACACTCACAAACGCTGCTTTATCAGGCATTACAGGCATGATGAAATAAATGAAATCGACCAATCACCGCAGATTAGCATCATGCAAAGGAAGGGTTTAGAAAAATTAATCGTTGAGCGAATCGTTTGGGAGTTGTTGAGACAGTAAGGTAAAAATAAATGCATATTATAAGACAATGAAAGTGTTTTCCTAAAACGGCTCATTCTAACACGCCCCCCCATATCTACGTCATGATGTGGGAAGATTTGCATAACGCTGCCCAAATGTTCACGTAAAGAAAGAAGGCTTGCTGTATTCTTGCTGCCACCATGTTGTGATGACACTGAGTGTTTCGTTGTGAAAGCAAAGCTACTTTGTTTGGTCTTCCAAACAAGGACATCCCTAGAAATCAGTGGTTAAGTTGTATTTACAACACTGTTCCAGAACAGTTCAACCAAAATATTCAGATGTGTGCAGCGCATTTTACGGAGGACAAGGACTGTTTTCCTGTGAGAGTAGCCTACAATGCTGTTGTCTGTTTCTATAAAGTGGAGCAATTCCAACTAGGGCTGTGCGATTTGGGGAAAATATCTAATTGCGATTTTTTTTGACAGATATTGCAATTGCGATTTGATTTGCAATTTTAATTTTGCAAAGTCAGGCTTCAGCTTAATATTGTCAATAGTGTGCAGCACAGAAACTTATGGATATCGTTACCCTGCTGAAAAAAACAACAGAAACCATCACAGAAATTTTTATGGTTTCCATTAAAACAATTAGAAAATTCCTTTTTGTAAAGAGTTTTGGGCATTATATCAATAGGAATTACTGTTGTTCTATTGTTTCCCATCTGACAGATTACATCCCACCAACAGAATCTATCAAATACAGGTAGATACTATTATAGTTTTCATTAAAGCCAATATAATTCCCATTATAACCCTTAAATCCATAAAATTTCTATTGTTTTTTGGGAGGGGTTCTGTTGTTTGTTTTTTAGCAGGGAATATTATAATTGTACAGACTTTACTTAATTACTGAATTTCACAGGAAAGATAAGTTTATTTTGTGTAAATAAAGAACTGTATTACTTTAGTCAATTATTAAAGTATTACATAGGTTACATAGGCTGATTTATACATTAAGTATTTGGGATTATAAGAAAATTTGCAGAATGTTTCATTTTATCCAAGTGAAATTATCAAAGCAGTTAGACTGAATTTACACTCGTTTTAAACGCGGAGCCAGGCGCGAGTTGACACAGGTTGCGCGCGTGCGTCAAACCGTGTCCATATTGCCAGATGCGCTCGTGGAGACTTGCGGTGCGGAGCTACGCGCGAGTATAACCGAGCATTACAAGACAGGCTGTGTGTGTGTGGCGAGTGTAAACATCTCCTCCGTGAGACGCAGCAGAGAGAAGCGAGTATGAGAAGGATTCAGAGACACAGGCTGTGTGTGCGGTCTTCTGAATTGGGAAGAGCGAACATGCATTATAAACTTCTTTCACATTTGAATCTGTTGGGGAGATAAAATGTGCAAGATAATGTTCATGTACCAATAAAAACATTTAAGAATATATCTTTTATTCTTCAGTACTGAAAGCAGAACCGATAATAGAGCTCTTGATTAGTGTTGTGACACAGCTCTTGTAAATTAACGTTACCTTTATTGTTTGCTGTCTGTCATTTTGAAGCCAAAGTAATCTCATATTAAATACATTTTTCTTTAGTATTAATTTGCCTAACTATCGATCTGACCCTGTAGACGCCATAATCACACCCAGACGCACTCTATCTCCCACTCTCCGTGTTTTTTTTTTGTTTTTGTTTTTAATGGTGGGCGTTTACGCAGTTGGTTAGAGCAGTGCTGATTGGGGAGAACGGAGGTGCCCTCACTCTACTGGTTAGTAATAAGGCTGCAGTCATGCATATATACTCTGGAACAGAGTAATATCGCATCCACATCGCAGGCTTTGCGATTAGCAAAATCGCAACATCTCAAATCGCGATTGCAATTCGATTAATCGCACAGCCCTAATTCCAACTTTGCAAGGACAGTCTGGCACAGTCTGTAAGTAGTTTTCATATTTAAAGAATTTGCCACTGATGATTCAAACGCGAGTTTTTAGCAGTGTGGAGTTGTTTGTAGTTTCTCTGATCACAAATGCAGACATGGTTTTATGTTTACGTGGTGCAATATGCAACGCATAAAAAGACAGTATAAGTCATTATAATCAGTAATTATGTCCCCACTGCTTCATTTGTAATGGGTTTAATTGTTTTTGTCTTGTCGCACCAATGTTCTGATCGGGACACACATCACAGTATGGTAAGGGGCGTAACATTTCCGTCACACGCTTGAGGCATTCAGCCAATCACAACACACTGGATAGCTGGCCAATCAGAGTACACTTCACTTTTCAGAACGATGCGCTTTGTAAAAATCTACACATTTCAGAAGGCGGGGCATAGAGGAGAAACAATAATGTACAGTATGTGGGAAAATAATGTGTTTTTTGAACCTTAAACTACAAACACATTGCATTACACCAAATAATGTTCTTTTTAGCAACTTCATATGACCCCTTTAAATGTTGTCTTTCGTTGGATCTCACCTTGTCCATCATCATTTGAGCAGACGGAAGCACATTGTCCAGCGCTTCAGTGCAGTTGAGCCAGGGATGGGCTAACACTCCCTCTATGGTTAGTCTCTCCTCGGGCTTCACTTTAAGTAGTTAATGCAACAAAATGTGTTAGATCTGAGTAACAAAAACATTGGTTTACACCACTGAAATTGAGCAGCAGTTTAACTAAATTTACTTAGCTACTTCATTATTTTTTCAAGATAGAATAAAGTTGATTTAATTCACCAATCAAATTCGCTTTGGATAAAAGCATCTGCTAAATGCATAAATGTAAAAGATTCAATACATGTCTACGCATGCTCTGTTCTTTACCACTAATAAGTACAGAAGCATTTTTAATAAAAAATGGAAAGACACTCACTTGCGGACAATGTCCTTGGCCATTTCAGATATTTGACTCCACTCCTCCTCTGGGAAGTCAAAGCTGCCAGTCATGATTTTTTTGCGCATATCTTTTGGGATGGTACGGCTGTGGTGTTTGGAGTAAAATGGAGGATATCCGCAGAGCATTACATAGACAATCACCCCTAAGGACCATAGGTCACAGCTCTAAATAGTGGAAAATAAAAACAAGAATCAATGCATTGGCTTCACAGCTAGCAAGCTAAACCCCTTCAGTCAATTCTTGTGACAAGGCTAAAAATGAAAAATGTGAAACTAGGGATGTAATGATTCACTCATCTCACAATGTGATACGATTTTTGCACATTTTTTTTTTTACAAAATGAGGTTTAAGACAAATTATAAATGAAAAGTTGTCCTTTTATTATTTCTCAGACAAAATGTTTCTTTGTGAAATTGAAATGTGTCAAATAACAAAACTAAAAAAATCTGAAAACCAATCCCAAATCAAATAAATAAATACAAATAAAATTAATCTCTTCATTTAAAAAAAATGAACAGAATGGTCTTTTGGACTTTAACTTTGTGAAACTGTACTACATAAAATATCTGCACCAAAAAAAAGACATTCTGAATGAGATGCAAATTCACACTCTGACAGCAGGTGGCACTTATCGAACAGCATCATCACAGCGGTTCATAGGTTATTGCAGCAGACAAAGTAGGGCTGTGCTTATAAACAATACTTTAATGTGCAGTATATGGAGACAAGATGAAAAGAAAATACCACCTAAACTTTACACTTAGACGAAGAAAAAGTGTGACCAAACATTTAAAGTGCCGAATAACTGTTTAGTTTTTGCCTTTATACACTTTTTAAAGGAAGATAAATACGAGATAAATAACACTGATGTGGAAAAAAAGTTAAATAATGGCAAAGCAGTCTTCAATCCAAGAGCTTGTAGCACTGCACTTTTTGTATGTCTATCTTCTTCGACACACTCAGTTCGTTTCACAGAGTTCTCTCTTAAAGATTAAATAATCTAAATAAGTTGTGTTATTGAAGGGAAACACACAAAAATGTGCAGCAGAGCCCTCAGGACCAAGACTGAAAACCACTGGCAAAGAAAACCTTCAAGAAAGAAAAACATTCAATGGCGAAAAAAATTTATTTCGGTCCGTCCAAAGGTATTAATTATTGCACAGATCGAAAAGTGAAAAAGTCAGTCATGTATGTAGACCAAAATGATTGAGTAATAAATGCTGAAATCCAAAAACATTTGCAATGTAAAAAATGACCAGTGGAAATCAAATAGATGATAATTAGTGCTATTGCATCCCAAATAGAATGTTTACATGATATGTGTATGTACTGTGTATATTTATAATGTACATATAAATACACTCACATACAGTATATATTTAAAAAATATTTACATGTATTGAATGTATTTACATGTATTTATATTCATATAACTTACATTATATATAAATATTCTTAATATATAAACATAACAATTTTCTTAAATATATACATGCATGTGTGTGTATTTATATATACATAATAAAAATATGTGTGTACTGTGTATATTATGTAAACAAAAACTCTTATTTTGGATGTGATTAATCGTTAGATAGCACTAATATAATAGGATGAATTTTGGATGAACTTTTTTGAAGAATGAACCATAACACTGAGTAACAATGTTCACCTTGTTGTATGTGTAAGGTGTGGGTGAGGTAGGTATAATTCCAGACTTTTCTTTCTGGTGGCGTCTCTGTGCCTCCAGCACCTATTGAAGAAAATTAGTTCATATTTGTCAATTAGGTCACAAAGTTGACTGATCAAAGATTTCATGTATGGCTGGCAATATGGATGTTTTTATTTATCATCATCATCACATCAAAAAAAGGAAAAAAAAAAACAAACAAAAAAAAAAAAACACAGAAAATATTACCAATTTATGTTTTGAAGGGCAAATCACCAGTCAAAAGTTTGGACATGCTTACTCATTTTTATCATCATAATTATGTCCCAGAATGAGAATAATCCATGAAACAACATGACCATAGACACTTGTTGGCTTTTCCTTGCACTATTCAGTTCAGACATCTATTAAATAAATTGATTAAAAGTTCAGTTTCGCTATTTTGATTCAGTTTATTATCAAGACAAGGAAATGTGGATCAAGAAAAAAAAGGATCAAGGAAATATGATTTTTCATGATTTGACGCCTTTGAAAGTAAGAATTAAGAACGGTCAACTTTTACATCTATAAAAAGTCACTAAGGTCTTACCTGCGGTGCTACATAGTATGGAGTGAACTGTGGGGTCATTAAATCACCTTGGTCGATTTTGGCAAAACCAAAATCACACAGTTTTACAGGAGCATCCTGATGGAGCAGACACAAGAAACATGATTCAAAATATGTCCTTATAAGATTTGCTTAATTTAGAAATATTCTAAAGTTGACAATTATTTAAGGGATAATGATTTTAACATAAAATTATATATTAGGGCTGTTAAAATTAACACGTTAATAATGTGTTAATGCAAACTCATTTTAACAGCACTAAAATAATTAACGCGCGATTAACGCAACACGCATTTTCGGTTTGACCCTTTGCCTAGCATGTAGATAGAGAAATGGAGATGCTGAGAGCATTGCCAACTTAGTGACTTGTCACTAGATTCAGAGACTTTTTTCAAATAAGCTCATAGAAACAATACATAACACATAATTGGACAAACCTTAATTAGTTTCTAAGACACGCCAGTACTGCCGCGCAAGCACAAGGTTTTGCGTCTGATCTGTTCAGCGAGTGGCTAAGAGGAGCAGCGCTTTTAGTTAAACCAGATATTATGTTGCTTCTCTAATTTTACATGTAAGTATAGCCGAAATTACAACACAGCTGTCTTTATCTTGTGTATTTAATTTTATCAGATGATGGCATGATTGTAAAATCAGGATTTTTGTGCAGATTAACATCTTGGAAGGGAGAGCTGGTTATGTAATGGGTCGCGTTTTAGTCACTATTTTCATATTCTTTCGGTTGTCTGACAACAGAAACATTAAAATATAACAATGAAAACCGTTTTATTGAGAATTTGGCCGCATCAAATTACAGTATGTGGACACAGAGAGGCAAACAAATGTAATAATAGATAATAAATGTACATTTTGCATGTTCAGAAGAAGTGAGCTGGCCTGTCCTGCAAATAATGTAAACAGGCTTGTGTAAGTAAATTGCTCAGTGCAAAGAAAGAGAAGCAAGGGGAGCCTTAAAAACTTTTCATTTGTCTAATAGACAAGTTTTTTGAAAAACATCTATGACCTTTGAAACATGTCTAGTCATTCATGCTCTGTTGAGTATGGTTTCACTAATAATAAACATACATTTGCATAAAGCATCCATATTTGTCCATGCCCATGTTGATTAGAGTTTTAAAAACTCGAAAAGTATTAATTTAAGGTACATTTAGAACAGACAAAAAAAATGTATGATTAAGTTAACTCATGACAATCATGCGATTAATCATGATGAAATATTTTAATTGATTGACAGCCCTAATATGTTAATATATATATATATATATATATATATATATACATATGTGTGTGTGTGTGTGTGTGTGTGTAATCAATTAAATAAAATGAATTTATGGAATATTATTTAGGTGTCAGATCTCACCAGTGAATTGTCCTTGAAGAGCAGGTTCTCTGGTTTCAGGTCTCGATGTGCAATATTTAATGAATGACAGTGTTGTAATGCAAGGCTTATCTGTAAAAATGACAGAAATTCAAACTACTTGATGTATATACAAGTTTTGATGTTTATAATGTTAAATTTTAACCAACTACAATTTCAATATGTCTACTAAAAACAATAGACTACATATAACAATGTAATTGAAAATAACACTGTACTTGTTTAAAGGGCCCAAGTTTTACTGTATTGTAAAGTTAGTCATATGTGTCAAGTATTCCATGTTTACTCTCTTATGTGATCATTCATTTTATACTGAAAAATTATTTACATTGTTAACAGATAAAATCATTAGCATAAGTAAAAAAAAACCCAACAAAAAACATACAAGAACAATTGTTTGGTCATCTATGCAAGTCAGTCAATACTGATGGAAACATGTCAAGTCATACATTGGTCAATAAACATGTCATAAAGTCGTAAACACAATCCATTTTTCCCAGCACTGCACATATTTATTCATCCATAGATTTAAAAAAGGTCATTCTCTACACGTTTTGGACACTGATAGGGATGGGTGACATTTCCCAAATACTATCGCAATACTTTTTCCACATCATATGATACTGATATTTATCATCAAATCATCATAAGATACTGATATTTTCCACATTTGTTTGTTGTGTCATACCTTGAAAATTAATGTTAATGATAACTTGTTAGTTCACAAACTCCACAGTGCAGCTTTTTTTAATTTAGGGTCCTATGAAATACATTTTTAATTCATACATACATTAATTCAAATATATCTTTAAAAATGGTGTCTAATAAAATTAATGAATAAAAGAATTTGGTCTTTTAAAATGTAATCAAATAAGAATAGAACAATTAATTTACAACACAAAAAAAGTATTTTTTTATTTTGTCAATTAAGATGCTGCACAACAGAACTGTATGAATTAAAACATGGAAGAAAAATAACTCGGTTGTAAGATATTTAAAAATAGTAAAAAAAAAAAGTATAGTAAAACAATTAACGGCATGCAACTGACTGGCTGCCATCACCTTTATTTCTGCTGTGTGATTAATCCATACTGAGTAAAAATCTCCAGAACTTATCATCGTTCTTTACAGAAATTTGAGCACAATCTCAATATATGATATCATTTATCACCCAGCCCTAGACATTGGTCTCTAATATCCAACCAATCTGGCTTTGTTGGAGGTTTGGACTGTAACCGCTGCTAATAGTATCTTTAACAGATACTCTTTCAACATCAAATGAGCTGCTATGTTACCAAAACATACTGTCAGCAAAGAGCAGTCAATTCCATCACCAAAAATATTATGTATTACCTGCCTTGTCTCCACACCTGAGCTACCTCAACAGTATGGCCTTTAACTGTAACGACTGTACCTGTTTAGTGACCTGGCTGGCCATCTTCTCTGTAAAGTGCTTGTGCTGGCTGATTCTGTGGAACAACTCGCCACCTTCCATCATTTCCATGACAATCAGTAATCTTGCCCTATCAGAGAGAACCACAGAAAACAGCAGAGTATTTATATTTTTAGACAGTAACAGCATTAGCAAACATTTTCTTGTACTGTTACGTGTAGGAAACACTGTATTGTAGGGCTGGTAGATTTGACCTAAAATCAAAACCTCGATTAACTGAACACTTTACCTCAATTACGTTTAATGATAATTTTTTTAAAATAAATTTTATTATTTTTCGCCCTCATAGTTCATTAAAGGGTTGTAGTGTAAAAATGCTCCACTATTAAATGTGGGATTTGTTTTTCTAATGAAAGTGTGCATTTCTTATCTTTGTGATTTTAAAAAAATTGAAGGAAACAATCTATTTATGGTTATTTGTTGAATATTTCGAACAATTTGAAAAAGCTTGCTTGAAATGAAGACGTCTTATGGAAAAATCACAAATCAGTTTTATTGTAAAAAGCAAGTTTCCTAAAAAGAAAATAAAAAAAAATACCTTTCATTTTTTGCCAACAAAATAAATGAATATTGCCATGACAAAGTATAAAATAATCAGTATGTTTTTTTAGGGGAAAGTATTAATAGGATTATAAAAACTAAATAATCAACATGGGAAAATTACATCGGTTAGAGGTTAAGAATTTCGGATTCGATTTCTTTCCGATTAATCGTCCAGCCCTATTGTGTTGTGTGGGCTGATGCTGTTGAACTCCACTACCTTGGACTGGATTCATGGGGAAACTGCACACTGTTGGCATACACCTCCATTATTTTCACAATGTTGGGGTGAGAGGCACACATCATATGAAGCCTAACCTGCAAATAAAAATCACAGGAGAGAATTTAAAGCTGCACTTGGAGATGTTCTGTAAAGTCTGACATTTCAACTTATTAACCTCTAACACCACATAAAGGAGATGTTCTTCAAATAAAAGAAACTAAACCATGTACATGACACACACTACCTACCTCATTGCGGGCTTTGGGTCTGTCAATCAAGATTTTCAGGGCAAACCGTTCTTGTGTCGACTTCTTTACACACACCCTGAAGAAAAAAAATATATATATTAATACACTGCATCAGTTGGTTTTTAGTAAATAGCCAACTGATGAATCCAGTTAACATCTTAACTCTGTAAAGCCTGAATATCTATTGTTTTAATGTAACAGTTTATTGAAAGGTTTATTAAGTTTGAATATGTGTATTTGTTAAGTGTCATATTTGATACATCAGGCTTTTATTGCTCATATAGTATGATACAGTGAGAATATGGAGGAAAAAACATTTAAATTTTATTCAGAGGCCCAAACTGAGCAGAAATGTGCAATCTGGTGCATATGCTGATGTGAACATAAAATAAAAAGAAATTCTAATAGCATGTAATGTAAATCAATGAGATTTTATAACTTTCTAACAGTATATCAGACTACTTACATAATAGTGAAATAAATAATATATTTCCGAATAATGTTTTGGAAAGATAATATTTAAATGCTTAGGTTTATGATCAAATCTCTGTAGTTTCAAAACATGTTATGCAATGCAATATAATCATGATAGAGAGATAAACATGCTGGACAGATTAAACCAAAATAATTCCTTGATACGGTTAACATTTTTTTCCCCAATGTTTGTAGTTGGTTTTTGTTCTGGTGCTTAGGAAAGGATTCAGAAATATTTCCTCAAACAGAGATTCGTTCCTACAGCAGGAAAGAGGCTATTAACTACTTCTGCTAGTGGAGATTTACATCTGAACGTTATTTTTATTTAAAATGGCCTTTCAATACCCTTCAAACTTGACACAACAACATACCTCACAGGACCACTGATCCCAGCTCCTAGCTTCTGTGTCCAATTGATGTTATACTCTTCCAGGATGGATGTCTCCTGTAACAAGAACATACAGTGTTTGGAAAAAGTTCATTCTATTCACTCATTCATCGGCATGACTTTTAAACAGCATGCATAATTACTATACACAAAATTAATTACTTTGCCTGTTTTTAAATTGTTCGTTTCTGCAGAGAGCATCATGAGATGCATAAAACTGAAAAGGCTTTAATGCATATCTAAAAGGCGACAGCCACAGTAGAGTCCATGACTAGCAGTTTTCAAAGAGTTATGATGTACAAGTCAACAACACAATATGTGGAAAGAACATGTGGAAAAATTCGGACTCGTGACTTCAGTAAATTGAAATGGCAGTGAAAGAGTAAATGATGTAGTCATTAGACTGCCATTCTACTGAATTTAGCATTCAATGATCTTGTTGCTATTTTAAATGCTCAAACTGCATTTTTTAATGTAAAAAATATTATTTACTTAAAGCCAATTGATTAAGTGCTTTTGGACTTGCAATCTGTATATTAAAATATTCTGCATAATACCACTAAACTAAACTAAACTGAACTAAAGCCCTGAACTAATATATACACATGGACATTGAATTTTCTCCTTTAGCGCAAAAATCATTTCTTCGCTGGACTCAGAAGAAGAATGAAGAATCCTGAAGAGCCCCGGCACATCAACTGCCTTGAGATGATGGCAGTTTTTCTGGCCCTAAAAACCTTCCTACCAGCCTTGAAGGGGCACCACATTCTTGTCTATTCGGGCAAAATTCTTTATAAATCGGTGGTCTCAGGTCATGCTCCCTCTACTTCAGGATAGTGAGATGCCTCCTCCTATGGGCACATCACAGCCTGCGTTCACTCAGGGCAGCTCAGATGCCGGGCAGACTGAACCAAGAACTGGACATGCTGCCCCGGGGTAATATATCTCCAGGAGAATGGAGACTACACCTTCAAGTAGTTCAGATGATTTGGATGGACTTTGAGAGGGCAGAGATGGACTTCTTCACCTCAGAAGACATTCTCATTGCCCAACTTATTTCTCGAAGGAGCGAGATGCTTTGGCCCATGATTGGTCCAGCGCTCACCTATATGCCTTCCCTACGATTGCCCTGTTTCCTCAGGTCATCAGGTGAGTTAGGGAAGTCGGATGCTTGGTTCTCCTGGTGGCCCCACTCTGGAGGAACCAGACGTGATTCCCCGAGTTGATTTTGCTGCTGTCGGCATCCCCTTGGCCAATCCCACTAAGGAAGGATCTCCTCTCCAAAGTAAGAGACATGATCTGGCATTCCCGGCCTGAGCTGTGGAATCTTCATGTTTGGTCCCTCGATGAGGGTCTTTACAGTTCTCTGCGAGGGTATCTCACACCATTATGGAAGCCAGAGCCCCGTCTATGAGATGCCTCTATGCCCTTAAGGTGTTTGTGTTCTCTGACTGGTTTGCAGTCTGGAATGAAGAGCCATCCTCACGTGACGTGTCATCAAATCTAACCTTTCTGATGGATAAGGAGTGCACCCCTGCCACGATCAAAGTATATGGGGCAGCTATCGTGGTGAATCATGCTCTCGCACTGGCCAATCAGTCTGCAAAAACTACCTTGTTGTTAAATTCCTGAGGAGAGCTCGGACACTGAATGCATCTTGTCCTCACATTGTGCCGACCTGGAACTTATCCACGGTCCTTAGAGACCTTCGAGGTCCCTCCCAGTCGGCCAACTTACGGCACAGTCACTTAAGACTGCTCTCCTTTTGCTTTCAGTCAGCACTTCCTGCTTTGGGTTTGGGCTCAATGACTCTATGTTATCAGCTGGAACGCGACTCTCTCATGAATACAAGTGTGACAGTTAGCAGAAGCTAGAGAATACAGTTAATAAAGTTTTAAATAAGGATATTCTTCTAACACAAACGCACTGATTCACTTTAGAAGGCCTTTATTAACCCCCTGTGTGGAGCACTTTTTATAATGTTTGGACTCAAAATCCTGGTCTTCAAAATCCCAAACCCCATTCACTGCCATTATAAAGCTTGGACGAGCCAGGACATTTTAATAAATTTTAATATTTAATATAACTCCAACTGTTTTTTTTTTTCTGAAAGAAGAAAGTCATATACACGAAGAATGGCTTGAAGGTGATTAAATCATGAGGAAATTGTAATTTTTGAGTGAACTATCAGAGTATATTCAGAATAAACAGGAGTTTACTTGCAATGTAAATATATATATTTCGTGCAATGCATGTCCCCGTTATTCTCTGGAAACTGAGATTACATTAGTAACCATACATTTTCATGCACTTGTCAATTTCGATTTTTTGATTTTTTTTTAATATTAAATAACTTCTAACCTCCCTTTATCAAGTGTTCAGATTTCTTTTCTGGAAATGTATCCAAATTAGTGCATATTTAACTAGACAATATCTTTTTTTGTGCAGAGTTAAACATAACATTTCATTAAAGTTGTAAATCAAACCAATTGTCTTCATATACCATGATTAATCAGCAGGAAAATGTAAGATCAAATCTGTGGTGTCTTGCCATGCTATAGGCTAATTACTGCAGTTTTACATAAAAGTAATTACTGTATGGGTTTAATTTGGCAATGAACAACATTCAACAAACCAGAGTAAACGATGCACTTTACTGTTATCTAAAAGATTGGTTCTGAATCAGTGCCTTACCTATTTTTAGACAATTCATTCTCATATTGGACCATGATCTCATTACTCACTATTATTTCAATTACCTAATATCATCATAGAAGAAATGGTCCTGTTGATATTTTGTAGCACTGGTTCTGTCCCTTTGGACTGCTGTGCTTGTTGTGGAAATATCATATCTCCAAATCTAGAGAGACTTACTGTACTGAGAGATGTGCTGAATCCCTGTTTACATTACAAAGAGAGAGATCATGGTATCCATCACAAACAGATAAATATTTCCTCTATTCATAATGTACCCCATAATCTTGTAATGTTTTTATTGTTGTTACTTTGTAATATACACAGACTTGTGATCTGCTTTTTCTGTAACACTTTGTTCTTGTTACAGATGTTCATGTTGCTTATTATAATGTTGCAAATTCTGGTATATTTGCACTAGTTCTTTATTTGCTACAAATCATTAAAAACTCTATTATGCATTTCATATCACTCTGGTTTCTTTTAAACACAAATAGCGCCATCGCGCGTCTTAGTTGTGTACTGTGGTGCAAATGACCTAAGATGACTTCATTATTAAAAATACTGTAATATTCTATATTTTCAGAACACAGTGTTCGACTGTTATTAGGTCAACTGTTTTGTTAACTGAAATTGTCTTTTTATAGTGGGAGCTTTAAGATAATATGCATATATTATATTTTCAACCCAATTTGATATTTCATTTTTGTTTACATTCTTTTCTGATTAGTAGCCATGTGACAATCATGACAATGTACACAGACTGCAGTTTACCACCGCAGTTTCTGAGGTCACTTAGTGGAAATTCTGTTATAAGAAGTTACCAAAATGCAAAGACACAACTGCAGACTTTAGCTTATTATTCTTCAGCCTTACCTTTATGAATCTGTCCACGCTGGTGTCCTCAGACATGATGTTGACTGTGGCACGCACTCACTGATCTTCACTCTGTCTGCTTCAGCGGGCTCGTACAGGTGCGATCTTACCTAAATCTTGTCGTGGGACCAGGTCTAAGCGCTAAGATGCCTTCTTATGTACAATTCCCATGCTGTCCGGTGAACTTTGGAACAGCCCCTTTCCTTGTTGAATGTGTAACTGGCATTAAATGCAACACACTGTCAAACTCCACAAGACCGTAGGAAAGCTATAAAGACGGGAGCTTCTGAGGCTATACGTGCTCGGCTAACATCTTACGCATGCATTTCACCGGCAAAAGTAGCGCAGACTAGCCCCCGTTTATGTTACTGTTTCTCCAGCCACTGTTTGCCAACTGCTCTAAGCTGTTCTTGACAAGAGAGTAACAAAACCGACTAAGGACAATAAAAGCGGTAATTCCTCGTCGGCTGCCCGTTATCAGCAGCCGTTAGCTCTGAAGCTCGCGTTCACAGCAGATGCTAATTCTCGCGCTCATCGCATTACATGCGCGCACGAACTCTGATTCTACGATTTTCGCTCGCCTATCCAGCGTTAAGCGATTAACAGTGTTTTGAAAAGCACCACAGAGACCAAATACTATCCTGGATTTGTTTGCTAAGGTGCTAGTGCTACCTTTGATCCAAAGCTGGGGAAGATTGTTCTTCTTTATTATACGCCACATTCTGCGAGCAGCGACGCGCGCGCATTCCGCCACCTAATGCAGAGGAGCTCAGTCAGCCGACCCTCACTGAAAATGATGTGGTTTTTTTGTCTTGTCCTTAGTTGTTCCGTATTTAAAGGCGATTCATGTGATTAATTACATTTCTTGTTATTTAATTTGTTAGAAATGTAATTATAATCTGAGCGGTCGCCTTGTGTCGTGTCTTCGCCATAGTATTATGAGGTTAGAATTGTTTCATATTTTCTGATGAACAGATTTTGATCCACAAATAAATGCAGATTCACTAAGACAAATAACTTTTACTGTACCTTCTTATCACACTGCAAAAAAAGTGATGTTCTTCGTTAGTATTTTGTCTATTCAAATGTCTGACTCTTTAATCAACATACATTTACTTTAGCAAAATTAAACAATGTAAGTCTTGCTTTATGAGCAGCACATCAAAATTAAGTTTATGACTTAAAAAGTGTCACAAATAGGCTGATATATATGGTTTACAAACACATTGTTAGCCACCTTAGTAATATAAATACTGATAAATGTGCACATGCACTATAACAAACAATATACAAAATAATTTTTCAAGTGGGCAATCACATCAAACAAATAAGTTTGATCAATTTATTTTTGTCTGTATATTCTGTATTCTTTATTTCACAAATCAGCATATGCATGCAAATAATTGTAGTAATTATGCTGTGTATACAATGCTTGTATTAAACAGAATGAAGTCCGCCCCATACACATTTTCCCTCCTTTTGTCTGGTGGATAATCAAGCAATATCTTTTGTAAAATCAACCATACAGCATGTGACTAACTAATCATCACTGCTAGAACTTTATTTATTTTACAGAACAAAATTTGTACTAAACGCTTATTATATTTCAGTAGAAATTAATTATGAGAATCATAGTACATTTTTATAATGGCTGGGATGGCTCTTATAATTAGGGAATGGCTTCCTTAAACGAATTCATCCATTTACGAATTTTTCTGAGGGACCTTAATTGTAACCTGTGGAGGAAAAGAGTTAGTAAATGATAAATGACAGAATTAATGAGCTTCAATATGGACATTGTTGATTAAATATACATCTAAAACACTTCATAAACAAACGATGAATAAATAAATATATTATAACTAGCTTAATCTACTTGGCATCTTTTAGTTTGAAATAAGCAACTCTAAAGTAACCAATCACTGTGGGAAACCAATTTGGGCAAATGTAGATTATAAGACAGATACAAGGTTAACATTTATAGTTTACAATAAAGAGTGAATTATAATTAATGAGTGCACTTTTTTATATCTGATAGCGACTGCTTACCGTTTTGACCTCTGTGTAGTTGTCCAGTCCGTACTCTCCTAACTCACGACCAATTCCTGAGGCCTTGTATCCTCCAAATGGAGCCTGAACTCCGAACACGTCATAACAGTTAATCCTAAGAAAATGAAATGATAAGCACAAACCACATTTCAGGAAACAACAAAGGTGTCTGATATACCAATATCCAAGATTTGCAATTCCCTTAAAATATTATGTTAGGTAAAAAATGTTAGCCTGAATGCACTGTAAGTCGCTTTGGATAAAAGCATCTGCTAAATGCATAAATGTAAATGTAAATAATGAAGCACATCACATGCTCACCACACAGTGCCAGCGCGCAGGCCGTTGGATATGTAATGGGCCTTATCAATGTTTTTGGTAAAAACAGCAGCTGCAAGGCCGTATTTGCTGTCATTGGCTCTCTCAATCACTTCATCTAAAGATTTAAACTTCAGAATCTGCATCACGGGTCCAAAGATCTGACAGTAATAAAAGGGAATAGCATGTTATATCATTTTACTGGAAGAAAATCTTACAGCAAAATGGAATGAGTAGATCGAATCTAAACAGAAATGCATCTATTCACCTCCCTGTGTACATAGTGGCATAAATTGTGCCATATTATTATATTATGGCAAGTTAAATGTGTGTGTAAAATGGCAGATATACAGCTCCTTTGAGGTAAAGCTGAAAGAAAAGACTACAAATATTATTCATGTTATAATGGTTATATTGTGATTTGTGGTGAGATGTGATTGGTGATCATCCCTACATATCTGGTTGTTAAAGGGGTCATATGATGTTGCTAAAAAGAACATTATTTTGTGTATTTGGTGTAATGAAATGTGTTTATGTGGTTTAAGGTTCAAAAAACACATTATTTTCCCACATACTGTACATTATTGTTTCTCCTCTATGCCCCGCTTTCTGAAATCTGTCGATTTTTACAAAGCTCATCGTTCTGAAAAGTGAGATGTGCTCTGATTGGCCAGCTATCCAGAGCGTTGTGATTGGCCGAATACCTCAAGTGTGTAATGACTTATACTGTCTTTTTCATGCGTTACATTGCGTATCGCGCCGCGTAAACATAAAGCCATGTCTGCATTTGTGATCGGAGAAACAACAAACAATAAGCACTACTCTACACTGCTCAAAAAAAATTCTTTAAATATGAAAACGAACTTACAGGCTGTGAGTCAAAAGCGCCAGACTGACTTTACAAAGTTGGAATTGCCCCACTTTATAGAAACAACCTTTGTGCACAGCCGGCATTGTAGGCTACTCTCCCTGGATCAGGAAACAGTCCTCCATAAAATGCCCTGCACACATCTAAATATTTGGGGTGAACTGTTTTGGAAGGCCAAACAAAGTAGTCTCGCTTTCGAAACACACAGCGACTCTACGACATGGCAGAGGCTGCAGCAACAATACTACAGTGAGAATCAAAGTTCCTCCTTCTCTTATCTGCGTGAACATTTGGGCGGTGTTATGCAAATTGTCCCACACAGTGATGTTGACATGTGGGGGCACACTCCAAAGAGAAAGAAAAACTTGAAATTGCAACATATGACCCTTTTAAGTGATACTATGTCTGAATTTGTGTAACGTCAAGTTTGTACTGCATTTGACAAAGTATGTATGCGTGTAATATTAATACAATCTGCAAAAAAAAAAAGAAATGATTTTTTGCATAGCAATTCATTAAATTCATCTTCCTGTTATCAAAATTAATTACCATATTGGAGGTTGAGTGAATAAAAGCCTTAATTAAATCTGTTAATCAAAGTTATCACATCTTCAGAGGACTTGGACTAAATTGCATGATTCATATAGATTATGTTTACAATGTCTTAATGAACTTTTTTAAGTGATGGACAGAAATAAAAGAAAACATTTAACCTCTATTTGTGTTTTGAAGATGAGTGAGTTAAATAAAAATATAAAAAAAACAAAAAAAGTTAAACAAAATAAAATAAATGTTAATTGAAATAAAATAAAAATATAAAAAAAACAAAAAACGTTAAACTTATTTAACTGACATAAAAATTAAACGGACATAACTAAAAGACATACAACAAAATGAAAATAAAAAAGAAAAAATCCAAAAAAACAAAAAACAAAAACAAATATAAATTTCCTAATCTCAACCAATTCAGTCATAAAAATATATATTTTTGTTATTTGAAATAAAATAAATTTTAACTGAAATAAAAATAAAATAAAATAAAACTATAAACTTATTTAACTGACATAAAAAATTATAAAAACTGTATAGACAACTAAAAGACATACAACAAAATTTAAATGAAAATGGAAAATCCAAAAAACAAATATTCATTTCCTAATCTCAACCAATCCAATCATTTACCAATCACAAACATTTTATTTTATGTGTTTAATTATTAAGTTAAGACTGATTATTTATGCAGGAAATATTAAATATTTCTGGAAGCTTATGGAAAGCAAGATGAATGGAATCCTACTAGATCTCATCTATAAGTTTAGTGAGAGCTCAAAAGTTGATTATGAAGTGAATGGAAAGGCCTTTTCCTTAGTAATGTGTTTAATAAAGTACACACACCTCCTCCCGAGCAATTGTCATGTCATCTTTAACATCACCGAAGATAGTAGGCTGGATGAAGTAGCCGCGGTCAGCTGCCGGTCCGCCACCACACATGAGCTTAGCGCCCTCACGCTTCCCACTGCTGATGTAGCCAAGAATCTTCTGGAACTGTTCCTCATCCACTCAGAAGAGAGAGAAAATAATAACGGATGCATTACCGGAGCACTTTGCCGACCGAGGGCTTCATACATTAGTTACGTGTATGTTCTTAGAAGAACAAAAGAAGTCAACAGGATGTCCTTACACAAACACGCATGTACCTTCATATATAAGCTTTATAGATTTATGACTGAACTGTACCTGGGGGCCCTGCTCTGTGTTGAAGTTAAAGGGATCTCCCACAATCCTCTTCTTAGCTCTCTCTACACTTCGCTCAACAAACTCATCATAGATGTTCTCCTGTACATACGTGCGAGAGCCTGCACAACAGCACTGGCCTTGGTTGAAGAACAGGGCAAAATGGGACTGCTCCACTGCCTCCTCCACTGCAGACGCAAATATACTTTCATTAGAATGATCAGCACACTGATTTACTGTTAAAAGGGCCATGACATGAGAAATCAAATTTTACTTCTATTTTTTACACTTTAGCTTTCCAAACCCGTATGACTTTCTTACTTCTGTGGAACACAAATGAAGTTTTTCTTAAGTGTTTTTTGTCCAGTATTGTTTTGGACCATACAGATTTTATTGGCAAAAACAGCTTGAACATTTTTCTAAATATCTTCTTTTGTGTTCTACTGTTTCTAAGAAAGCCATACAGATTTGGGACGATGTGAAATCTACTCTATGCAGTGGTGTACTCAAATGAGGAGGCAAAGCTGTCAAGAGGCAGGATTTATCGCATGAACCACAGCTGACCATAACCAGTCTTATCGAATCATATCACGATGGAGGCAATGCCTCCTCTCACGTGACTTTCCCCCATTCAGTCTCAGTTACCCCCACCCCCCCACCCCACCAAACTCACTGCATACTTTAGGGGGTCTATTAAAACTCAGTGCGCTCAGGGGAGGCGAGAAAGACGTGGACTCCTGCTGTAACTTTACTTGCTGGTGTTGCTGTTGGACAATGTTTCTTTAGAAAATCGAGTGATTTATAAAAAAAATTATATTTTGTAATATTGGTGTCTTTTTATTTTTGTACAACAAATTTTACTCATCCAATATTTTGAGGAGACACTGCTTTCCTTTTCCCCTTTTCCACACACACACACACACACACACACACACACACACACACACACACACACACACACAACATAAACAGAGGACAGTTAGGTTGTTAATGTAGAGACAGATTAATTGGCCACATTTTTGCTCTGATTTTTTGCATCTTTATGTTGTTGACGGTCTCTGAATTCATTGCCCAGAGGAAACGTGACAAGCAGTTGGCAACAGAACTGTGGTTTCTGCTTTCCAAATGAACACACACACAAAAAAAAAAACATGACAAGTGCTCACAAAATAATTTCTGTGACCTATTATGTGCATTTCCGACAACTTCAGCACTTCTAAAAAGGTTTGAAATTGGTGGACAATACAGTACTGTATATACAAGCAATGCTACGTGACATGAATAAATTATTCAGATACTTTCATTATGTCACTGTATGTGTTTATACTGATGCTTGGTGATTGAAGTTATTTGTCAGTTATTTGGTGATTGAAAGCTATATTTGTATTTGGTTCGTGTGTTGAAGGATGAGGTCCTTGCGTGTCTGTCTGTTTGTTTTTTTGTAAACTGTGTCGCCAGTGTGCTGACTGCATTTTGACAATGGTGAACAAAGAAGGTTTATTCAGCAGTTACATATATATCTCCCCTCAGGCCACCTGTATAGCCTGTGGGACAGGCCGGCACTGCCTTTAAACTAAAAGAAGTTTGCATCAAGTCTTTAAAAACAGAGACAGGGTGGGAATGGTTATGTACTAATAATAACATCTGTTAAAATTTACTAAAATTATAACATTCTAGGTGGATCTCAAGGAAAATAATAAAATATCATGATCCTTTTTAATTTGCCACAGAAATATAAAACACCAATAGTTTAATAAAATGGGGTCAGGATAAATTTGAACTCACTATCAGCATCTGATAGAATTATGTTTGGACTCTTTCCTCCCAGCTCCAGTGTGACCTTCTTCAGATTACTGGTACTTGAAGCTTTCATGATGAGGTGACCTACCTATAAAACAACAGTTCAAACAAAACAAATTTACTGTGAATTCAAAATATAATATAAAAGCCTAGGTATGATGACCTACCAAATACTCAATACCATCTTTGCTACCACAGCAATATTCAGTAGCAGCCAATATGCTAATGAGCACACCTGTTTATTTAATTATTAAAGTTAATTATTACAAATAGGACTGGTTTCATATACAGGGCTTAGATTAAGCCAGGACTATGCCATACTTCAATCAGGACATTTGAGTAGATTTTATATAAAAGTGCCTGAGGAAAGAAAAAACATTACTAGTGTGCATCTAAGAGAAATTTTATTTTAAGTTTTATTTTGAAATGAAAATGATTAGATTCTCACCCCCATGTCAACAAACCCAAAAGACCTTCCTTCATTTTTCAAACATAAATGAAGATATTTTTAATGAAACCTAAGAGTTTTCTGTCCCGCCTCCACTGAAAGTGGTGTTTCTTCCAC
This sequence comes from Cyprinus carpio, assembly GCF_018340385.1. Lineage (NCBI taxonomy): Eukaryota > Metazoa > Chordata > Actinopteri > Cypriniformes > Cyprinidae > Cyprinus > Cyprinus carpio. Next base: position 28,067,609 of record NC_056601.1, read on the forward strand.
GATTTCAAGTTTGAAAAGACATTACAGTGAGCAACTAAAAACAAAATAAACACATTTTTGGGTAAACCATCCTCACCGAGATGGGCATTCTGACTAAAAAGTGCATAAATTATAGTACAAAAGTCTCAGGCACAGTAGATGATTCACAAAAACATTTTTTTTAAAATATATTTTACTTTATTGTGCACATTTTAAATTTCTAGACAAGTTTGCAAATATTGTAATAAAGCAGCGAGATGAGCAAGGAGTGCTCCAACATATGGTATGGCCCACGCTGACAGAAATTTGTTAACTGGTTTAACACTAAACTCTACATTGCCAAAAACAAACTTATAACAAATTACTGTACTTATCCAAGAAATATCCATTACTGAAGAAAATCCTCTTACCTCAGTGGAGCCAGTGAACGCTACTTTGTCCACATCCATGTGAGATGCGATGGCTGCCCCTGCCGAGGGCCCCATTCCTGGGACAATGTTGACGACACCAGCAGGGAAACCCACCTACAACCAATCAAGATGGTGATCAGGTGGTTAAGCAAAATGACAGTGATCTTGTGCATGTTAATAATGTGCACTTGATGGTGTTTCAGCAGTGCACTCAGTGTGTTTTCACTATTATAGGCTTCTTAACACATTAATTATACTGTACACTGTCTAAAGAAATGATGCAGGGATGGCCTGTTTTTGTAGGCCGAAACCTGGAAAATAGTTCCCATTTTAGCAATTCTGGTTCTGAGTCATTGAATGGCCTAAAAGTCTGTGGTGAACACAAGCTCAAGATATTTTCATGTTTTATTCTACAACATAAAATACATCAGTAACACACCTCATTTAAAAAAAACTCGGTGGCTAACAAGTGACTATATGGGACATTAAACATCATCACATCAAACAGGTAAACTCATTTACTCACTAGTCACTTTCACAGCCTCATTGTGTTTACAATCACACACTTACGATCTATTCTAACTCAAATTTTCAGGGAAAATGTTTTAAAATAAAGACTGAAGGAGTTATCAAAAGCTGGTGGTGATGCTGAAGTCATGGGTCCATGGTTTCATTTGTTTATAGCCTACATTTAGCTTTTTACTTCTACCGATTGCATTAGGCTTTAAAATTAAAAAAGGCTGTGTTTATTTCTAAAGATTATCATGATGAACAGTGTGTAAGAATAATAAAAAACTTGTGTTGGTTGCAGAGCTTATTTTCTCCAGTAATCCAAAAGTCAATGCAAAAATCCAATCAGATTTTTGTAAAAGGAATCAGGGAGATGCCAGTCTGCAAAAATATATCATCACTGCAGCGCTCTACACATAACGATGAGATTTCAACAACGTGTTATGTTAAGTGCACATTTACTGTAGGTAAGCCATTCACCTCTTTGATTAGACTGGCAACATAGAGCGCAGTGAGAGGCGTCTGTTCTGCCACCTTCATCACCACTGTGTTTCCTGTGGCCAGAGCAGGACCGAGTTTCCAGGCCTGCATCAACAGTGGGAAGTTCCACTGAAGGAGGGTGTGAGAAAACAACGGCGACATGTGAAAGCCAGAAAAAATATTGTATTATTTAGCAAATATATATTCAATTCTAAAATTCCACAGCATATACTTACAGGGATAATCTGGCCACACACTCCAATGAGCTCGTGCCTGGTGTAGCAGAAGTAATCACCGTCAATGGGAATAGTCTTCCCCTCCCATTTGTCTGCCCAGCCAGCATAATACCTATAGACCAACCAACACCCAGCAGAAAAAAAAAAACTGAGTTCTGACATTATGATTAATTTCACTCCCTTTATAAGATTTAATTGCACACCAATCATTATAAAGAACCTTTAAGAACTAGTAAAATCAGCAGACGATCAGATCATATCAGATATTATAAAGCTTGTCAGTGGCAGATATGATACATATATGCCACATCTGAAGTAAATGTCTGCTTTTTTTTGTATTTGAAAAGAATGAAAACTCAAACAAACAGAATAAATATCTAAGAGATTCATTATGCGATATAACAAAGAAATATATGTATGCTCACTCAAAGTATGCTCACTCTATGTATGCTCACTCTATGTAAATATCTATGTATTTAAATTGCATATAAAACTTCAAGCCATTTGGATTACACAGTTTTGAAGTACTGAACATAGTTCAAATATGACCAGCTGTAATATTTAATTAGTTAAAGGGTTAGTTCACCCAAAGGCATCCTAGGTGTATACGACTTTCTTCTTTCATACGAATCCATTTGGAGTTATATTAAAAATTGTCTTTGATCTTTCAAGCTGTTTAATGGCAGTCAGCGGGTGCGGCAGTGCTTCAGTCCAAAAGAAGTGAAATAAAAAGCACCCATCCATTAAAAAAAAAAGTATCACAAGGCTCTGGGGGGTGAACAAAGGCATTCTGTAGCGCATCGATGTGTTTTTGTAAGAAAAATATCCATATTTAAAATGTAATAATCACTTTAATGTAGCTTGTACCAACAGTTGTACACGGAAGCAGCTCTGGGAGCATGACATATGAGGTCAGCTTTGCACATACGCTGGTGAGTCTCAAGAAAATCAACGTTTGTTTACAGGAGCAAATGAAGCAAAGTTTCCTTACTTTAGCAAAGGAAAACCAGTGTCCTCTTGGCTTATATCGAAATCCTCTGACATTCTTCTTTACAAATCCTCATTTTGTACTTTTATTAGTGACCATTGTTTTATTTCGATGTCTCTGTTGTGCTTCTGCGTGCGTCACTTCTGAGCGGCGCATGTGGAAAGCTGACCTCATATGTAATTCCTCGGGAACTGCTTCTGTGTACAACAGTGAGCGCAAGCTTGATTAAATTGACTATAACATTTTAAATATGGTTATTTTTCTTACAAAGAAAAATAAGACTGCGGAGTCTCCAGGCCAGGACCAACAGACTGAAGGACAGCTTCATCCATCATGCTGTCAGGAAGCTGAACTCGCTCCCGAACTTGCCCCCCCGTCCCTCTTCTGCCTCAGGCACCACTGAACTATGAATCCCCCCCGCCCCACCCCGCCCCGCCCCGCCCCGCCAGATCCCACATCCCCAGGTTCTTCCACCCCCCCTCCCACTAACATACGATGACATGCACCAGTCACTTTGTGCAGCACTGGTCTGCTCACTACCTTATTCACCATGGAACTGACGTCATTCTACCACCTGATCAGTCAGTTTAAATAAAATAACTGCTCTTGAGCCCTTTTTAAACTTTAATCAGACTGAATAAGCTTTTTTTTGCACTAAAAATCTTTTTATCTGCACTGTTTGTTCACTGGTTTGCACTCTATCTGCCATGTGCCTTCAACTGCTTTATTTAACTTTATTTTTATTTTATGTCTTTTTTACATTCCCTTATTGTATAGTTGTATCTTATATTTTATATTTGATCTAGATTTTAGGCTCTACTGTTAGTGTTATCTGTATGCAGTACAGAGTAACGCAATTTCGATTCACTGTATGTATGTACTGTACATGTGGAAGAATTGACAATAAATCAGACTTGACTTGACTTGATTCGCTACAGGAGGACTTTGTTTACACCGTGTGAGTATATGTATGATACTGAATCAATTTGGATTTATTAATGATAAATCTGGTTACTGTGTATTTAAAATATTTTATTAGTTTATTAGTACTATCCCAGAAATCACCTTACATTCAATTCAAATACACAAATCCTAAATTTGGTCAAAATATTTTTTTTAGTGCTGGAATCTGTCGAATTGCTCAGATGTGATTAGTAATCTGCAATGCAAGACACTAATTATGCAACTCAGAGAGTTTCATCAGACTAAAATGTGCAATGGGATATTAATGTAAAGCAATTATTAAGGAAATGTCATACACCAATTTCAGTAAAAAAAAGCAAAAAACAATTAATAACAATCACAAAAAGTACACAAAAATCACCTCAACAACATGACCACAACCACAGTGTCCACAGAGTAGGAGACTGCATATGGTTTTCCATTGTCAAGAGTCTCTAGTTCCTATTAAAATGAAATACAAATAAAATTAACATCCTGTGGTATTATCGTAGATCAAGTATAAATCAGTGCTGATTTATATACTTGACACATTTCAAAATGACAGAACCCATGAATTAACAGTGTGGAAATTATAGCAAAGGAACCAAAAATATCAAAAATCACATGGACTCACCAAATTATATTTTCCAAAATTACACAATACTTTGTACTAAGTACAAGCTGAAGTTGTACTCCTTCAGTATTAAGTTACAAAGTATTTAGACTCTTATTAGACTCTCTAGTTGGTCTTTCATTTTGCTGAATCATACTGACAGCATAGTTTTACACATTTGATAAAACCACTCAAATGAGGACAAAGGTTGTTTGAGTGACTCACAGCTAAATAGGCAGCGTCTCTCTCTATGCAGTCTGCTAATCGGCTCAAGAGCAGCCCGCGATCAGACGCATCCATACGCCGCCAGGGAGACCCAAGCTTGAAGGCATCTTTGGCAGCTTTGACAGCTTTTTCCACATCCGCCTGCATGCAAAAAAACATGAAAGAGAAACAGTCTGAAAATGTCATTCAATACTCCATGTGGATGGTTATGACTGATGTGAAAATGATTCAGGCCAGCTCACGCATCTTTGCTTTATCAGGCCATATTTCTTCATTGGCAGCATTACTTGATATACACTGCACAAAATACAGATATCCTAATGAGTTTATTTCAGTGCCAGAGTCTTTATTAAGTTATGCTTATTACATTATATGTTAAGGCTGGCTATTTGGCATGTGTTAAATAAATATGCACGGCTATTTTTAATCCCAGCTCCTGGTTTATATCTGCCATGTTGGCGTAGGAAAGTCAAGCAGATGCGTGTTTATCAGTGAGAGCAGGGAGGAGGTTTGTTAAACAAACACAGGTGAGGAGTCAAATAAAAGTAGTAGAAGTTATTTTGAAAGTGTTGGTAACCAAATGGTTGACATTAACCACTGGCTTCCCCAGTATACCATAAAAGTCAATAGCTATTGTCAACCGTCATTTCATTTTTGGGCAAAATACAGTATCCCTTGAAGTCATGTTCCTGTCTGTTCTCATATACAGAGAACTAAAAAGGAATATTATATATATATATATATATATATATATAATATATTAAATATATATATAATAAAAATATATGTGGTTACAAGTAAGTTAAGGTTTTTAATGTTTTTTAAGAATCTCTTATGTTCACCAAGGCTGCATTTATTTGATCAAAAATACAGTTAAAGCAGTAACATTGTGAAATATTATTTATTTAAAATAACTCTTTCCTATTCAAGTATATTTAAAAATATAATTTATTCCTGTGTTCAGTGTCGCTTGATCCTTCAGAAATCAATCTAATATGCTGATTTGCTCCTGAAGAAACATTTCTTATTTCAAATAAATGCTTTTCTTTTAAACTTTCTATTCATCAAAGAATCCAGAAAAAAAAAATATTAGTTTCCACAAAAATATGAAGCAGTTTTCAACTGCTTACCTGAATGCTTCAATTTGATGCTTTATCATTGATAATAATAGGAAATATTTCTTGAGCAGCAAATCAGCATTTTAAAATTATTTAAAATTAAGGATCATATGACACTGAAATCTGGAGTAATGATTATGAAAATTCAGTTTTGCATCACAGAAATAAATTACGCTTTTGTTACAGGCTTACTTTGTTATTGCATACATGGTACTGTATGTCTGATTACTGACATTCACTGATGCAGTCTGTGTCAAGACATCTGACTCTTTTCTTAAAATGTGGCTATTGGGATGTTTCACATTCCTATTTCCATGGCGATGCATCAAGCCTGTCACATGACACTTTACAGTCACAATGGGCACTGAATAACAGGTGTATCAGTTTAATTTCTTTTCTATTATTTGTGTTAATATATATATACAGGGTGCGATTTGTGAAAAAAACAGAGGGGGGATGCTTTTGAAAATTTTTATGAAATGTTTTTAATACGACGGAAATTGTATTTAGTTTGATCTCAGTTTAATAAAAAACATTGTAAGCCTAAGTTAGGCCTATTAATTGTAATGATTTAATGTCCACGGTTATTCAAACAACAAATTACATAAAGAAAGCGAGCAAAGAACACAACGGAGCTTTTTGAAACTCCGAATCAGTTAAACCATTGCGTCGCAAAATGATTCACTGTTTCGAAGCGCTCCAATCGGATCGCGTATCGCGAATCATTTGATTCAGATCGGGACTTCAAAGCGTGTATCGCGAATCATTTGATTCAGATCGGGACTGGGGATAAAAGTTATTCACCAGAGGCAGGGATGCATAGACCAGAGGGGGGAAAATTGCACCCTCTATATATATATATATATATATATATATATATATATATATATATATATATATATTATATTATATATATAAAAATATTATATTAGTGCTGAGCAATGATTACAATTTTTATTCAATAATGCATTCAAAATTATGCACAAAATTCAATAATTAATTCAAAAATGAACAATATTCAATAACATTACTGTAGTGTATTGTGCTATATGAACAAAAGTGCAATAAGTGGTTTGCAAACACTTTAAACAAATAATGTGCTTTTTTTTTACAGCAGTATTCCTTTTACACAGTAGCAGTTAAAATATTTCTTGTAAATCTTAACTTATGACATTAATGTAATCAAATTAAATATAAAACAAGCTATTTGCACTGCCAGGGCATTAACATTTTTATGGAAAATATTTTATAGTTTGTTATAGAAAAACAAGTTATGCTCAGAGTCCAGAGCCTCGATCATAACATTATAACAGGCACTTTTAGAGACCTGCACTATCGCAGGACCTAACACAGCAGAGTGCGATGGGACAACACTTGATGGGCGAGTGCGTGTGTGAGACTAGCTGCTTTAAGACATTTTTATTTGGCACAGATGCACTTGGATTTTGAGTTTAAAATACCAAATTCAAACACATACCTTATCGCCCTCTGCAACGTGGCAGATAACCTCACCAGTAGCAGGATTGATGGTTGGAAAAGTTTTCTTGTTTACTGCATCGTGCCATTCATTGTTGATGAAAATCTGCAGAGAAAAAGAGACACACTGACATGCTCTGGCATTTGAAAATGTTGAAGTCAAAGTCAACTTTTACTGGTATTTTTTCACATTGCAGATCAATGGACAAAAACATAAGAGAGCAAGTATTTACATGCCCCGGCAATAAATTATGACAGCTAAAACTAGGGCTGCATGCTATGCAGGAATAATACAAGGTAACACTTTATTTTGATAGTCCACTTTAGACATTCTACTAACAGTAAGTAACTTTGCAACTACATGTTAACTAGCAGTAATTATAGTATTAGTAGACTGTCTGCTTAATATCTTCTAACACTATTTTGATTGGTACACAACATACAACATACTGACTAACTTTTCAAGTACATGTCAACTTCTTCTACTAACCCTAAACCTAACCTAAAGTCTACTCTGAGAGTTAGTAGACATGTAGCTGCTAATTACTGAGAATTAGCTGACATGTAGTTGCAAAGTTGCTTATGACAAATATAAACTTAGGGATGTAGGAATTTGTCACATTATACTATTTGGTTTCTATACTATATATGTGGTTACTCAATGTTTTAGATTTTAAGACTTAAAATATTATTTATGAAAACTGCTTTAAAAAGTTAATTACACAAGTTAAGGTAAATAATAGTAATGGACAGTGTTTTACATTATAGTGTAATCTTATTTGATTATAATTTCTTAGTATGTAATCATATTGAGTGCTATTAAATGTTCTCTCTCTCACTATATATATATATATATATATATATATATATATATATATATATACACACAGGGCTTGACATTAACTTTTTTTTTTTCCAAAGTTACTAGCCACACAGCATTTTTACTAGCCACATTTTTGTTGTTGTGAAATTACCTGATAAAAGTTGACTATGGCGTGCTAATATTGATTTGAACTACATTTACAACCCTTTTAAATGTAAAACCACTGTACACACCCAACCCAACTCAAGACTACATAAATGTATAACAATACAGGTCATTATCATTAGCTCTGACAAGGTTGTTTGTAAAGCTCCTTTTTAAAAAAAAAAAAAAAAAAAAAAAAAACATGTATTAAGATAAAGACATAAAAAGTAGCTCCTTATTGCATAATAAAAGTGGTGCATGGATGTAGAAGATTAATAAAAAAGATAAACTAAACTGAAAAAAAAAAAAAACCTTTAGCATTAGAAACACTGTCTGTTTAAATATCAGAATCAGACTCAGAATTACTTTATTGAACCACACTGGGAAATTCTTTGTTACAAGTTGCAATGGAAAGTAGGACAGTCTCGAAACCTCACGAAAAATGCATGCCATGGTTCGGACAAAGTTGCTTTTATCTTCATTAAAATTCGAGGGGAATGTTCCTCTCATAATAAAGAACACATTTCAGTTTGTGTCATTTTTGTGCTCAGGCCCTAATAATGACTACTGGTTACAGCATCCCCATTTTCTCAAACTCGGGCCAACTTCATGAGGACCAAAGATTTCACCGCCACACTGTCTTGTAGCGAACCAGCTGCCTTCACCCGTTTAGTCGAAATGCTTCCGAACAATGGACACTTTATGGTCCTTTACGGTTTCGACTTTAAAATTTCTTGTCCCAACCACAGAAGATGCCCCTTTACCTTTTCACAGCCGTACGCCCTACAATCAGAGCAATACATGATTTTGTTGACTGGATCATATACCAGCCATTCTAGACCTGACTTCCACTTTTCGTTGAAAAGTCTTTTGTTTTTCTTTGTCTCTTCTTCCTTTTTGGTTTCATCGTCAGGTTTTCTCGTGTGTTGTCTGCTCACCGGGTTTTGTTACACCTTTTATATGTCGCCACATAGCTCCACCGGCGTCCAACGGCGTAATTCCAGCAGGGCAGCTAGCTGTCTCTTCGTTTCTGTCACTAGTGTAGCGTGAACCAGACCAATTAAAGATTCGATCGGGAGCCTGGTTGAAACATGAGCCGAATTCCACAGAAAGGCAGGATGTTGTAAATCAACTCCTAGCACCACAGTCTGAACCAAGATAACTAACCAAACTCTTTCACAGAACAGCTTTCAACATTAACACCATTAGAACAATTATTGACAATTTCAATTCGAAGAAGAGATTGTCTAATTTGGGGCAAGTAATCGAAGAGATCTGAGACTCACATGTAAAGCCATGACAGAGAAAACAAGATCGTTGGATTGACTTCCCCCCACCTAGCAAAACCAGACTGAAATTCCTAAGGAGACCTGTTAACCCCTCTGGTCTCCACAGGACATATCCTTACTCCCCAGAATGGCACAGAGAATGCCTTCCAATGCATATATGCACCAAAATGAACTCAAAAAAGACTTCTAAATGGATATCAGTCCATTGTTTAACTCCATATCATTTATGTAACCGACACATTTGATTTTAATGTTTCTAATCACTTATTGTGTATGTCTTTTTAAATAACTCTTGAATAGCTTAAGGGATCATATTCATTTTTAGTATGTGTGTGTTCGAATATTCTTGCTTGAAACGTTTCTGATCATTAGTTATTTGTCAAATGTATCATATTCTTGTTATAGGAATCATATCCAAATTATACCCTGCAAGAGCGGGAAAATTCGGACCACGAGCTTGATAAGATAACATATGATTTATGAATGGGTGGGACAGACAATGCAACACCCTGAGAAAAGACAGTATCTAATTGGTCAAGACAACATTTGAGGTGTGGCCAAAAGGCCAGTTTAAATACTCAGGACACCATCAAATTATGCTTTTAGCTTTTAGCTTTTGTCAAGCTTTTGCTATCAGTCATGCCGGCTTTTAGCCTTTGCTTGTAGTTTAGCTTTTAGTCATGCTTTGTCATCACTTTTAGCGTTCTTCGAGCGACGTTCCAGCGTGCTTTTCGGCCTGCACGCCTGCTGCTACTTAGCCACGATGAGAAGAAACACCACCTAGTCTCGTCAAACTTTACTTCTTTTCTTTTCCGTTTGAGAGTTTCGTGTTCTGAGTTTAAGTTTTGTAACACCGTGTCTCCGAGTCTGACCTCGCGGGCCCGTCTGAAACTTCAACCAGCCCACAACTCCGCATCGTCAGCCAACGCCCAACCACGGGCTTCCCAAGACGTCACTTCAACGACTACTGAACTTCCAGCCAATCAGCAACTTCGGGAAACCCCCTTTTCAGCGACAACAAAGGGAACCCCGTTAAACAGTCAACGCAAGTAACCCCCTAGACTCTGATCTGTACTGGTGTTATCTAATAAAATTTTAACCTCATTGAGGAACTCAGTGCGAGGGTTAATTAAGTGATTAAATGGGTTGTTCATGTCTATGCAATTTCACGTATTGCTGTAAACTTGGGATTTCACATTTTCATTCTCTTAAACTCACTCTTTCCTAACGTTCTATCCTCCTGCAACTTGTGTGAATGTGTGAGTGCGTGTGCTTATGTGTTAGATTAGTTTATATTAGGGATGTCAAATTTCGATTATTTCCATGATCGATCGTCGTTTAAATTAACGATCAATTAATCGATTAATCGTTAACCATAATGCTGCAAAATGCTCTATTGCATGCACGCAGTCACCGGTATGACAGGATGTGCCAAAGCCACACACACACACACAACGCTTTCTCACTTGAATTAAAGGGATTTTAGTCTGAATAAAATGCTAGTAGCAGGATTATAAAATAAATAGATGTGATTAAGATCATTTGATAAAATAAAGAGAGCACGCCAAACTTTTGAGGTAATTTTAGTTTGTTGACTGTTTTCTATCCCGCACGGAGACCGCTGAACTCGCCTCTTTAAATGATTTTGTGGTGCTCGTTGTTGTATTTTAAAACACAATTGCAATGTTTTCAAATGACATTATGGTATTTAAAATAAAATTATCCCAAACGGAACTGTGGCGCGCGTGCGGCTGCGCTGCACATTAAGTGAACTACATCGGCGCTGCTGCTGCAGCAAAACACTGTTGCTCACATTAATTTGATCCTGCTGGATTCTGTCCTATAAAATGTCAGATTTTTAACTATTGCATTCTGGTAGGCCTATTTGTTTTTAAAAAATCCGGCATACAGTGCATTAGATAGTGACAGTGCATGTGTGCAGACGATGACGAGCGAGCGCGGCTTTGGCTAAATTTATTTGGAGGTTATTGCTCATGTCTCATTCGGCACAAATCCAAATGTTTCCATATTTGCAATGTATTTGAATATTAAACTATTATTTATAATGTTAACTAGGCTTGTACGCATTCGCATCTAGACGGAAAAGATAATCCTCTTCACATGAGCAAAAATGTCCTTGGCATAACAGCAGAGTGAACAGGTATAATAGGGTCTATTTAAACTGACCAGTGTAACCTTTTAAATGTTTAATTGACTATTTTATTTTGATAATGAACAGACTACCATGTAAGTTTGAATCGCTAGAATATACGTGTGCAGCAGGCTCCGGCGCGATCGAAACAGCTGAGTTATTAATAAAAAAAAAAAAAAAAAAAAAAAAAAAAAAAAAAACTTTTCCGCAAAAGTGTTTACTTTCATTTGTGCGCACTCACAATAAAAACAGAAGATTTGTGCTCTTGTAAAATAAAGCAAACAAACAGAATGCGTTGCCATCCTTTTTTTCCCCATGAACTTATGGAGCGCCGCCACACTTCTGTTTTAAATCATAAAACATAATTATCAAATTCCCATTTATCAAGCATATATAAAAAAAAAAAAAAAAAAAAAAAAAGTTATTTTTATGTTGGGCCTATTACTTATATAGGCTATACATTTTCCTTAAAGCATCATATTTTGTCCCAGGGCTTGAGAACCTGTGCACTATTAGGTCCATGCAGAAACTTGTGAGCGATGGCGTCACCGTTTAGTGACATCACTGAATGCTCCGGGAAAACGTCATTGTCGGTCACAGCGTCTTTTAATCGCTGTTTTGAATCCAGCAATTATTTATTTACAAATTATAAGCTCTGATTATGACAAGTGTGGTATAAAAGCTTTGTTTATTAGAGGAATAATAGGCAAATGTTAGATCGTGACCATGCCTCTGGATGCGCTCGAGCCCATAGCCTTCATCTACGCGGCTTTGTTCTGGTTTGCCGGTTAGTCACTAATTTCCACAAATTCAATAACATATAGGCATCGTTTCTTTTCCTACATCTTCACAGTCCTCTAATTTCGCAGGTTTATTTTATTATCTTTCACTTTTAATCACTGTTTTCGCATCTCTTACTGTGGTAAACATGGGAAGGGAAATTAAAGATTTCATGAATTAGGAATTCGTTCGATTTATTAGTTTGTTCCCTTTAATAAGTTAAATCATGGGTTATTTAGGGAACAAAAATTAATGAAACATGGACAATTGCCACAAATTAATAAGTCCTAGGAACGAATTAACAAGTAATAGGATAGCCTTTCTGTCCTGTGTCACGCAACCCTGCAAAGCGCATGATATGCTTTTTATGTTGAATAACTTTTATGTTGTTTCTATTTTAATGTAGGCTACTTTAAAGTTTAAATCACGTTAAAAGCTTAATTTGTACATTGTGAATGAATGATGATGTTTTTACTGCTACCGTCACCGTCACTCACAGCGCTCGCACGTGTTCTGCGCATGAGCCGCACGCAGCCCAACATTAAAGCGGTTAACCGACCATCGACAGCCTTAATCGATTGCATCTCTTATCGACAATTAATCGATCGTCGATTAATACTAAACCAAATTAGTTTATATGTCTTAGATTTATCTAATAAAGCCTTATTTATATTGAAAGGAGAAGTATCTTGTGTTTTGTGCTCACAAGTTAATGTCTTAAACTGCCGATCTTGTTACTGTGCTAATTAATAGTGTTTTCACTATACTTTGGATATTAATATCCAGCGCAGATTTGATGTTATACGGCTCGTTCAGTGAATCGCTGGCCGTTTCAGTGATCAGCCGTGAAACAGTGATTCTGTTCAAATTCCCTTTAAAATCTTAAATGATTCCCTTTGAGCTAAATTGACCTGTTTCCCTTACACTAGCGTGCAAGCCCAAGGCAACACTGTGTGCATGTATTACTCATGGGAGTTGTAGTGTCGTAGTGTCACACTGCAATATGGCTTATTTCAGATGCCTTTTAAAAACACTACAATTATTCAACCTGCCAAAGTGGCTAGTTGGAGTCACTGTGTTACCCACCACGAGCAAAATCCACCCGCATTTGGTGGGTTGGTGGGTGTTAATGTCAAACCCTGTATGTATGTATGTATGTATATATATATATATATATATATATATATATATATATATATATATATTATAAGCAAAAAAAATAATAATAATAATAATGGATCTCACCTCACAAGTTTTATAAAAAGATTGACTGTCTACTAGTAGGCATATGTCCAGTTATGACACTTGTGGTACTGTGTTTTAAAATGTGTAAAATTAAGTAAATTTGTACAATTTTAATTTTCTCATTATTATATACATACTGTTAAATAGACAAAAACATTTATTTGAACATTTTTAAACAATATCTAAGTGTAATAAATAAATGTGATTTTTTTATATCCTTATATTGTAACACTCTCACATACAGGTGCATCTCAATAAATTAGAATTCCGTGGAAAACTTCAATTCAAATTGTGAAATTTGTGTATTAAATTCAGTGCACACAGACTGAAGTAGATTAAGTCTTTGGTTCTTTTAATTGTGATGATTTTGACTCCCATTTTACAAAAACCCACCAATGCACAACAAATCTCAACAAATTAGAATACTTCATAAGACCAATAAAAAAAAAACATTTTTAGTGAATCGTTGGCCTTCTGGAAAGTATGTTAATTTACTGTACATGTACTCAATACTTGGTAGGGGCTCCATTTGCTTTAATTACTGCCTCAATTCGGCGTGGCATGGAGGTGATCAGTTTGTGGCACTGCTGAGGTGTTATGGAAGCCCAGGTTTCTTTGACAGTGGCCTTCAGCTCATCTGCATTTTTTGGTCTCTTGTTTCTCATTTTCCTCTTGACAATACCCCATAGATTCTCTCTGGGGTTCAGGTCTGGTGAGTTTGCTGGCCAGTCAAGCACACCAACACCATGGTCATTTAACCAACTTTTGGTGCATTTGGCAGTGTGGACAGGTGCTAAATCCTGCTGGAAAATGAAATCAGCATCTTCAAAAAGCTGGTCAGCAGAACGAAGCATGAAGTGCTTCAAAATGTCTTGGTAAATGGGTGCAGTGACTTTGGTTTTCAAAAAACACAATGGACCAACACCAGCAGATGACACTGCAAATCACCACAGACTGTGGAAACTTAACACTGGACTTCAAGCAACTTGGGCTATGAGCTTCTCCACCCTTCCTCCAGACTTTAGGACCTTCGTTTCCAAATGAAATACAAAACTTGCTCTCGTCTGAAAAGAGGACTTTGGACCACTGGGCAACAGTCCAGTTCTTCTTCTCCTTAGTCCAGGTAAGACGCATCTGACGTTGTCTGTGGTTCAGGAGTTAACAAGAGGAATATGACAACTGTAGCCAAATTCCTTGGTGGCTCTTGATGCCTTGACCCCAGCCCCAGTCCATTCCTTGTGAAGTTCACTCAAATTCTTGAATCGATTTTGCTTGACAATCCTCATAAGGCTGCGGTTCTCTCAGTTGGTTGTGCATCTTTTTCTTCAACACTTTTTCCTTCCACTCAACTTTCTGTTAACATGCTTGGATACAGCACTCTGTGATCAGCCAGCTTCTTTGGCAAGGAATGTTTGTGGCTTACCCTCCTTGTGAAGGGTGTCAATGATTGTCTTCTGGACAACTGTCAGGTCAGCAGTCTTCCCCATGATTGTGTAGCCTAGTTAACCAAACTGAGAGACCATTTTGAAGGCTCAGAAGCCTTTGCAGGTGTTTTGAGTAGATTAGCTGATTGGCATGTCACCATATTCTAATTCGTTGAGAATTGGTGGGTTTTTGTTAAATGTAAGCCAAAATCATCACAATTAAAAGAACCAAAGACTTAAACTACTTTATTCTGTGTGCACCGAATTTATTTAATACACAAGTTTCACAATTTGAATTGAATTACTGAAATGAACTTTTCCACGACATTCTAATTTATTGAGCTGCACCTGTACATACAGTTGTATGTGTTAATGTGTGTGTCTGTGTGTGTGTGTAAGAGAGAGAGAGAGAGAGAGAGAGAGAGCGCAGCCTAAATTGTTAAAAAAGATAAGATAAAACAGGAATGCCATTTTCTCGATGGAGGCGGGGTTTGAAAACATTCCAAGTTCATTAACCTGCTGCAAAATGTATTTTACACTAAATGCAATCGCCATAACTCTAATGCAGAGCAATTAACGATTTATAAAGATATCATGCTACTTAAGCATAATTACAAGTCTGCAAACATTTAATAAAAATGTGTTATGAGCAACATACATGCATGTAATCTTCTACCTGTCTGAATTTAGTCGTTACCTTGTTATAGTGAACGTCTGGGTGAACGTTCGGTGCAGGAATCGTTGAATGCTGACATGCTGAAATACGGAAAACTTGTGGGAAAGTTCTGGAGAAAACAGCGCGCAGCATTTTTACTCACTTGCCTTCCACACTGAGACTGTTGAGTGTTGGTGAACTTGGACTTCAGAGCAGAATGCGTTCGCTTGTTGCCAGATATTTGCGAGGAAACAAATGTCATAACACCTGCGCGTTTCCGTAAGACACTGTAATTATTCACAATCGGTGTATATCCATTTTCAGCAGCATTAAATCATTATTAGCTGAATTAGCGGCGTTTACAACAAATAACTCTGAATGTCAAGGAACGAAAATATGTCGAAAACTTGTGGACCTGGCAACAAATGCTAAGAATGTGTGCGTAAAAGTCGTGATTAATCCAAAACAATTTTCGCGAAATGTAACTAATAAATGTATACAATTTACACATTATTAAAGTATTAAAATTATGTGAAATTATATTGGAAAATACTGAAATAAAATGTACACACGCTGGTTTTTATTTTGAAAGACGAGTCATGTGACATCCTGAGGCCGTGAAAGTCATATGATTGTGGCTTAGGAAATATGGCGTCACATTTGTTTTGCGGCAGAGTAAACCTAAATATCTTGCGAGAAGCTGCGCGAAAAGACCTCCGCGAATTTTTAGATAAATGTTCTGGAAGCAAGGTAAAGCACTTTGCTTGTATACTTACTAATGTACATAAGTCTCTAACACTGTCCCTCTTCTGCTGTCACACCTGTCACTTTCTCAGATTTGCTCAAAACATACTGACCATCTAACAATGTGAACTGTACTCTGTGTTGTGGTTCCAAATGATTATTAATGCGAATATTGTTCAGTGATGCTGTCAGTCGAAATGGAACGTTTAGAGCTTTATTATCCTTTAATTTATGTGTTTTCGAATTTTTAAATTTTTAGGCCATCGTTTGGGACGAGTATCTTACTGGACCTTTCGGCTTAATTGCTCAGTATTCCCTTTTGAAGGTGAGAGAAACTGTACCAAAAATACGCATTTAGTGGGCAAAATATAATTTCATATTTCAAAGACACTGGAGAATTATTATTTTATGCTTTTTCAAGAAGGTGATGTCTAATTTTATTTTATTTTTTTAAAAAGGAACATGAAGTCGAGAAAATGTTCACCCTCAAAGGTGGTCGTATACCATCCGCTGCTGTCAAGAATATTGTCTTTTTTGTTCGACCAAGGTTGGAACTGATGGACATCATTGCAGAAAATGTTGCAAGGTAAGTCAACAAAACAGCGTATGAGATTTATCAAATCTGATCTCTATTGGCAGAACTATCCAGAACAAACACAATGGTTCCATCACCTTTTGTCGTGTCTACTATAAGCTGTTTATAGAACATGCTGATTTTTAATTTTGAGACCATGTTTGCTTCCACAATAACAGATATGTTGATTAAAGAAAATTTAAAAGGTATAGTTTTAATAATGTGCATTGATTGCTGGCAGTAGTCAGTGACAGTAATGCTGTGTTGCTGGTAATATTACATTTTAATATTTGCATTGCAGTGAGGATAAATTAAAACCACGAGAATTCCACATCCTGTTTGTGCCTCGCCGGAGCCTCCTGTGTGAGCAGCGGCTGAAAGAGAAAGGGGTTCTGAACTCGTTCACAAACATCGATGAATACATTCTGGACCTCATACCTTATGATGGAGATCTTCTTTCCATGGAGTCTGAGAGTTCCTTCAGAGTGAGACAGTCTTTGAATGTCAAGTTTATTATGGATTTGTATTCTGACATATGCGTGAGCAGATTGTGATGATCACATAACTGTTTTCTATTATGGGAGTGTTATTTAGAGAATGATCAGACAAGCCTGTATCATGCTGCCAAGGGCCTCATGACTTTGCAAGCTCTTTATGGAACAATACCACAAATCTTTGGCAAAGGCGAGTGTGCGAGAGTGAGTAGAAAAGCATTTGTGCCTATTCTTTTCAAACATTTGATGCCATCTAGCATCTAGCTCTTCCTAAGTGGTACTTATTTGTTGTAGTTTTGTTTTACATTGCACTGATGTATTTCTCTCTTTTTTTTTGTTTATTTGTTGCATGGTGGTATTGGGCTGTGTCTTTCTCAGCATGTGGCCAACATGATGTTGCGGATGAAGAGAGAGTTTGCAGGCAGTCATACGCAAATCCTGCCTGTTTTTGATACCCTCCTCCTGTTGGATCGCAACGTGGATTTGCTTACGCCGTTAGCCACCCAACTTACCTATGAGGGTCTTATCGATGAGATCTATGGCATCACCAATGGTAAATAAGTTTTAAATTTGTGCAGACATAAATGAAATACTTTAGAAATCTAGAAATTTAAAGCTATAAAGATCCTATAATGAGATCGATCTAATTTTTTTGTCCCAATAGAAGTACAGAATTTTAAAACTATGAAGACTGTATAAGCTCTCGTTTTCCCCAGTAGTCTGTCCTGTCATACTGTTTTTGCTTTGACAGGTTATGTGAAGCTTCCACCTGAGAAGTTTGCACAGAAGAAACAGGGAGAAGGTGGGAAAGATCTCCCCACTGAGCCGAAAAAACTGCAGCTCAACTCAGCCGAGGAGCTTTATGCTGAAATACGGGACAAGAACTTCAATGCTGTGGGAGCGGCTCTCAGCAAGAAAGCCAAGATTATATCAGCTGCGTTTGAGGTTTGTGCTGCTTTCGTGAGCCTGCTGGCTGAGACAAACCAAGAACTACTGATTTGACATAAATTTAGCAAGAAAATAAGCCTCCCACTTCCCTTGTCCATGATTTTAGTGAACCGTTTGCATTTATTTGATCAAGAACACAGTAAAACAGTTATACTGTGTAATATTAAAATTCAGAAAAGTTTTATTTTTGAGTATAGTTATTCCTTTGATAAAAGCTGAATTTTCAGTGTCATTACAGCATCTTCAGTGTCACTCAATCCTTCAGAAGTCATTCTAATATGCTGATTTGTTAGCGTTTACCATTAATGATCTGGCATTCTTGTCTCTGTGCTAGGAGCGACACAATGCAAAAACTGTTGGAGAGATTAAACAGTTTGTTTCCCAGTTGCCTCACATGCAGGCAGCTCGAGGTTCCTTGGCTAATCACACCTCTATTGCTGAACTCATTAAGGACATTACAAGTAAGTCGGAGACCATTCATTTGTACATTCAGAAAATAAAGAAGTATTTCTGGTTCTTTTCTGCTTAAAGGGATACTCCACACCAAGATGAAAATTTTGTCATTAATCACTTACCCCCATGTCGTTTCAAACCCGTAAAAGCTCAGTTCGTCTTTGGAACACAATTTAAGATATTTTGGATGAAAACCGGGAGGCCTGTGACTGTCCCATAGACTGCCAAGTAAATAACAGTGTCAAGGTCCATAAAAGGTATATAAGTTGTCCTCCATCTGCCATCACCGTATGCTGTGTGTGCTCTTCTGTGTCATCCGCGCCACAAGGATGCGCAGTTTTCTTTCAAATCAAAGCTAAATACACGTAGATACAGCGCATTCTTGTGGCGCGGATGATACAGAAGAGCACACGCAACATATGGAGAGACACAGAGGAGACCTTTGACAAAGGAATTGTTGAATAAAGTCATTATTTTTGTTTTCTTCGCTTACAAAAAGTGTTCCCGTCACTTCATATAACCCAGATTGCACATCTGAAGGCAGATGGAGTATTCTGACTATGACTTTAATACCTTTTATGGACCTTGACACTGTTATTTACTTGGCAGTCTATGGGACAGTCACAGACCTCCCGGTTTTCATCCAAAATATCTTAAATTGTGTTCCAAAGAAGAACAAAGCTTTCACAGGTTTGGAACGACATGGGGGTAAGTGATTAATGACAAAATTTTCATTTTGGGGTGGAGTATCCCTTTAAGGTCTGTGGAACACTGTCAACTACAACAGACAACAATTGTAGCTCATCCCTCAGTTTGCACTTAAAAAAGGAAGGAATTTATTTTATTTTAAACTAGTTTATAATTATAGTTAACAGAAAAGAGAATTCTGAGTATTAATATAGAGTGTCCAACTAATAACATACTAAGAATAGCTTTTATATTTTATAACTTATTATAATTTATAATTTAATTTGAACAATAGATATTTATAAACATGGCCTGATTAGAAATGCTGTTGGTACAGCTTACTCTCTTTTCATGCTGTAAACTTAGAGGATTAGCCAGGATTAAGTTATTCAGTTAAGTGCAATTGCTAATTCTACTAATGATCTTTATTTTTAGAATTTCTGCAACAAGTAGTAATCATTCTTTTGCTGATATCAAGAATAAGCGTTTAGTAAAACACAATTTTGCATTCATATCCTGTGATATCCTGTTGTTGTACTGTAAAGGTGTTTCCCAGTATTTTTAACAAACTGAAGGAGTTCTATGGTAAATTATATGATAATATAATGAGATGAATTCTCATTTTGTTTTTTACTTGCCAGTTTTGGATTTTCTTTCTTTCTCAAACTGCCTGGCTTTCCTGTGTTTCAGTTTCAGAAGACTTCTTTGACAGTCTGACTGTTGAACAAGAGTTTATGACTGGAGTAGACACAGACAAGGTGCCTTGATTTGTTTATAATTCCAATGTGAATGAAGTATAATTTAAGAAATTATTTTTGTTTTTTATGATTTGTACAACTATCAAAGAAATGCCCGGTTCTTTTGTTGTGTCAAAGGAATAGTTCACCCGAAAATAAAAATTTGCTTAAAATGTGCTCACTCTCAGTCCACGCAAGATGTAGATGAGTTTGTTTCTCTTTATCAGTACAGAATAGGAAATATTTAGCATTATGTCACTTACTCACCGATGGATCCTCTGCAGTGAATGGATCTATTGAACTAAATTTAGCGCAAGAGGGTGTACTTTCTTATTCCAAAGTATTACATGAGGAAATACAATGGACCACAATTATTATTCAAACAGAAAAGAATGAAGTTTAATATACAAGTCCACTTACATCCTCTAATATTTTAGAAATATAAGAAAAATACATTTTTTACATGGTACATTGAAATTCTCTGGGGATAGATTATATTCTAGGTTTGATTAATTCCTTTGTTCAGTGTGTTTTTGTTGTGATTTTACTCTCAGGTCAGCACATATATAGAAGACTGCATAGCACAAAAAGACCCTCTGATAAAAATCCTGCGACTGGTGTGCATGCAGTCTGTCTGCAACAACGGCCTCAAACAGAAAGTCCTGGACTACTATAAGAAGGAGATCCTTCAGGTTGGATAGAGGAAATTTCTTTGTGGTTTGCTTTTATTTCCTTTTAGATGGATTTTGTGAATCCATAACAGTGAATTTGAATCACATTGCAGCACTGATGTCACATGCCATAAACATTTACCATGTTTGTGTTTTGTTGGATTAGACATACGGTTACAAGCACAATCTGACCCTCAAGAACTTGGAAAAGGTTGGGTTACTCAAACCTCAAAGCACCATGAGAAACAACTACCCCACAATCAGGAAAACGCTCAAACTGTGGATGGAGGATGCAAACGAACAGGTTTGACCTGTTGTTTATTCTTAGTAAGGTTCTCTGTTTTTAAATAACTGAAAATGGCCGGCACTGGTCAAATGGTCCCTACCCAAATTCATACCAGTGCTTTGAACTGATGGACGCTTTTCACATTTCCTTGGATCTCAGAAGTTGTCATACTTGGGTAAACTTTGAAGAGTGGAAAACATAATTTTTGTGTTCCAATAGCAAAAAAGAAAACCCACATTAGTGTTTCTGTGACTTTCCAAAAGAAATAGAGAAAAAAAGAAAAAACAGAGATATTGATTACGGTGAAAAGAGAGAAAGATGTCAAATATGTTATTACACGCATTGTTAGAAAAAATTACAGTAATAAACTAGATCAACAAAATAATAAACAAAACTAGATTTATGGTTTTAATAAATTGAAATGCATCATCAAAGTCAGTGAAAAGAGTCCATGTCCACTTCAAATCTATTAACATATTTACTGACATATCGCTCTAGACTTACTGATATAAAAGTTTTATTTAAACATCATTTGGAGTACTACTTGTTCACAATGCACGTTTCTTAATATTAAGCCTAAAATGCGTTTTACTGTCACTATTGATGAGAATTGTATGATCTTTGAATAATACCGGTCTTTAAATGCAAGATATTTAAAGTTTACCTGCAATAGTTCCACTTTAGCACAATCAAATATACTTCAGTATATATTTAATTAGACTTCAGCACTACTTAAAATGCACAATTAAGTACAAAATTAGTTCCAATTTAGCAGACTTTAAGTATACCAGTTTAGTATACTAAAAATACAGTTCCAAAGTATTTTATTAAGAACATAAATGTATTTGTAGTATATTTAGCATGAAACAAATGGATATTTTAGTATATTTATTTTTCACTTGGGTGAACTTGACATCATGCATTCATTAAATGACCTTTTGAGCAGTTAAAAGTGATTGTAAAGATGCCTTAGAAAATTGCAGTTAGTTTTGCGAAGTGATTTACAGCAGCATTTGTGTGGGATGTATATTTGCATAAGTACACAGTTTACACATATTTGCCTGCTGTGATGACACAAAAGCCTATGTTTTTAGCCGTTTAAATTCCAAGTGTACTGTGCCACATCTAACATGTTATTTGTGGTTTTGGGAATGACTAATGCATGTTAACTTTCCTTTAGAACCCCAATGACATCTCGTATGTGTACAGTGGCTATGCGCCACTCAGTGTTCGTCTGACACAAGTGCTCGCACGTCCTGGTTGGAGGAGCATAGAGGAGGTGCTGAAGATTTTGCCTGGTCCACACTTTGAAGAAAGACAGCAGGTTCCCACAGGCCTTCACAAGAAACGTAAGGGATGACCGTTGACATGATTTACTTTGTAAAAAGATGGTCATTCTAGATCAGTAAAACCATCATAGTCTTTACCATCTTGAGCTAGCTTGTAAAATTTGCTCCCACAAGCAAAAAAGCAACTAAAGAGACTGAAGTGCTTCATCTTAGTATGCATGAACAGAACACTTCGATTTCAAGTCAAGTCTGCTTTATTGTCAATTCTTCCACATGTACAGTACATACATACAGAGAATTGAAATTGCGTTACTCTCAGATCCTTGGTGCATACAGATAACACTAACAGTAGAACATTAAATACAGATAAAATATAAAGTACAACTATACAAATAGGTCATGTAAAAAGAAAGATAAGTAAAGCAGCACAAGGCACATGGCAGATAAACCAACATTGCAGATATAATGATTGTAGTGCAAAGAGCTTATTCAGTCTGATTAAAGTGTCAAAAATCTCAGAGAGCAGTTCTTTATTTAAACTGACAGAAGAGGTAGTTGAATGAGGTCAGTTAAATGCTGAATGAGGTAGTGAGCAGACCAATGCTGTACAAAGTGTCTGGTGCTGGGGGGGGGGGGGGTGCTCTGGCTCTCCTCAGTTTGCGGAGGAAGTAGAGAAACTGCTGTGATTTCTTGGCCAGTGCTGCGGTGTTGTCGGTCCAGGAGAGGTCCTCTGTGATGTGCACACCCAGGAACTTGGTGTTGCTCACTCTCTCCACAGTCGCACCATTGATGGTCAGAGGAGCATGCTCCTGAAGTCAACAACAATCTCCTTCGTCTTCTCCACATTCAGAGAGAGATTGTTGTCACTGCACCACCCGGCCAGCCGGCTCTCCTGTAGTTTGTCTCATCTCTGTTGCAAATGAGACCCACCACAGTCGTGTCATCCGCAAACTTAATAAAGAGGTTGAAGTTGTGTGATGGTATGCAGTTGTGGGTCAGCAGAGTGAAGAGGAGGGGGCTCAGCACACATCCTTGGGGGGGCCCCAGTGTTCAGTGTGATGTTCTGGATGTGCACGTACTGCCTGAGGTCTACCAGTTAGAAAGTCCAACAGCCAGTTGCACAGTGAAGTGTTGAGCCCCAGCTGGACCAGTTTGTGAATGAGTTATGATTTGTGATGATCTTAAGGTTTAATTATATTTAAATCTAATCAATTATTTCCATAATTCCTATAGAATTATGTTGTGAAAAGTTGGATATATATTATGTACAACTTCATCCGATAAATGCATTACACTTACATAAAGTTAAATATGCTATATAGCAATCTCAACTGCCTGTTTGCTTGTATTGTCACAAAATGTAAACTATATTATCACAGCTCTAATCTGGGAAATATGAGCATTAGGTATGAGGATATTACAACATTATTATTATATATTATAAAAAAAAGCCGTAAAGCTGCTTTGAAACATGTAGTGTGTATAAATAAAAGTCTTGATGCATATTGTTGTAACATTTCTCTATTTTGATAATTGATGGAGAGACCATTCTCCTTCTCTTTGATTTGCAGGTCAGCCAGGAGAAAACAGAACCACCCTTGTCTTCTTCCTTGGCGGTGTGACGTATGCTGAAATCGCTGCTCTACGGTTTTTGTCTCATATGGAAGATAGTGGGACTGAGTACATTATTGCAACCACCAAACTTATCAATGGCACCAGCTGGATAAAGTCTCTCATGGACAATCCTGAGGAAAACTTACCTTAAAGATCCTGTTATCTGTCTGTCATAAACCCAGACTTTAATGTTTTGTGTACATATAGAATGCAAGTTACATCAAACTGTTGATGCGGTTTAGTCTGCTCATTTTTAATGATTATGAGAGGGGTTGAAATTGCTGTTGCCTGTTGCGATACTAATTTATGAGAAAACATTTGTGAGAACAGCCACCTGCATCATATCTAAGCAGCAAGGTTTGTGAGTCAATGGGTTATGCAGTATATAAACATATAACCTGCTTCGTCAGACAGCATTTATTTCCAGAAACTACCATAAATTATTTGGCATGTATTGGTAACTTTTTCTTTTTTTTGATGATGATGATGATGCATTCCAGGTCACGATAAAAAGGACTATGTTGCCTTTAGCACATTTATGTAATAATTTGTTTATCGAAATGACTAAATTGAATTAAATGTTAAACTGATTTACAGGACTGAAAGAGAGCAAAGCACATTATTATAGACAAATGTAAAAGGTTAAAAATAATCAAAAATTCATATTTGAATACCCAATAAATACCAACTCAACTCTTGTATTTGAAGTGAGGTATCAAATCTGTAAATTTAAATGTAAAGGTGCTGTATGTAAGTTTTTGACAATAATAAAACCTAAAAATACCATAATATGTTCGTAAATATTTAAAAACGTGCTAAGTTAACATACTTGTTTATCTGAAAAACAATGCTACAGTCAGTTATTCTCCTTTGAAAATGTGCATTCTGGCCGGAATGTCGATCTTTGTTTTGGTTTGTGAAACCCACTGCCAGTTCACCCAATTGTATTTCGGCATCCCGGGTTGCCAGTTTGCGGAAAACGCAGCGTATT
Source organism: Cyprinus carpio (assembly GCF_018340385.1). Lineage (NCBI taxonomy): Eukaryota > Metazoa > Chordata > Actinopteri > Cypriniformes > Cyprinidae > Cyprinus > Cyprinus carpio. The sequence continues at coordinate 28,092,586 of NC_056601.1, forward strand.
TCATTCATCGTCAAGTGTACTTGTTCCTGTTTGTGTCGTCAATCTGGCAACCTGCCTGTGTGTCAAGTCTGAGGAGGAGGGGCCGGGTGTAAAAAAAGAATCAAATATTTTGAATTTGGACTGCAATACCTAGTTCAACCACTCGGTGTCAATCCTACATACAGCACCTTTAACAAAATACAATTAAAATAACTTGGAATTTAAAGATGGTACTCCAGAAACGTGATTGGAAACCACTGCCCATAAACAACTTACACCAAATGCAGACGTTAAGAATTTAAATACAGTATATTATATACATTTACTGTAACATTTGAGGAAAAACACAGGAGCTGTCAAAACTGTTGTTTTAGCATATTTGTAATTTTTTTGTTCATTTTGTGTTATAGTTTTGTTAAATCTGTTACTTTTAGATTTTTTTTCCTAATCTTTTTCATATCTCATTTGCTACGAGAAAGCTGTTGTGTGTAGATTCTGTATTATATAAGTAATCTGCCACCTTGGGCTCTAGATTGTAACGTTAGTATTAGTAGAGAAAACACATTATCATTATCAAGATTATTATCATAAAACAGCACAAAATCACAGCACTTAAATTTGCACCTTTTTATGTTGTGCTTTTTAAAGTAACATGCTCACAGAGCTTTTGTGCAGTTGATCACAGCTGATATCAGTCTTATTCTATCCTAATCTGAGGTGTTGTATTTCTTGAGGTCCAGCTCATTCAGCACCGCCTCTGACATCTAAAGCATGTAAGCAATTGTTGAGCACTGAGCAGGAGCGAGATTTTTCTCACAAACTTCTGAATCTCTCTTGATAGAGTCTGATCTTTCTTTTCCAGCAGACAAGCTGTATACTTTCCTCTGATGAATCACAGAATCTTCCTTAAAGGGATAGTTCACCCCCAAAAAATTTATGTTTATCCGCTTACCCCCAGGCCATCCAAGATGTAGGTGACTTTGTTTCTTCAGTAGAAAAAAACAAGATTTTTAACTCAAACAGTTGCAGTCTATCACTATTATAATGTAAGTGGATGGGAATCACAGTTAAAACATACAAAAAAACGAAAAAGAAAACATACACAAAAAAAACAAACAAACCCTGTGGTTTGTGACGATACATTGATGTGTAAAGACACAAAACGATCGCTCTGTGCAAGAAACTGAACAGTATTTATATTGTTTAAGACTTGCTGTGATAAATGGAAACCATGAATTCAGCTGTTTATCATCTGTTCGTGATCTGTTCATGACTTCAAGCTGAAGCGAACTTAGGTTCTGCAGCAGGACAATGATCCAAAACACACCAGCAAGTCCACCTCTGAATGGCTGAAGAAAAACAAAATGAAGACTTTGGAGTGGCCTAGTCAAAGTCCTGACCTGAATCCTATTGAGATGCTGTGGCATGACCTTAAAAAGGCAGTGCCTGCTCGAAAACCCTCCAATGTGGCTGAATTACAACAATTCTGCATAGATGAGTAGACCAAAATTCCTCCACAGTGCTGTAAAAGACTCATTGCAAGTTATTGCAAACGCTTGATTGCAGTTGTTGCTGCTAAGGGTGGCCCAACCAGTTATTAGGTTTAGGGGGCAAACACTTTTTCACACAGGGCCATGTAGTTTTGGATTTTGTATTCCCTTAATAATAAAAACCCTTAATAAGAAATCAAATATACTGCTAAATGATAACCAATAATTTGTATTCTATAATACTTTTTTCTGTATTTTTCTAATTACAATTTTAGGATTGGTTTATACAAACACATAATAAGGCAGAATAGTTTCTATACTGTATTAAATGTTATGTCAATTAGCACTGGATTATTCATTTACTATATATATTACCTCAAGATGACTTAAAATTACCTTTTTTAGTCACAGCAATAGTAGGATGCCTTTGACTATAGGGATTTCACACACATCATAAGTTATAACTTCTACTGGGCTTTGGACTGCGAGAGCCCTCTGGCTTCCAGTATGAATGAAACATACACTGCATGCAGTGTTGCCAATTTAGCAATTTTGTTGCTAGATTAAGCAACTTTTTTTTTTTTCAAAAGCACCTAGCAACAAATTTAGCTATTTTTAAAAAGTTTTTGGCAACTTTTGTAAAATGACTCAAATGATAAAAAAGACGTATTTATAATATTTAAATTACACAAAAAGAGGAAACCATTGAACATCTAGCCAGCCAAGCAGTGCATCAACCTGGAGAGAGCTAAAGAAAGATGCTTAACAGTACAAACATCAAATGTGCATCAAGTTGCTTGTTCCAAATGGTCAATAATAGATGAACATTTATGATACAGCATGTTATTAGCTTGTATTTGTAATTGTTGTTCAGTTAGGTACACTGTAAGAACAAAATATGTGGAAAAACTGAAAAGGTACTAGTCATTTTCTGCCAGGATGTTATCCATTAAGTTGTAACCTGTAACCTGAAACCACAAAATGCAATGTGGAATTTAAAACACAGGTAAGACATCTGTGAAAAATAAATACGTGTTGTTCCTTCATATAAACTGTACAATGTGTCCTATTTTTATAGACTTTTGTGTAGCACATTAACTACCAGTACACTGCTTAAAACTATAATTGTTCAGAATGTGCAATTTTACTAGTTAATAAGAAAATACATAAAATGTGTAACTGTTCAATAATTCAATGTTGTAAAAAATCTGATCATAAAGATGTGCTATTTATGTTACTTTTACAAATTAAAATATTTTGTTTATAATTTTTAACAAATAACATTTCAAAAATATTTTTCGCTGAGATTTGAGTAATATCATTGTGTATTCTACGTAAAAATGCTGTTTTGTGTAATGGTTGTGCAATGACGACATCACATCATTATTTAGCAACAAATCGATCTTCCTTTAGCAACCTCCCCTAGCAACACTGCAAATGCTGGCTCGCTCTGTTTCTCCATCAGTGCCTTTTTTTTCTTTTTGTATTTTGTACATTTGGTGAAAAATAAATGTAGTGAAGTTGAATACTTTAGTTTTATTCTACTCAAGTAAAAGTACACAAAAGTACACAGTACACAATTTAATTATACTTAAAGTAGAAATAAATGTAAAAATGTACTCAAGTACTGTAATGAAAGCATTTGTAATTAGTTACTTTCCACCTCTACATATAACTATCAGTAATTCCAAGTTTCTAAATAATCAATATCCATCACTGATATGTAAATATGGGCAATTCTTTAAATTGTTTTCTGTGTAAAGACAGATACATGAAAATAATCAATCGTCCATTCTGTTATTTTTTAACAGATAATTTAATCTTAACTTCAGGATTGTGTCATACTTTCCAAATACAAGGTCTCAGTTAACAGTGCATTTGTGGTCATATACTCATTGGTGTCAATGATACAAATGCTTTATGAAGAGCAGTCATCATCATCACAAGTAAAGTTTGATGAGCTCATCACTGACAGCAGAAGGCGTCAGCACACCGAGGTCAGTAAAGAGTAATGTGATGAGGGACGGAGGGGTGTAGTCGATCATGGGGTGCTCTTGGTTCAGATCTTTCACTGTTTTCAAGATATCTGCTTTATACTGAAAGACAAGAAACAAAAGCGATATTATGCATCTATTCTGTGTGATATGTGCAAGTGCTTCAGTTAGCTTACCTTGAATCTGTCTGGCACGTCTTGCTGGTTAAGAGGGTAGAGTCGCACAAACTTAAAACTTTCTGCCACCACATAAAATGGTTTGTTGTGTGCCTTGGAGCACACAGCCATCTGATAGGTACCAATCTACAAAATAAATGAAATAATTTTACCAATCTATGAAAAGATTGCAATAATAATAACATAACAGCTAAATGCATTTTGTTTTGATACAAGACACTAAGCAAAAGTATGTATGTTTCAGACCTTGTTTATAACACCTCCACTTTCCACAACGCCCTCAGCACCGACAATTACCAGGTCAACCTTCTCCATTATGTACCTGAAAAATCACACAAAATGAGCAGCAAATGTTTATATGCAACCAAAAATGCTGATTTGAGTAGCATTAAGAATTAAAGCATTAGTATTTTGCCATAAAAACATTTTTTTTTTTTTTTTTTTTAAGTAGAAACTTACCCGACTGCAGCGTCAAGCACCACTGTGACGGGTATATTGAGGTTGTGTAATTTTTGAGCCATAAGTTTACTAAGGACCAAAAGGAGGAAAAACATTCAGAAAAGACTAACATTAAAAATACTATGTAAACAATATACTAATGCACACATATTTTCATAGCAAGCTTAGGCAACATATTGATTCTTGAGGTCATGATTTGATACAAAATCGATTCTAGATTTATGATTTATGTAATTTATGCATAGATTTAGTAATTCTGACTAGAATGACTAGCATTCATCAGTAATAAAACAAGGCAGCCCTGAGACAAACAGAAAAACTACTTAGTACGTACATAAAATTACTTCATACAACAATAAAAACTTTTGCAAATATATAATAGGTAAATAAAATAAAAATAAATAAACAACATGACAAATACAAAAGAAATTTTTTTTTTTTTAGATACAGTAGCCTAGGTTTATTATATTATAAAAATTAAACAGAAATTGAATAGTCAAATGTAAAAATAACACACTGCATAGTCTTCACAGTATGAATTACATATAAATTGATTCATAATGAAAATATGAAAAGTTTTTTTTTTTAACGGCAACATTTTATTAGGCTGCTGGCCCTTTAAGAATGAATGCATGGATCTAATATACTTTCTAATAAACTGATTATGTTCTGGTATGACATAGGCTACATCTACACGACAACGATGTAGTCAAACTATTGTGTTTTTAAATAGTTTCACGTATACACGACAACGTTTTCAAAATGATTCGCGTTTACACATATCCGTGAAAACGGCCAAAATTGCTGTATTACGTATGTCAGGCCAGTAGTTGGCGTTGTCACCTCGTTAGTAAACAGTACCTGTAGGGAAGTGACGATTATATGTTGTATATGATGCATCTCCGCTGTTGATTGTAACATTGGTGAAGTAAATCCACACTTTGCTGAAGAAGTGTTAGCAAACTCTTGAGCAGCAGCAACAGTACCATGTTCTCCACCATTGTTGTGTATGTTTGTTCGTGCTTGCCTTTAAAATCGACACGTACTGCGCATGTCTACATACCGAACACGTACTATGCACACGCATGACATCACCATTTTAAAAGATTCCTGTATTGGGTGTACTGAAACGATAACGGTGGCGTTTTTAAAAACTTTGAAACCCATTTTCAAAATATTGCATTTTTAGTCCCCAAAACACCGTTTTTATGTAAACAAACAAACAAACAGTTTCCCGCTGTTGGCTGAAACCGTTGTTATGTAAACGAACAGGCAAAACGTATAAAAAGTTTCCCACTTTTGGCTGAAAACATTGTCATGTAAACGGCCCCATAGACTGGTTATCTGAATACTCCTCACGTTTTTTAAGCTTTTACAGCTTTGAAGAAACTGCCGTTTTAAGTATCAATAGCGATTCTTACAGATTTTCCTCTATAGTTGTACATTAATAGAAAACTACTAGGTTCTGAAAAAATGTATGCAAAAACTGATCAAATTTAAACTCAGTCAAAAAAATCTGAAGCCATTGTGCTTATTTCCAGTATTACCGCATGTTATCTTTGTAGGGCAGAATAGTAGACAGCAAGAGACACTCACCCTGCTGAATCCGGCTGTGATTCAGTGACATATACTGTGAAGCGTTTGTTATCAGCTGCTGCATTTTCCAGAACCTTTAAAACCACTCGGGACGATGAGTGTGTCAGGATTTTCTGCAGATGAAAGGTAGAAATGAGCAGAACGCCACCAAAAGAGTGACAAAAAGACATGCCCCAATTCCTCTACTACTATACTTACAGCTCCATCTTTGATAAAGGTGTGGCACAGTTTACCCACTTTGCCCCGAGACAGGGATATTTTCTTCAGGAAGAGTTCACCTCGCTCTATCATCACATTCTTACACTGTGAGAGATCCTGCGAAAAAGGAAGAAACAGCAGCCATCACCATAACTAGGTCGATCACACCATGACAGAAGAAAAACAAAAGTGCCAACTGTGCATAATAGCACCTTAAAATAAAACAAAAATAACTACAGTGACTTAAGAGCATTTAAAACAAAGGCTATTTAATGATAATATTTCATTATTATCTTCCATGTTTTCGATTCTCTTGAACTGCAATGCACTGGAATGTGACACCAGGATTATTATCATGAACTAAAACTAAAAGCATAAAAAAAATATTGTATTAGTCGAAATAAACACACAGAATAAAACACAACAGAATTACTAAAACTAAATTATATTAATATAAACAATATAACTAAATCATTTAATTAAAATGATAGCATCCTAATGACATTTCAATACGCTTGTCTCTTGTGAACCCGTGTAGTGCCAGTGAGATCTAAACCTGGAATGTGATGCGATTTTAATTCACTAAACTGCAGAAATATTAAACAGAGCAACTAGACAGACTGAAATGTTGAACGGACCGGATGTTCCAGTGAGGTGAGGCTGATGAAGCGCAGGAAGAGCTCTCCTCCAGATGACACTGCCACCGATGAATCCGTCTCTTCTAGTCTTTGTATGGCTTTTGTCATGTTCTCTCGCAGGCCAAGGATGGTCTCACCTAGAGAAGCACAAGCATTAGTTAACATGCGCATCTCATACCCCTTAACACTTTCCCTAAAAACAAGACAAGACTCACTTTGATCCCTCTTGAGGAATTCAAGCAGCGATCGTATAGCAGCCACAGCTGAAGCCACATCTGGGTCTTCTCTGATCTGCGCTCGGAAATATTCCACCAGTTCTGAGAGGGGGAAAAAAAATCAGAAATGAATACATTTCAGTGTTGGGTCTAATGGAGCTTGCTAGTAAACAACATTAAACTCCCATTGTGAGAATCTGAAGGATTGGTTTTCATCAACAAGGTTTAACTTGTTACCATTAGTTAACTATTCGATTCAATTGATTTATCTACATTAGTTTACACAAACTAAACAATGAACAGTTCTTCTACAGCAGTTATAAATATGGCCTTATCTTAATTTCAACATTTACACAGTCCCAAAATCAACAGTGTTGAGTTCTCTGAATGTCACATGGACACGGAACGCACATTTTGCCAGTCATATAATTGAGCAAAGCTTTTGTAAAATCTGCCTTTATGTTTTTTGCAACACAACGGAATGAACAAAATAATTTATTCATTCATAATCTAGAAGATGATCAGAAGACCACAGCTAGCAAAATAGCATGACACATCATTACAGTTCTTATATACCACTTCGCGTTGTGTCTTTCTCCAAACTCACCTCTTTCTTCCATATTAAACTGCTCAGCGCGTGTCTGTTGACGAATGATGCGATGCACGAGCAAATATTCTCTTACAACGCGTTGCTGATGCAATGTTCTGTCACGACACTTTATAAGACTGAACCCGATGAAATATTTTGACTTTGCCAGCAGAATAAGGTTTATCCTACTAATTCCTTTCAAGTTAGCGACTTTGTCAACAGAATGGTGTATGTTTTATGAATTTATTTCAAATGATCACCGCTATGCAGTAAGCAACTGGACTTGCACTTTCTTCTTCTTCTTTCTGTATTTAATGACGAATGGAGCATCTTTGATGTGTACCGCCACCTACAGGACTAGAGCAAAACAGCATGGAGAATTAATTTGAAAGCTATATTAATGTGAGGAGGATGTAATACTATTCTCAAAATAAATCGATATATTTCGATAAATATATTTAGTATTATATGGAATAAAACATGAAAATATGGAGAAGTAAGGATGGTTATTATTTTCCAAGAGTAACTTTTTCCTGCTCCAGCACAGAAGGTGGCGGTGTGCATTTATTTAATTGGTTCGCAAACCCTTCAGTGGATCCACAGAAGAAGCGCTCATTATGAGTCGGAACAACACAACTTTTAACGATATTGGAGAAAATACTAACTGAAATACCTTTCCATAGCGATTCAGAGATAATGGCATCTGGTTTGTACATTAAATAGACCATGTTTTAAAAATGTAAACAATTGTGCATTTAACTTGTTATTTCTTTCTTATAAATATGTGGAAGAGTGTTTGAACGGAATACATGCATTGTGATGCTCTTAAAGTAGACATGTAAAACATTATGTCACGTGTTACATATATATGTGAAAATCACTAATCACGATCTCTAATGTTTGCAGACGACGAAATTAATATTCTGGTCATTGTGTTAGATGTCAACCCTATTTGGTGGGGCCAGCAAGCTCAGAGGGAACCTCAGGTACTTTCAGTTCTATATAATGTCATTTTGACTTTAAACCATAATAAATTTCCTCATGATTACTATTTTTCTTTTTAATTCACTCTTTCAACATGCCTGGATTCGTTGATGGTCCTTGCAAATGCCCATTTAGTGATGTCAAGAACCAACAAACTAGCCGTCATTGCAAACCTGTATCAAAAGAGGTAAACAGTTAACTGTTCTCAGAAAAAAATGAACACACATATTCTAAAACTATTTTAAAAATGTCTCTTTTCAAGCCACTTTCTATATCCAAGTAAGCAGTGGAAATCAGGGGATGAAATATCTACAAGTAGTGATGGCAAATATGAACTTCTGTCAGTTACCAATGATCTCTTTGCAGAAGAGATCAGGAATCTCATGGATAGAAGTAAGTTATTTAATGAATTAATTATTATTATTCAGGTTAAAGGAATAATCCTGCTAAAAATGAATATTTGGTGAAAATTTAGTAATTATCTGGCCATCCAAGATGTAGATGAGTTTGTTTCTTGATCAGATTTGGAGAAATGTAGCCTTGCATTACTTGCTCACCAAACGATCCTCTGCAGTGAATGGGTGCCGTCAGAACGAGAGTCCAAACAGCTGATAAAAACATCACAATTATCCACAAGTCCAGTCATCAGTTCACATATGTGAAGGGAAAAACTGTGTTTGCAAGAAACAAATCCATTAAGGCATTTTTTAACTTCATGCCATTGCTTGGCATTACTAGTCCCTATTTCAAAATTTTGCTTTCTCGGATGAAAAAGTCTGTCTCCAAATTTTCATTTTTGGGAGAATTATTTCTTTAACAAAACTTAATGTCTTGGTTTCATACATGTATTACTTACATGTGCTGGCTGGTTTGATGCATCTAGCCTAATATATAATGCCTTTCTTGACTGTTTGTTTTTCTTCTTTTTTTTTTAATGGATGATATTACAAGAGAATAATTGTTTTTATTTTCTTTATTAACAGCAGAGGTCAGTGGCAGTCACACAGACAGCCTGTTGGCCGTATCAATCGCCAAAGCTCTGTGCTGTATCCTCAACCTCTGGTTTATGCAGATCGGCAGCTCAGATTTTCTCTTTTTATTTCAGTTTAGACCTAAGAGTGTTTTGTGAATTAGATATGATATTTAAACTATAGATTACGATTTTCTTTAATTTTTGACTCTCAGATATTCATCGAGTCTCAAAGGATATGCAAGGTATGCACATTTTCCCCTGGATTATGTTTCACAATACGATGAAATCGAATCACATTGTGCACGAGTTCCATAGTTTAGAGTGACAGTTATGTAAAGTTATTTTAATTATCTTGTTTTAAATAGATCTCAGTATTTTTTTTAACCCTCAGGCTGAACTCTAATGCTTTTACTTACAGCTGGACAGGATGTGAAATCAAGGATTTTGGTAAGAACATCTTTGGGCTTAACAGTGAAGCATGCAGTGTTTAACTGTATAACTGCAGTACCATTTATCATTATGTTTTTCAGGTAATAAAAGCTGCTGAGGATTCTACATTACAGTACATGAACTTCATGAATGTGATCTTTGCCGCACAGAAGAAGGTGGGAATAACAAACAAACTTGCATCATAGACTGTATTCTTAGATATGGGATAATGCCTCCATTTAACTTCCATTCTCCCTGTTCTCAAAGAATATCCTGATTGATGCTTGTGTGTTGGACGCTGACTCTGGACTACTGCAGCAGGTATTTTGTTTGATCACTGGATAAGAAAAAAAAAATACATGATTTTCGTCATTTAATCAACCTTTTTTTTTTTTTTTTTTGTGAAACTGACGTGACATGGCCAAGTATGGTGACCCATACATGGAATTAGTGCTCTGCATTTAACCCATCCAAAGTGCACACACACAGCAGTGAACACACACACACCGTGAACACACACAACCGAAGCAGTGAGCAGCCATTTTTTGCTGCACCGCCTGGGGAGCAGTTGGGGGTTCGGTGCCTTGCTCAAGGGCACCTCAGTCGTGGTATTGGAGGTGGGAGAGAGCTGCTGTACATTCACTCCCCCCACCTACAATCCCTGCTGGTACGAGACTCGAATCCGCAACCTTTGGTTTAGGAGTCTGACTCTCTAACCATTAAGCCACAACTTCCCCTAAAAAAACAAACAAACAAACAAAAAAAAACATTTTTTTATTTTTATTAAAAAATAAAATAATACATCAATGTGTAGCAAAGTGATAACTCATTCAAATAGTGGTGCAAATGATTTTTCAGACAACACACACACACAAAAATTTTCAGATTATGTATCTTTCTACAAGGTTTAAGCATGCAGCTGAACCATACTTTCGCCAGCTGATTAAGAGCAAATTAGGCCTTATTAAAGTAAATATGCACTAGTTTTCATACGTTTCCAGAACAGAAACCTGAACACTGGATAAAGCAACATACTAAAGGTTTTTCCAGAGGGGATATTAAATAAATAAAAAAAAAATACTCAGAAAAAAATATTCACCATATTTTTAGAAATAAAATGTTTAAAGGGGTCATATGATGTTGCTAAAAAGAGGATTATTTTGTGTATTTGGTGTAATGAAATGTGTTTGTGCAGTTTAAGGTTCAAAAAACATTATTTTCCACATACTGTACATTATTGTTTCCCCTCCATCTATTTTTACAAAACCCACCAGTCAGTCTGAAAAGCGAGGTGTGCTCTGATTGGCCAGCTATCCAGTGCGTTGTGATTGGCCAAATGCCTCTAGTGTGTGACGGAAATGTTACACCCCTTACCATACTATGATGTGTGTCCCGGCCAGAACACCGTGCGACCAGACAAAAACAATAAAACCCATTAATGAGCCATTTTTGGCATCCAGTGGGGACATAATTACTGATTATAATGACTTATACTGTGTTTTTATGTGTTGCCTTGCATCGCGCTGAGTAAACATAAAACCATGTCTGCAGTTGTGATCGGAGAAACAACAAACAAGAAGCGCTACTCTACACTGCTCAAAACTCATGTTTGAATCATCAGTGGCAAATCCTTTAAATATGTAAACGTACTTACAGACTGTGAGTCAGAACAGCCGGCATTGTAGTCTACTATCCCTGGATCAGGAAACAGTCCTCCATAAAATGCGGTGCACACATCTGAATATTTGGAGTGAACTGTTTTGGAACAGTCTTGTAAATACAACTTAACCACTGATTTCTAGTTGTGTCCTTTTTTGGAAGACCAAACAAAGTATTTTTGCTTTCACAACAAAACAGCGTCTCCACAACGTGGCAGCAACAATACTACAGTGAGAATCAAAGCTATGTCTTCTTTCTTTACGTGAACATTTGGGCGGTGTTATGCAAATCTTCCCACACAGTGACATAGACATGTGGGGGCGTGTTTAAATAAGTCGTTTAAGGAGGGCGTGGACGAATCTTAACTTCTATAAAGAATAAAAGTTCTTTGGGTTTGAGACTTTAGTCTTTGCAACTTTAGCGATCTTATCTATTCACAAACAGCTTGTAACACTCCAAAGAGAAAGGAAAAATTGAAATCGCATCATATGACCCCTTTAATTAAATTATGCAAAAGATATATGGAAGAAAAAAAACACCTCGATAAAATCCTGCGGAATATAGATTAAATATAGAATAAAGAGAATATAAAATAAAATTGTAAAGTTTGATGTCAGTGCTGCTGAAGATGAGAAACAACTCCAAGATTTTAAAGATGTGTATTGTAATTACAATCTACAGATGAAAATAGATAGTGTAATCAAATAAACACTTCAAAGAAATAGTTCACCCAAAAATAAAAAATGACCCCATGATTTAATCACACTCAAGCCATCCTAAGTGAATATGATTTTCTTCTTTCAGACGAATAAAATCTGAGTTATATTGAAGAATGTCCTGGCTCTTCCAAGCTTTATAATGGCAGTGAATGGGTGATAGTCCAATAGAAGTTTTATAAAGTGTGTCCAACCATCATAAAAAGAGCTCCATATGGCTCCTGGGGGTTAATAAAGGCCTCCTCAAGCAAATCGATGTGTTTGTGTAAGTAATAATATTTAATAAACTTAATAAACCATAATCTCTAGTTTCCTCTAACTGTCGTACACCCGTTCACAAGAGAGTGGCGTTCCAGTGGATGATGTAGGACATAGGCATAGTGTAAACTCAGGTAAATAAGGACATTATTCTTATACAAACACATCGATTCACTTCAGAAGTACTTTATTAACCCCCCGGTTCTGTGTGGAGCACCTTTTATGATGGATAGATGCACTTTATTGGACTATTAAATATCAACACCAAATCACTGCCATTATAAAGCTTGGAAAATGTTTTAAATTTTTTTTTTTTTAATATAACGCAGATTTGTTTTTGTCTGAAAAAAGAAAGTCATATACCCCAGGATGGCTTGAAGGTGAGTAAATCGTAGGGTAATTTTCTTTTTTGGGTGAACTATCCCTTTAAATGTGTATTTCTTTCCACTAGTCTGAAATTATGTTATGGAGGCAAAATAGCCCAAAATTTAAAATCTCAGTCTTAATGGATTACCTGCAGTGTCTTACCTTAAAATAGAAGAAAAGTATCATTGTTTATAGTGGCACTTGTTTCTATTTTAAACTTAATTCATGTCAATTTTTCAAACATTTGATGACACATTTGCTAGTGTGTTAATTGTTTCTTTTTCGGAAGTGCTTGTTGTGACATCCTGGTAACAAAACTTTGCTTCCTGATAGCCAAACAAATTGTATCTGACAGAAGACCTTAGGTTAGATGTCATATCGATTTTAACAAGGATGAAAATGAGCCTTTGAGAGAAATTTACAGTTTTTACAATGGCATGCAATTTATAAAGATCCTGGATCATGTCAATTTACCAACTCACAACTTTTAAAACTTTAAAGGTGCTGTATGTAAGTTTTTGACTCTACTAAAGCATAAAAATACCATATTATGTTTGCAGATATTTAAGAAACATGCTCGTTTACATATTCGTTTATCTGAAAAACAATGCTACAGTCAGTTATTCTCCTTTGAAAATGTGCGTTCAGGGCAGGAATGTTGGTCTCACCCCGGGTTGGCAGTTGGCGGAAAACGCAGCGTATCTCATTTCATTCATCATCAAGTGTGCTCGTTTCTGTTGGTGTCATCAATCTGGCAACCTGTGTGTGTCAAGTCTGAGGAGGAGGAACCGTGTGGAAAAAAAACCCTCTCCAATATTTTGAATTTGGACTGCAAAACCTAGTTCAACCACTCTGTGTGAATCACATACAGCACCTTTAAGACATTTTGTTAGCCAAACAGTCAGTATGTTAAACAACATGAACTAACTGTACTTTTATCCTTCACAGACTTGTTTACATTCCTGTCAAAAATTAAATATGGCTATTTTTATTTGCAGCATTCACAGTGCACATTTGAATTTTCATTATGTAATTATTTGATTTAAGTGTGAAACTATTCACACTTCTGTTTGTCTTTCAACAGGCTTGTGACATAACTGGAGGCTTGTATCTCAAAATTCCCCAGAAAATCGCTCTCGCACAGTATTTGTTGGTGAGAAATTTGTGCAATTTTGAACTTGTGACTATCCCAATCAAAACTGTATCCTAACAGGTTATTTCATATTTCAAATATTCTCTTGCTGAGACTGTAACTGGTGGTTGTGTGTCAGTGGGTATTTTTACCAGACGCAGAACAGAGATCCCAGCTGTTATTGCCTCCTCCGGTACACGTAGACTACAGGGCCGCTTGCTTCTGCCACCGCAACCTGATTGAAATTGGCTACGTCTGTTCAGTGTGCCTGTCAAGTATGTTTCCATCTACCCTTTATTTAGCCACTAGCCTTAAGAACTAGTTTTTATTATGATCAATATATATTTAATTTGATCTCTTCCTTTGCTTTTTTAGTAACCTTAAAATATATCAAAAGATCCTATATAAATAATCTTATAATGTGTGGTTTAACTGTGTTGCATCTTTTCCTCCTCTTCATTTACCAGTATTCTGTAACTTCAGTCCAATTTGCACAACATGCGAGTGAGTCTTTTTAACATTGGTTTTGAACTGTCTGATCACATGGTTTCTGCCATTTTTCAGTCAACCTTTAACACACTGTTCTTCTGTTTATAGGACTGCCTTTAAAATGCCACTGCCTCAGATGGCTAAAACAAAGAAGAAAAAAGTTAAAACTGCAAACTGACCTCATCAATAAATGTGTGTGTTGCACTTGCAAAGTGCCATTTAGTATTCTGTTGAATAGCATACTTTTTTTTACTGTGTAATTTGGAATTGGTTAAAAAAAAAAAAGTTATACGTTTATTTGAACAATATGTTTAGGTATTGTAGCCAACACTTTAAATAAAAGACCTTTGAATCAAAGTCAGTGAACTATAGTGTGTTTAACAGCATATTCATGTCTCATGTCTTGTTTCAATCGAGTGGATTTCACCACAAATGAGGTATTTAGATTTATTGAAATTATTAAAAACAGTAACTGTTCATCAAGTTAGGCCTTAAACTGAATATCATAACACAATATTTATAGTATACATCACAGTACAGATTTTATTACACAGAAGAGCAAAAAATCTTCACTGCAGTGAATAACAAAATGACTTCCTGTTTATTTAACTAGTTATTAGTCATGGTGGGATTTCTGTGGCCTACTGCCAACCACAGACCAACTTCATCTCCACTGTGAATGTACAGAAACCTGCATCTTCTGCTGCAAAGAACATTTAGATCTGCTACTTGGTCAATCACTGTCATAAAAAAAATGGTCCATACTAAACAATCCTTGTGCTTCGGTCCCATGATGTCATTTATAATACGCTGAAAAAATCTTTCACCTGGATGAGGGGGAAAAATATATACTCAATATGTTGTTTATGTGGTGTCAACATACATAGAAATAGAAAGAATAGCATTTTGTATTTGGCAAACACTTTTATGCAGAGCGACTTATAAATGAGGAATTCAAAGATGCAATGTATGTAATGCACAGAAAAAACCTGCTAAAAGTCTGTCAGGGTTGTTCTGAGGAAGGCATACCTTTGTTAAGAGATCGTCTTGAACCTTAGTGTCCTTCTCAAACTCTACTTCAGCATCCAGAACCAACACGGGCACCTTCGCCAGGTGCTCAAAATGAACCCTATGATGAGGAAGAGAAGAGCACAAATCAAGCCCATGCTGCTGCCATCTTCACTGGTGGTTTGTACACAAAATATGGTCTAAATTCATAAGCATAAGTGATATGCAAACGTGCACTTTGCATTATTAATCCAGTTGTGATTTATTAAAGGATAAACATTCATTTATTAAAGGGGTCATATGAAGTTGCTAAAAAATAACATTATTTGGTGTAATGTAATGTTTATGCGGTTTAAGGTTCAAAAAACACATTTTCCACATACTGTACATTATTGTTGCTCCTCTGAAACGTGCCAATTTTTACAAAGCTCATCGTTCTGAAAAGCGAGGTGTGCTCTGATTGGCCAGCTATCCAGTGCGTTATGATTGGCCAAATGCATCATGCCTGTGACTGAAATGTTACGCCCCTTACCATACTGTGATGCCGTATGCCGGCGCGACGAAACAAAACCAATACAAACCCATTATAAACAAGGCATTTGTTGCATCCAGTGGGGACATAATTACTGATTATAATGACTTATACTGTCTTTTTACACATTGCATAAACATAAAACCATGTCTACATTTGTGATCGGAGACACGACAAACAACAAGCGCTACTCTACACTGCTCAAAACTTGCATTTGTAAATACAACTTAACCACTGATTTCTAGTTGTGTCCTCATTCGTAAGGCCAAACAAAGTAGTTTCGCTTTCGCCACGAAACACACAGCGTCTCCATGACATGGCAGCAGCAACAATACTACAGCAAGAATAAAAGTTACGTCTTCTTTCTCTGCATAAACATTTGGGCAGCGTTATGCAAATCTTCCCACACAGTGTTGAGACGTGGGGGCGTGTTTAAACGAGGAGTTTTAGGAGGACGTGGATGAGGCTTAACTTTTAAATAGAATATTTCTTTGGGTTTGAGCCTTTAGTCTTAGCAACGTTAGGGATCTTATCTATTCACAAACAGCTTGCAACACTCCAAAAAGAAAGGAAAACTTGAAATCACATCATATGACCCCTTTAAATCATGTATCAGCAGTGGAACTGATTGAATACACATAGGAAAATAATATTTCTTGGGGACAGTCCAAAACAGTTCTAAACAAATATGTGGGTGGATTTTGATGTGAGAAGACAACAGCAGAAGGACTTTTTAACTGGAAAAAGCATTATTATGAATTATTGGTGAGCAAGCACTTGGTGATACAACTAACAAGTAAGAGCACTCACTTTGTACTCTTGTTGATGAGCCAGTCTTCATGTTTTGTGTGGAGTTTCTCGAGGTAATCAAGCTGAATTCCCTGTTCCTCCATTCGACCTCGTCTGCCTAACCTCTCCATGCAGGTCTGGAGAACATAACATTAAAATGCATCAACTTACATTTAATATATTCAAGTGGATTAATGAAAGCGATGCACACCTGTGGAGATGCTCGGAGATATATGATGCCCTCCAGTTGAATTCGATGACCAAACTGCTCAACAAGAAAGGAGTGCCAATCCTGATACACAGCCCACTCTGTTGAGTTTATACAGCCAAGCTCAAACATATTTAAAGCAAAGATGTACCTGAGAAAGAAGAATATACAAACTCAGAATGTAAATATAACCATAAAAAATAAACATATTGAATCGTAATTCTCTTGTCTAAAAGAATTGTGCTGAACTGTTTTGCATTTGCAGTTTACTTCAAAGCTTAAAAGTATTTTAAAAGTATTTAAAACAATACACTTGCAGATAATATAATATTACTGAAATAAAAGGCCACTTAAAGGGATAGTGCACCCAAAAATGAGAATTCTGACATTAATTACTCACCTTCATGTAGTTTTAAACCCATAAGACCTCCGTTCATCTTCAGAACACAAATTAATATATTCTTGATGAAATCTGAGAGCTCTCTGACCCTCTCATAGACAGCCATGTAATTACCCCAATCAAGGTCCAGAAACGTAGCAAGGGCATCGGTAAAATGATCCATGTGACATCAGGGGTTCAACTGTAATTTTATGAAGCTACGGGAATACTTTTTGTAGGCAAAGAAAACAAAAACTACTTTATTCAGCAATTCATCTCCTCTGCGTCACCCTGGTGCCATTGTGGAGAGTATCCACTGAACGTAAACAACGTATGCTGTTCTGTGTCAGCTGCGCCACGCGGATATGTTGTTTTCATTCAGATCAAAGCGTAAACAACATAGAAAACGCATTGCGCAGCTGAGACAGAACAACATACGTCTCTCCAAAATGGCGGCAGGGTGACGCAGAGGAGACAAATTGTTGAATAAAGTCATAGTTTTTATTTTCTTTGTGGACAAAAAGTATTCTCGTAGCTTCGTAAATTTACGGTTGAACCCCTGATGTCACATGGATTATTTTACTGATCTCCTTGCTACGTTTCTGGACCTCGATTGGGGTAATTACATTGCTGTCTATGAGAGGGTCAGAGAGCTATCAGAATTAATCAGAAATATCTTAGTTTGTGTTCTGAAGACGAACAAAGGTCTTACGGGTTTGGAACAACATGAGGGTGAATAATTAATGACAGAATTTTCATTTTTGGGTGAACTATCCCTTTAAGTGTGCTTTAAAGAGAGACACTTTCTTATTTTTGTTTCCTCACTTACACTGTTTCTTAAAGGGGTCTTCGGATGCCCATTTTCCACAAGTTGATATGATTATTTAAGATTCTAATGAAAAGTCTATAAAATACTTTGGTAAAATTTCTCAATGGTAGTGTAAAACAACACCCTTTCTTACCTTTTTGCTAACTAGCACAATATTAGGAAAGGCAATTTGCAAAGACTCATAAAAGAACTCGCTTCTTCTGTAGGTGAGGCTGGATCACGAATGATTCACGTGAACATAGACGCATTTAAGTAGATTAGGGGCGCATTCCCTTCAAAAACGAAAGTAATCCACTGTGTCTTCAGCGGTTTAGATGTCGGGAGTAAATGACGACTGCTATGTTCATTATTACATCCAACAACAAAACACCAATCAAAAACAATCGCTCAATCTACTCCTGCGTCGAAACAACAGCGGACTGATGACAGCTCACTCAGGGCGGGTCTAAGGTAAAACGCCAGTGTCAATCAACAATCATGGGAGGTGCCTGAGCCTGTGACGTTACACAGACAGGCATCTGAGAATGTCTTGATTTGAGAAAGGGGAAATAATTTAACAAGATTAAAAAAAAAAAAAAAAAACACGGTGTGGATCTTTATCTTTACAGGGTGGTTGTGTACACACACTGCTAACACACATTTCAGTTCAAGAAACTTGTAAAAGTGCATGTCGCATCTGATGACCCCTTTAACATAATGTTGACTAACATATAAAAACATGTAGGCCTGGTTTCACAGACAGGGCTTAGACTAAACCAGGATATTAATTAGATCAATTAGGACATCTAAGTTATTTTTTATAAATGTGCCTTAGAAAAAACATCCCTGGTGTGCATCTTGAGTCAAAACACAGGCACTGAAATATTTTAAGATCAGTCAGTGCAAGTTTCTTTCAGTTTAAATATCTTACATTTTAGTCTGGGACTAGGCTTAAGCCTTGTCTGTGAAACCAGGGGGTAAAGGACTCGATTATAATCATAAACTCTAGTGAGTTGTTTGATATTAAATTTAAAGGGTTCACTCAAAAATGAAAATTCTGCCATCATTTACTAAACAGTTGACGGTAGCCATTGACTTTCATAGTATGGAAAACAAAATACTATGCAAGTCAATGGCTGCTGTCAACTGGTTGGTTACCAGCTTTCTTCAATATATATTATTTTTTTATTCAAAAGAAGAAAGAAACTTGTACAGGTTTGTAAAAAGTGGAGGGCGAGTAAATAATGACAAAATTGTCTTTTTTGGGTGAGCTATCCTTTTACAGTTAATACATTTTATATGTACTGAATTGTAATTAAATCATTACACATGTGTAATTACAAATATATTTAAACAATTTTTATTAGAAATAACATCAGAATATAACAACTGCTTGTCAGCACATTCAGTAGTACTTTAAGTGGGTCATAAAAAACCTTAAGCACTCAACTAATTGCTAAAGTGTACTTTTCACAAGGGTAAACCTATTTTTAAGATGTAAAAACAGGAACAAAGTTTCACCTGATTTAAAGAAAAAAGTTAATCAAAAGAAGTACTGTAGTTTTTGCAAATTATCAATAAAAAAAGTTACTGATCAATATGACCAACTGTGAATTATACACTCTCAATGAAAGTTTGAACTGCCCTTCACCTGTCACTGTAGACAGAGCGCTCGTACACCTGTCCCGGCGTGCCTGTGGACTGCAGTACTCTGGCAGCAAGGGGCTGCAGTTGTGTGCGCATGCGACTCATGCAGGAGAACGTCTGGAAAGTGTAGGACCAGCGCTTTGGATCATGGTACATCATCTCTAACAGGTTACTGGACGGTTGCTGAGCACCATCCACAGTCTGCTACACAGAAAGGAAAAAACACGTTAGTGAACATAACATACTGTGAGTCAAGCTTCCAAAAGGTATCTGGACTTATGTCACTGCATACTGAGCAGAAAGACCATTTAAACAAGTGGCATTTAAAGAGAGCACACTTGAATCAAACAACATTGTCGTCTATGACTAGTGTAGTGACACTGACCTTCGTCGTCTGGTCCACATTTTGCCATTTGCTGACGGGCTCTGCGATCACTTCCCAGTCCTGTCCTGCATTCTGTAGCAGCTTGGCAAATGTTGACTTCCCGACCGCTGTGGATGTTCAGAAGACACACTTACATTACCAACTCGACTTTAAACTATCACTACACGTGAGGACCGGTCTGTTAAGGAGCATATATGCCACATTAGATAACCATGACATTCCATACACGTATATAACCAGTGTAAACATGAATCATGTGTAAAAGAAGAAAAAAAACTATAAGCAAAACATACCAATGTTTCCTTCGATCGAGACTCTCTTTATTTCATTGCTTCTACTCATGTGGCTGCTCGCAAAACGGTAAGAAACAGAGCTCGAGAAAAGGCGTTTTATCATTCTTATACTTATCCCTGACATTACACAAAAATAATATTTACATCATTCATATATGTACAATACCGTCTTGAAATTTTTATTTGTATCAAGCAGCGCAGCAGAAACGTGCTTCCGGGTGAGGAAAGTTTTAGTTTCAAAATAAAAGTCTCGCATTTTCCATTTTGAAAAATATCAATCTCACAACATCGTTAAAAATAAACAAACAAATAATAATAAAAACACTTTTACTACAATAATTCTTATAGTGCATTTTTTTTATAAGATGTCTAACACAAATAATGCAAAATACAGTGTAATTCATGAAAACAAAAAAATCGAATAAAACGTTGAGAAAACATTAACAAATAACCATTTTGTTGTTTAAAATGACATTTGGGAATTTTTACTAACATTCATAGGCTATGTCCTAAACATTAACGAGACGAAATGCTTTCGAAAATTTGATTATAAACATGGTAGAAAGTCATTATTGTTAGTAGAAATAAAATAAAATAAATGCTTCCATTATGCATAAAATACTGCTTAAAAGTCTAAATATAAACTCTCTTAAGACTCGTCTACAACTAAAAAGTCTTGTAATAATCTTCGCTGTTGAATATGCAACCACATATAAACGAAAACATCAAAAATAATTTGTCTTTAAACTTGTACAAAACAATAAAAAAAAATTACTCCAATACATCTTTTTTTTCACACATTATAAAAGTACTGACTAAAAATGCTGGTTTTATTTTAAACTTCCATCAAAACTAAACTCTGATACTTGTTTCATATCCCCGTCCATCACAAATACATAAAAAAAGACTTACAGTGTAATACTGACAACAGAAAAAAAAACAAAGACAAAAGCCACACATAAATCAAGAGTTTTCAGGATGACTTCTTCTAGGAGCTTCAGGAAGCACAGCTGAGATACAACGAAGATAATCAAAAAGTGGACAGGACAAAAAAGAAAGGCTTTCTGGAAAATGCATTAAGGCTGACCAATATGGTATTCATATCAGTGTCTATCTATCCTTGCTGCCTAGTTTCTCAATAAGGTCCTGCAGGGGTGCCAGCTCTCTGCGATCAATGAGATTGAACTCCTAAAAAAAATTAAAAAATTGTAATCAGTTCAAGAAGAGTATTAACCAAACAATTTAGACATTGTCACTCATGACCTACACGTGTGTTAATGCACTGACCTGTACAAAGAAGATAAAATGCTTGAAGGAGGTGTTCAGATGAGCTTCCTCCTGAAGCCGCATGACCGAGTCAAAATGCTGATGGTAAATATGAGCATAAACCCTGAACAGACGCTTCAGTATAGTCTTTGCCACTGACATGAAGTTCTTTGGGAAAGGAACGCCTGCAGGGAGTAAAAAGTCCAATAAATGAGAAAGCGGTTATGACAAGTACACTGTACAACGATTAATAACAAATGGAATCACACAAACCGATCTTAGATGGGAAGAGAGTTTCATCATCCAGCTGATCCTGAACCCAGGTCATCAAGTAGTCAATGTACTTGGGAGCAGAACACTTTATGGGTTTTTTGATGTTGGTGCCGTCTGCCCAGTGATATTCATACCTTTATGAAAAAGCAATTACATTTTAGACAAAATATACACTCTTTTTATAATAACAGTATATAAACATTTCAAGGCAACATATTTTTTCAGCCTATTCGATTTCAAAATTGTACATTTTGTTTAAACCTCATGTTGTATTCTGGTCATTCTGATCCGTAGAGGATTTTCTTTTTCCTGAAAATGCTAGTGAACATTATCACACTGGACAAAAACTTGCTAGCTTTGACTTCCTAACAACTTCCCTTAACCCTTGTGCGGTCTTATGGACATTCCAACCCCATACATTTTTGCACATTTGATCGTTTTGCCTGTGCCAACTGCATACATTTTGGCACAGATGTGTATTTTTACTGGAATTTTAATATTTCACCCTCATTTCCTTTAATAAATCTATTTTACACTAAGTACAAAAAATAGTTCCTCTAAGGACAAAAATGTCCTCATTGAAACCCATTAAAACTGTAATTTTTAATCCCAGGGCCATTTAACTATAACATGTTTCAGTCTTTGTTAATAGGCTTTCATTCTGTTGGCAAGGCTTCAAAATTTGAATGTTATTTTTAAAAAATTACCAGATGGTGCCATTTTCTCAGGTTTGGCCTATAAAGCAAATACTCACATCTTTCCTGTTTTCTGCTTTTGCTGTATTATAGGGTTAGTTGACTAAATTATGCAGCTATAATTGTGTGGGTGTGTTGGTATGGATGTCAGAGTGTGGTTTGTATGTTTGTCCTAAAAAAAAAAGAAAAAATGTGTGTGCACCTGTAATGTTTGAGAGCGAGAAATTATACTGTTCTGTGAATCACAAATCCCACCGCTGTGTATTCCAGCAGGGCTTTTCTGGAATCTAATGGGAAAAGTTTGGTACTGCACCAAACAAAATCTTACTAAAAGCTCATTTTTTGAGATATCAACCTCAAATTTGAAACACAACTTGTTTAGACTTATGGCTTTGATTTTCTAGCAATTTTTGTGTTCAACATGTTTTATAAAATATTTATTTTATATATAAAATTGCTCATAAATCATTTTCATAAACTTAAACCTCTATAACTTTTTTTGGTTTAAACTTCGACAATAATCTGTCAAGGGTCTTCTTTAAAATGAGACCAAACTTAAGTCTGTACTTAGTTTTTTGACATGGACATTTTTGTCCTCTATGAACCTGTGTGTAACTTTTTTTAATTGACGCACAAGGGTTAAAATTGGATCATTTTTCCTGCCTTGTAACACTTTTGGTGTTCTTGGACAAATATGATAAGCAATTTCTTGTTATGCTATATTATCGCCATATATTGAATTAAATCTTTTTATCACCCTTTCTTTCAATTAGCACAGGTTTTGTTTTTCTTTTTGGAACTGATTGTTTGGCTGCCTCATTGATAAAAGATGATAAAGCATTATTTGTTGATTATTTTGGCAACATTCACTCAAAATCTTGCATAAACTCAAATCAACAAGGAGCACCAACAATCAATTCCAAAAAGAGATACAAAACCTGTGCTATTTGAACGAAAATCAAGTTAAGACAATCCAATATTCTGTGATAATATAGCATAATGAGACATTTACAATACATTTTTAAAAAGCTGGTCATCTTTAACTGGAAACACCAAAACAGGTGAAGGATTTTCAGTGCAGCACAAAGTTTAAGTGAAAATTCTAAAGCATTGAAAAGAAGCTGTTTTATTTTACCTTGGCCCCGCAGACATAACAGAGCAGCTGGTTTCTGTGCAAAATTCAGTGATTGTGCCATAGAGCATGTTGATCTGGTTGAAAAAGTCCACAGCTGAAATAAAGGCATATGAATTAATACTTACACACACAAACTCACTGTTGACACAATTTAAAGGTATCTGAGTTGAAGATTGGCAGCATGTTCATTGGTGATTAAAAAGTCCAACAATAATGTAATTGTTATTTTCAGATTTTAATGTACCATCAAAAGTACTTGATGCTGATACATTGTTATCATTGATAAACTGCTCCAGGTGTGTGTGTGTTCACTGCGGTGTGTGTGTGGACTTGGATGGGTTAAATGCAGAGCATAAATTCCAAGTATTGGTCACCATACTTGGCCACACGTCACTTCACTTTCACTATTAAATAAATTTTGTCATTTTAAAAGACTGATTTTACCAAACATTAAGGACATACGGTTTTAAATCAATAACAACGTTTATCTAGCAGCTGAAATGTTACGGAAAAAGGTTTCGTTTCGAAATAGATCTTTGTGGATTCTGTTTAAAAGAGTCTGAAACTATCAAGAGTTTATTTCTTTTTGGTTCAGTCATACTGCAGGTTGGTTTTATCTGGATAAATCATTATTATGGGTAAATATCATACACACAAATTTAAGTGGTATAAATCCACCTTAATGCATTTAAAAAATAAAATTAATTTTTTAAAATGTATTTTAGGATGCAAGTCTCTTTCTTGTTATTAAAAAAAAGCCTTTGTTGTTTTATTTCAAACTGCATTTTATACTTATTTTGTTATTGTTCTTTTATAATGTTTTTATTTTGACTACTTGAAGCATACGAGTAAACATGTACACTTAGAGATATGACTGGAGGTTTATTTTTAGATGCATTTTAAGCTTTCATATGCAAGTTAATGTAAATTTGAATTGTTTAATAAAGAAAACCTCACAATTAACCGCAATCCATTCGTTGAGGTCCTCTCCCTCTGGTAACATGACAGCAGCTCGGAGGTTTCCGCTTCCTAAGGTGGCCTCTGCATGCTTCAGCAGTTCATACTGATGAGAGCCTTCTGGGATGTTCTTCTTGGGCTTGAAAGTCTTTGAAGAACGGCCTCCACTACAATACAAAGTCACATATTGTGTCACACCAAATCAAGTTTACTAGAAAAGCGCAGAGACTAAACTGACTACAAACAATATATCAACATAGCACGAGTGTAAGAATAAAAAAAAATAAAAATAAAAATAAAAATAAAAAAAATAAAACACCCCAATGTAAACCTCAAAACAAGCGGAGTCGAAGTTTTCATGCTAAACAGGAACAGACATGTCAACCGGAAATGTTGAAAGTTATCAGAGCGAGCAGACGTTATTCGTTTTATTTTTCTGATGGATGTGCTTCCATTACTAATTATTCTGGGAATATACAGATGCTTGGTAATATGTCAGTAAAACACGATTATGGCAAGAAAGAAAAAAAGTTAACATACTGTTGCAGCGGCTAAAATACTTACAATAAGAAACTCATCTCCGCTTTTTTTCCTCTTCAAAACAATTTTTGGAAAGCAATGCGAACTTAAACTACTAACTTATACAGTTGATTCTCAAAGGCCACTAAACACCATTTATAAGTACTCTTCGAAGTTCGATGTTTTACATGCAGACGAAAGACACAAGGAGGCGTAGAAGTATAGACTCAGGAAATGTCTATGATTGGTTCCCTGCGAGTGCCATGTCACCACAGAAATAAAGCGCGCGGTTACGTTCAAACTTCCTCATTTAGACGGATCGAATATTGTTACAAATTATTCGGTACTTATAACTACACTTTCTAGACAATTATTAGTGAAACTATAAATCGAAAAAAGCCCCCTGGCAGCTAAAACCTTGTAGTTATACCGAGCATGCGCGTTTCGGTCAAGGGGCGGTAACGATCCGTGAGGATAGTGACGCTATAGCCACGCACGGGGCACCAGGGTTATAAACTGATGCTGAATTTTTAGTGCACACCTTTCTGCCTCATTTCCACCCGGTCTGTTTTGGGTCGCATAGGTGCGATTTAGCTGCTTTCAATCTTTTTTATATATTTTTAATTTATACCACCCACCAATGGCTACACTCCGGGCATTGCGGAAACTATGCCGGCATTCTCACCTTCAGGCATGTAGTTTTCATTTGTCATCTTCACGGTAAGTGTCCGAGAGCTGTCTAACGTTACTGTCGTTTGTGACAGAATAAGCGCGGGCTACGAATGTCACTGCGTTCTGATCCGCTCTCGTTAAACCGGTTACAGCGGAATTGTAACTCTTTATCAGTAATACCCCTGTTGTGATTATCTAAGTATATTACACTTAGTTTCTTTATAAAACATGTCATCTGCGACTTCTCTCTCGATGTGTTAGTTATGTAACAAACGCCGGTTGAATGGTTGAGTTCACGGAGCGCCCCCGAGCGGCTCGCCGGCGGCCGGAGCTCGCGGCTGATGTAATGTCATAAACCGCTTGCACTCAGGCAGCCGGCGTCAAGTTTCGACAGAGGGACCCCTCTCTGTTAATTTCAGTAGTGCTCATGTGTCGTTTTCTCTCGTGCTGTCTCGGGATCGTTGTGCATGATTGCTCAAATTCAGCACATACCCGGTTTCATTTATGCTCCGCGTGGCCAGTGATTTAATGAGATTCATTTAACGGTGCTGACTAAATTTTCTACACATGACTTGACTGATTGAGATGTCTTCAATTAAGCTGCATACAAGCAGCCATGCATTGAAAGTTTTTTTTTTTTCTCCTCCTGTGTAACAGTTTTAAAAAGTAAAAAAGAAAACATGTATCAGTATGCATATATTGGTGTTGTCTTTATACCAATATAACTTCTATACCTTGGTCACAAGATGATCACTTGCAAAACAATGTGTGTGTTTTTTTTTTTTTTTTAAATCTTCCATAGTTAGCAATCGTTTTTAGGGCTAAAGATCAGTCATTTATCGTTTACATTTACGCAAAATTGACGTAGATTGCATTCAGAGTATGCATTTTATCAGTTCATGCATTCTTTGGGATTCGAACCCATAACCTTCGAGTGACTAGTACAGTGCTGTTTCAAATGCACTTTCTTCTGAATAAAACATGCTGTGTATAAGAATCACACACAATTTGTAATGTTTCAAGAATATTCAGAACAGTTTTACTGCCTTGCATTCAAAAAATGATCACAAATGATCATCATTAATGAAAATTGCCATGTCAGTGAAGGTACACAGGGAGGGATGTGAACACTTCTACAACACTCAGGAATTTTGTAAATGAATGTTGCTGTGAATAGTAAAAATATTCATACTAAATTTGCATGGATTGTTATTTTATGCCTTAGGAAGTCTGAATCGAGAATCCTCTTTAAAATTTACGTTTTTGTTGACAGGCAAACAAGGCTCCTACATTTATGTTTAATAATTTAAAAGACACTTTTCTCCGAAGCACAAGTGTCCTGTTATCTTCAGTTATTGTCCATATGTCTTCATTTAGACTGTAGTTTATCACACCAGCACAGTGCTTATCTTTAGACAGCAGCTATGACTTCCAGTGTCAAATGTAGGTATCTGGATTGTTGGAGGACACTGTATGAACAGATAAATTCCACAGAAAAAATAATATTTTTCAAACTTATGTTTCCATACTTATTTGGCTCAAAGTTACCCAGAGCAGAAGCAGATTTGTAGTTATTTGCAGTGAAATTTTGCCCTCCAATCCTCATGGTTTTATTTTCCAGACAAGAGGCTGTGATCATCTCCGGCAGGAAACTGGCACGGCAGATCCGCCACGAGGCGCGTGATGACGTGGAGGATTGGGTCGCTTCTGGAAACCGACGACCTCACCTGAGTGTAGTGTTAGTGGGTGACAATCCAGCCAGTCACTCGTACGTTCTCAATAAAACCCGAGCAGCAGCAGAAGTGGGTAAGATGCGTTCCAGTGCCAGATGGGAGTAATTTCCTGTTCATTCACAATCGGTTGTAAAATAGTAATTAGAGAAGAGCCTTTCTTCTTCACAGCTCACTAAAGTGAAATGTCGTGTATCTACCAGTTAAAATTCTAAAACATGCTTGTCTGATTTTTTCGTAACCATTTTGATATAAAGGATTCAAGGGTTAGTTCATCCATAAATAAAAAGTCTGTCATTGTTTATTAATCCTCATGTCCTTACAAACCCATGACCTTTGTTCCAAGTTGTTCCTTGCTAATTCAAGGCTTTCTTTGAAAAAAATGCAGATATTTTTAATAAAACCTGAGAGGTATCTGTCTTTCCAATGAAATCCCATTCCACCAATATTTGCCCCTTCAAAGATGAAAGCGCACACTTCTGAAAACCGTATTTGATATGCTGTATGTGTGTTGGTCAACATTTATATTTGAATAAAACCCTAAATTAAATCTATTCATCTGTTTAAAGCGATTGTCTTTTTAAGAACTTTCTGACACATAAAATTTTTGGTTGTGTGGACGTTCAGTGGAGGGACGGAAGCTTCTCAGGTTTTGTCTTCATTTGTGTTTTGATAAAAGTCTGGTTTGAAACGACGCAAGAGTGAGAAAATTTTAACAGAATATTCATTTTTGGGTGAACTATCCCTTTAAGCTTGAATGCTTGAAATGAGATTTGTAGATATGCCTAAATATGAATTTCTTTACAAAATTGAAATTTTAATGACTTTTTTTATTTATGAAATGGATGAATTAGAAGGTATAGTCAATGAAAATGAAAAGCAGCCATGAGTCTGTTTTTGTCTTCAGTTTTGCTGTAATATGTAAGCGATGGGTGTCACTTTCCACTCTTGGCTGTGTACAGTATGTAAGTCTATTTTGAGTGTACATGTGACTCCTTACAGGACCTTACACTCTGGCTCTACACTAACTCACACTAGCAAATGTGACTAGAGTGGCACTTTGGGGCCTGTTGACATAAATACTTTTTCTAAAAGCATATATATATACACACACACATTTTTATTTAATACATATATTTGCTTGTTGTTGTATCACTGCTCTCTGTTTTTCTCTGTAGGCATTAGTAGCGAGACCATCCTAAAACCTTCTTGTATTAGTGAAGAGGAGCTCCTTGACCTTATTGAGAAACTCAACTCAGACCACAGAGTAGACGGTCTGTTGGTACAGCTACCACTTCCTGGTAGGTTAACAGAAAAGCTAAAGCTGTGCTGATGTATTGCCTCATAGCTGTTGGTTATTGGACATTTTACATTGTCAGTGCTGTGAACTGGGTTTTAGAAACAATTGCATTTGGTTTAAGGCAGGGGTGTCAAACTCTGTTCCTGCGGATTAGCTCCAACCCTAATTAAACACACCTGATCCAGCTAATCAGGTCCTTCAGGCTAAGTAGATGGGTACGTATGTTGGAAGTAAACTCTGCAGAGCTGTGGCCCTCCATAAACTGAGTTTGACATCACTGGTTTAAAGCTTAATGTGAGACTTGATGGTCATTTCAAACTATTTTTGACCAGTTAGTTTTGTTTAGTTCTGTTTATTCCAGATTGAACTAGAGATTCCAAAAAGGACATAAAATTATGTGATGTATCAATTATATTGTGGGATTGTCAAGTTGTGGTTAAGTGGTTTCCTCTCATACACAGATCACATTGATGAGCGACGTGTATGCAATGCCGTGTGCCCAGGGAAAGATGTTGATGGCTTCCATGTGGTCAATGTTGGTCGCATGTGTCTGGATCAGTCGACTATGCTGCCTGCTACTCCTTGGGGGGTTTGGGAGATTATCAAACGCACAGGTGAGAAACCCATTACTTAACCAGTGGATCATACAGTGTCATTTGAACCCCAGCAGTTAGTTTGGGAGCTGTTGGATGTTGTATTTTTATTTGGAGTTAAATGATACCTCAAACTGTGTGGACTGTTGAGGAAACATACTAAGAAATCAAAATCAGATAACAAAACCCATAAACAAATACCAAAGAAAACCATAAAAAAACAATCTTAAGCAAGCTGTGTGTCCATGCACTAGGGCAGGATTGCCCAAATGAGGGTTTGTGCACAACTGATCAAAAAGCAATGGAAATCACAGTTATTGAATAAAAGGCTGTGATTTAGCTAAGGATGGTTCATTCTGCTGTGTGTTTGTGCAGCTTTGATGCTGTTTCAGTGTTTCAAACCGGTTCAGTTCACAGTAAATTCTTCTCACAAACACTTTGTGAGTTTAACACGCATTTCAGGAATACAGTGTGCAACATTATTGTATTTTTCAGTGTGCAGATTGTTTTCAATGTGGCAGTGAATGTTTAAGCTGACTGAACCTGTCTTTTGTCATAGGCATACAGACGCTGGGAAAGAATGTGGTAGTTGCTGGTCGCTCCAAGAATGTTGGGATGCCCATTGCAATGCTGCTACACACAGACGGCAGACATGAAAGGCCAGGAGGTGAGTCTGTGAGAAGAGGAGAGATGAAGCAAAAGCATTTATGTGCAGTTCTGATAAGCTTTGGTCATACAAGGCAATTAGTATAAAGCATCCTGCCTTTTTGTTTCAGGTGATGCCACAGTGACCATCTCACACCGTTACACTCCCAAAGAACAGCTCCGTCAGCACACGCAGATCGCAGACATTATCGTTGCTGCTGCAGGTTCAAATTTCAATTTGCTAATTAAACCCTCATTTAATGTCCATTTACCACTATGTATATCATTGAGGAGTGCTTACAGGGACCCAGGTTACAAACACTGTTAACTCCTTTTAGGTATTCCCAACCTCATCACTGCTGATATGATAAAGGAGGGTGCAGCAGTTATAGATGTTGGAATCAACAGAATATTGGACCCCTTGACTGGGAAAAGCAGACTTGTTGGTGACGTGGACTTCGAAGGTAAGAAGGAAGCACAGCTAGTACTGTGACTGGTGTAATAGTGGGATGAAGGCTTTTCTGAGATTCTTGGTTCAAATAATTGTTGTGCTTGCACTTTACTGTATATTCCTCAGACATTCTAGTTTGGGATTTCTAAACATTGAATATCTGCTTTTAGTTTAGCCTGTTTTCTTTTTTTTGGGGGGGGGGGGTTTAAGAAATTAAGATTGTTTGAAAATCTTGACTTACATTGATTAGTGCTAAATCATAGTAGTAAAATGCTAAAACATGATAATGTATTACTTCATGCTAGAAACATGTTAAAGGGATAGTTCACCCAAAAATGAAAATGTGATGTTTATCTGCTTACCCCCAGGGCATCCAAGATGTAGGTGACTTTGTTTCTTCAGTAGAACACAAACTGAGATTTTTAACTCAAACCGTTACGGTCTGTCAGTCGTATAATGTAAGTGGATGGGAATCACGGCTTTGGGAGTCATAAAACATACACAAACAAAACCAAATTAAATCCCGTGGCTCATGACGATACATTGATGTGTAAAGACACAAAACGATCGGTCTGTGCAAGAAACTGAACAGTATTTATATCGTGTGTTTTTTACACGTCTGATTTTCGCCGCAATGTCCAAACTTTCCTGAGCATGTTCTCAACAGCCTGCATGTGAGGCTTCTTCTTGCTTTACGGCAGATCGCAGACTTAAGTGCATTACCGCAACCTATCTCTCAAATGGACCATTGACACTCCCAATTGAGATTGTAGATGGTGTCGATGGTCCATTTGAGAGATCGGTGGCGGTAATGCACTCAAGTCTGCGATCTGCCATAAAGCAAGAAGACGACGCAGGCTGAAGAAGACGCAAACACGCTTGGGGCAGTTCAGACATTGCATTGAAAATCAGAGGTAAAAAACGATATAAATACTGTTCAGTTTCTTGCACAGACCGATCGTTTTGTGTCTTTACACATCAGTGTATCGTCACGAGACACAGGGTTTAATTTGGTTTTTGTTTGTGTATGTTTTTTGACTCTCAAAGCCATGATTCCCAGCCACTGACATTATAGGACTGACAGACTGTAACGTTTGAGTTAAAAATCTCTGTTTGTTTTCTACTGAAGAAACAGTCACCTACATCTTGGATGCTCTGGGGGTAAGCAGATAAACATCAAATTT
Source organism: Cyprinus carpio (assembly GCF_018340385.1). Taxonomy (NCBI): domain Eukaryota; kingdom Metazoa; phylum Chordata; class Actinopteri; order Cypriniformes; family Cyprinidae; genus Cyprinus; species Cyprinus carpio. Next base: position 28,124,395 of record NC_056601.1, read on the forward strand.
TCATTTTTGGGTGAACAATCCCTTTAACAATGTAACATGATAGCAATGTGCTAAATCATGCAAGCAACATGTCTAAACATGTTAACGTGAAGTCATGCCACAGACATGTTAGCGATGTGCTAAAACATGCAAGCAGTGTACTAATTCATGTTAGAAGCATTTTAACAACATCATGTTAAAACGTTAGAAACATGTTAGCAATGCACAAAATCATGCTAGCAAGAAGCACACAAAATATTTGGGTCACACTTTTTATTAGGTGGCTTACATAAAAGATGTACACTGTACTTATGGTGTTCATATCGTATTGCAAAATACTTTTGCTGCTTTTGAGGTGGGATATAGATAAGATTAGGGACAGGTTTGAGGGTATGGTTAGGTTTAAGTGTGGGTTAAGGTGTAAGGGAACAGTCTTAATTATAAATGTAATTACATGCAGTTAGTTTTTAAAATATAAATGCAGTGTAAAAACATGTACACAATACACAAGTTGTACCAAATTATTTATTTAAATGTAAGTACATAGTAGTTAAGGCCACCTAGTATAAAGTGGGACCCATATTTGCTATATTTCATCAACTTTCTGACTTTTCAGAAAAACTTTCAAACTTCAAGCTTTTCAGAGTTATTTCAAACTTTCAGACAAGGCTTTCTCAAGCCTACATCCATGTTTGTAATCAGCGTTTACTCATCTAAACATTTTTTAATATATGTCTCCACAGGTGTTAAAAAGAAGGCCAGCTACATTACTCCAGTTCCAGGTGGTGTTGGACCCATGACTGTAGCAATGCTAATGAAAAATACAATCAAAGCAGCAAAAAATTTAATTTTAACCCCCCCTCAACGTGTTCGAATGGCAGCGTCCTCATAACGTCATCATCATCACACCACACAACACACCACGCTCTTCCCCCCTACTACATCATTATGATCTCCTACTAGTGAAGAAAAAATAAAAAATAAAATAACTTTTTAATGGCTATTTTTGCTTTCCATAGTGTAGTTATATTTAAAGGTTTAAGAACATGAATGTGCTTTTTCATTCGGATCTTAAACCAAACATACATGTATATTTTTCAGATACATGGACAAGCATTAAACAAGTTTCACTTTTTTTCACTGTTACAGCTCTGCTTTTTCAGCATTGCTTTTTTTGTATGTTTAAGGATTATAATAGGAGATTGCCAGACATTTTGCAGCATATTTATTCATAAAGAAACGCATAAGAAATGTGAACAATCTAAAACAACATAAGTCAGTGTTTATACAGCTTCCTGCAGCACTTATGAGGATCTGTGGAATGAGTCACATGTCCAATACTTGTGGATCAGCATGCAAGATAACTGATCAAATAACCTTTGCAACAACAGTTTATTCATCTAAGGAATATTTGTGACTGAATTGACCCCCCATCTGGACTTTGAGGGTACAAAGAGTGATTATAATGGTGCCATGGTTAGGGAAATGCAGAACTCTCAGAGAATGAGAGGAAATTTGGCTGAATTTAGATGGAAATCCTTTTGCTACATTTATTTTTTTTTTTTTTTTATTTTTTTTTTTTTTTAGTTGTATGAATATTGACATGCTAAGTCTTACTGAAATCACAATTGTTTTGCATATTAACATGTTATGCCTTTAAAGCACTACAATAAATGTATCATATGTAAACTGATGTATTATTTGAATTATGTGAGCCTGTTTTTATTTGAAGCGTTAAATGAAGTTTTTGTTAAAATATAACAGTTGGTATGGTTGCATTTTTATTATATTATGAATTTGCATTATATTGGTATTATTATTCCTGTAGTAGAGCATGGCGCTACGCCAAGGTTATGCACGAAGCGGTAAAATGCATAGCTTGAATGCAATGTAAGTCACTTTGGATAAATGCGTCCGCCAAATGCATACATATAAATTTAAAGCACTTCATTAAATATATAATACAGTTTATTTAACACATCTGTTTTTATGTTATAGTTATATATATATATATATAAATTTAATGAACGAGCGAGATCCTTTATTTTGAAAAGATGACGAAAACGGATTTCCACCATACCAGTTGGTGGCGGTAATGCACCTTTTCGTTGTGTGCCAACTGCCAAGAAAAACTCCAGAAGAAGAACGGATTTCCGGCAAGCTTTTGTTTCATCTGACTACAGAGTGCAGACGTACAAGCTAACGTTAGCGATTTAAAGGATTTTCAAAGCAAAAAGAAACCATTCTAAGTTGGCGAACAAGTAAGTATTAATTGGCTACGTTTACGGAGTCACTGTAAGAAACATGAAGCATGTGTTGGCGTCATTTGATATCAGATTAGTAGAGACCTTCTGCAGCTCAGGGTCTGTACACACACTTGTGGTCGTGCTGCGGTTTTTAAACGTTATTTATGCTTTTAAATTGTCCTCGCCGAACACTAGCCGAGATTAAAACGAGTTCCTCGCCGTTGCACTTTTCTCCGAAACGATAGGTGTCAGTACAGAAAACGCATACTGAACTTTATTTTCACCTGACCAGGTGTAATATTCACGAGTGGTCTTCTTACTTAAGGAGTTTCTTATAACAGGCTTCAGTAGGCTGTTTCATAATGTGAGGGGCCGCTTATGAGATTGATGAATACTTAATTGTTTTGTATGCACTGGTGTTTGCGCAATCATAGACAGAACAGGGAGGGGCTGCATTTTGGGGTGTGGCTAGGCGCGTTGCTCCGCCCCACAACTGCTCTCATTGGCCTGTATGTTGCAGGAATGAGTAACCTGAACAAGTAAATTGCTGGTATATCTCTTGATGAAATATATGGAATCTGGTGATGGTGAATTAAAAAAAGGTAATTGCAACTTTTTATCTTAATTGCAAGATTAAGACACAATTGCGAGGAAAAAAAATTGACCTTGGACCACAAAATCAGTCATAAGGATCTTTTTTTTAGGGTTTATACATCATCTGACAGCTGAATAGTTTGGTTTGTTAGGGTAGGACAATATTTGGCTGAGATACAACTAGTTGAAAATCTGGAATCTGAGGGTGAAAATAGAGAAAATCATAAGTCTCATAATTGTGAGGGAAAAGAAGCAATTACCCTTTTTATTATTATTATTAGTTTGATTTTTATCCTGTGGTGAAAACAGGATTATATTATCAGCACTCTATATTTGGTATACATTACACTATTATGTTGTTTTTAATCTGCACTTTGATAGCAGTGAATTTTTAACAAGATCATATTGTTTTAAAACCATAACAAAACAGGACTACTTTCCTGACTGTTTCACAAGTAGATTATTACTCATGGGAGGAAGTGATGCTGGTAGCAGAACTAAGAGCAGACACAGAGATGAGAGCAAATCCAGAAGCTTGTCATCATCAAGTGCCAGGAGATCCAGTCCAAGCCCTCAAAAGAGACATGAACGCTCCTCTGGTAAGGGAAAGTGCTGCTCTCAGTATAGTATACTCACATTTTAACATGATTTTTCTAAAAATGATGTATGGTTAATCAAGCAAATTAAAATGCTTCAGTCCAGTAAGTGTTCATGTTGAAATATTTAAAACAATATAACAGTTTTTCTAACATTTACTTTGTAAAAATCAGTAAATATTTCACAGCAAACACACAACCTGAGACGTTTAACTAAAAGGCCTTTTGCTTGCTAAAAAAGTATGAACTGTCAATCAGACAACAGAAGGCATGTAGTAGATCGCGTGTTTATAAATGAATGCATATACTGTATTTGTGGTGACAGCTTGTACGTATAACATTTCTCCCAACTTCTGATCCGAAATTAGACAGAAAAAAGATGAAAAGGAGAAGTCCCTCCAGCTCTTCATCATCTTCCAGCTCCACTTCCCCATCCAGAGAAAAAAAGAGCAAGAAAAAAAAGAAACGGAAAGAGGTTAAGAAACTGAAGCGTGAAAAGAAAAAGGAGAAAAAGGAAAAGAAGCGGCAAAAGAAGCTAGCATTAAAAGCTGAAAGAGAAGCAGCTTCCGTATCAAATGCTGTTTCTGATGAAACACCTCAAACATACCTGAAGACCTGGCAGATTGAAGAAGCTAAAGAACACGGCCCCGGTATGTGCACACCTCCGTATTACACACTGGAAATACACAAGTAACATCTCATATTCTGTTTAATATCTAAAAAAGAAAATAATTTAAATCAATGTCTTTTACTGGCAATTTGCCGGAGATAAAATGGCATTTCTCTCTCACTGTAGTCATGACTGATGAACAGAAGGCCAGTTTTTGCACCAAGAGACCAATGACGAAGGAAGAATATGACACAACTCAAAGCAACATCATCATATTTAGCACATTAAATCCAATTTTTACAAATCCCGTTTCGAACCAGTGCATATCTGATTGGAATCTGTGTTAAATCTCTACAAATCCCGTTAGCTGATTCATATCTGATTTTTATTACCATATATGTTTACACACACAAGGATTGACTTGACGATCTGATCAGAAATATTTAGCACAATTAAATACAAGTTTTTACAAAGATCCCGTTGTTCAAGTCTACATTCATGCTCAGTAAGTCAGAAAAGTCTGAAAGAGAGTTTATGAGGGGTCCAAGTAATTTTCTTACACACACAAGGATTGGAGGCTGGGCACTTGGGCAATTTAGAGATGGGGATGCCCAGGAATCATTGTTACAGTGATTCGTTTGCTGGGCCTTTTTAGCAGAGTCTGTGAATGTCCCCCTTCAGGACCTGAGAGATGGGGGTGCCCAGGAATCATTGTTACAGTGATTCGTTTGTATACAGGGAGAAGAGCAGTAGGGAGAGAACACATTCCTGATGGGCATAAAACATAATAAAACATTAACTTGATAAACTTTCATACAGGCTTGTAAGAGGTGACGGGGAAATTTTAGAAGAAATTGTCAGCAAGGAGCGGCACAAGGAAATCAACAAGGTGCGTCTTTTGGAACCATTCTGTTCATGTTTTGTGAATAGGAAAAATATTTAAATTTGTCATAATTTGTTCTTGGTTTTTTTTTTCACACAGAAAGCCACTAAGGGAGATGGTGATGCCTTCCAGAACAGATTGGGCATCAATAGGTAGCGAGGCTGAGGTGTCAATTTTAAGACAAGTCCATGCCAGTCCAAAACCTTCTCCTGCATTTCTACAAGAATTCAACCATTTTCTTGCTTTCTTTTATATTCCTCCCCATTGAAAAAATGTCACAGAAATGTGATTCCAGAATGACATTTTGCCCTCAGATATTAAACAGGAACGAGTAAATTCAATACATAATCATTGTCAAAGGTTACAGAGCTGAACAATATTTAGTTTTGGCAGAAAATTCATTGTTACAGTGCAAACAAATGAGGCTAATTAACCCCATTCACTTCAACAATGTTTACTATTTGACTTTCTTCAAAGTCGAAGCAGGAAGAGTCTGTATCTCGTTTATCTGTTAATGTAGAAAGACTTTCTTAATGGCTAATTTATTTGTAAAGTCTGATAGTATTCATTACCACTGAAGCTCAGCATCTCTTAAATATCAACTGATGGTATTACAGAGGACTGCTGAAACATCAATAAAATATCTTTCTTAAACATTATGTTGGTTTTCTTTCTTATAAATATGATTGCATCAAAACTTAATTCACTACATTGAATATATTTGTAGATAAGTGCACTCATTTGACTTATTGACCCAATGCAACGAATCAGTCGGAACATGCAAGATTCATTTTAATGATCTTGTTGACTAATGTCCACTTTATACGTTCAGACCGGGGAACAGAAATAGCTGAGGAACATGAATTAAGTGCTATTTTTATACATTGTTTAATTAAATGATAATCCAACTAACTTTATCTTAACTGCTTTCGATATTTGATTTAATTACATATGTTAGTGTACTAATAAACAGCATTCATCTGTAATAAAGATTTTCAGATAAGATTGGGTGATCACAGGTAAAGTGGGCTGTTTTAGCTTGATTCAACTGTGTTCAGAGGGTTTACACTTTCAGAGCATAACAACGGTCTTTAATTAAAGGGACACTAATCAGAGGCTTTCAAACATTTTTTGTCAACTGAACCACTTTGGACTAAATTATTTACTCAGACTACCCCCTGAGAATTGTTTTACATAGTTATTGTTATTAAAGATCAAATTGAATACAAATTGAAATACAACAGTTGGACTGTTAAAAGTAACGTTAAACGTAATAACAAAGAAAAAGAAAAAACATCTAGGTGTCTAAATTATGTTTAACAAAGAGTGGCCCACATCTGCATTCACCCTAATTATCTATTAACTAATTAATTAAGATAAGACATCGCAAATTAATCTGACATTAAATTTGGCTTACAAATTACCCCCAAAATATGATTTAAAGCCATCATTATGTTAAATGAGGAGAGCAAAAAGTGGAAAAGTAGCTTTAGAAAGAAATATGTTTGTTTGATTCAACACAGAATTTATTACACAAAATTTAGGCCACAAAAACCTAACACAAACTAGATATTTTGCATAAGAATATTGGACTTATTTATTATTATTTACACAGTACACAATTATATAGTAATTGCAAGTTTTATTATTTATAATTAAATTGACATACTAACTAAACGTTGTAAATTTATTATTATTATTATTAACAGCAGTAGCATAATTCTGATTACAAAATTACAAGGCTAGGATCATTTGATTTGTTTAATCAGACTGATTTTGCTTAACCACCTATAATGTTTATGTATTTTATTTATTATTTTATTTTAATTATTTTCCTGTTTGTATTCTATTTTTTGTATAGTTTTGTAAAATGTATTATTAAGGATTATTTATTATTAAGTATTAATATTTTTAAATGGCTATATCTCAGTCTGTAAGGACTTACAGTTGTACTTATGCTAGTCCATATTGTTCTGGTAAAATAAAAAAATTATAAATTAAAAACAGACAACAGCCCAGTAGGTGGCGGTATGAACACAGTCTGTGAATAATCTAAAACTACAAGAAGAAGTAATTCGTGAAGTTCAGTTTTTATGCTGTGTATTTCTGTCAGATTGGGAGTTTTGTGTTAGTTTATTTTCAGGGATGTAACTTGAATGCGTGTATTTGGTTTATATTGCGCCCAGTATAATTGTGGCCTTCTATGCGGCTGTAAAGGGAAACTTTGAAGGATGTCTTCGCCTCTTTTAGTCCCTCAGCGCCTTTTCGCTGCGTGGAAGCTGAACTGGGGGTCACTGAACACAGGGACGAGCCTCACACTCCAGCAGCCGGGGCTGCGGGTAACAGGATGGCCGTGTGTTTTCGCTGCTGGTAAGAAATACCAAATTGACCTGCCAATACTCCACGAGGAAGACCTTGATGAACAGTTTGTTCGTGGGTCTGGTCCTGGAGGACAAGCCACCAACAAAACCAGCAACTGCGTGGTGCTCAGGCACATTCCCACGGGGATTGTCGTGAAGGTGAGTAAATTCATTAATTGTTATTGATATACGGATGTGACAGTACACCATCTGATAACCCGATAAATTAATGTCATATCATGTATCAGGTTTATAGTGTAAATAATTGAAATTATCAGGTAAAAAGTACAGTTGAGACTCTGTGTTACTTTTCCAAAGGCTTGGCAATGATCAGTTGTTTTAGATTGCAAATACATTTCTTAACTTCTTATTTTATCGCTTTATCGCAAAATAACCTAAAATTGCCATCTGAAATACCACAAAAGAAGTTACTGGAATCAGTTGAGGCTGAATTTAAAGTGTATGAACATTTATAAATGAAAGAAATACTGTATGTTATTCATTTCCCCTTTTTTTCTATCTATTTATGTCTCAATCTAATATGCTTCTTTTGCCCTTTCTTGATTCTTTTCATCAAACTGTATTTGTAATGCTGATAAATCAAATTTTTACTTCGGGTTTGAATCACCTTTAAATCATCTGTGCATTATTTCATTAATTAAAACTTTAGTACAAGAATGTATTTGATAAGTGTTGTCCAGTATGGTTATCAGTAGATCTGAACTGAAAATCTGTCAGAATTGAAAATAATAATTTGGAAGAGTGAAAAAACTTTGCACATCTTGAAAAGGTAGGATGTCCTGTTTTGTGTGTTGTTGTTTGAATTTGACTTTGTGTGTCGTTGTTAGGTGACGATGAATGGTTTTGTATTAGGATTAGTGGATAAAAAGCTCAATATGGTTGATCCTGACAATGAAGAGACGAATAGAATTTGAACTCCAATTAACCAAAGTTATTTGAGTAATAAAAGTGTTTCTTGACAAAGTAGTGATGTCCCAAATCCCCCATGATGCATTGGTGTCAAGCCAACATAGTCTTGCGTAATCTGTCAATTCCAGACTGCTTTAATATAAGGATCTCGTGTTCTCTTGCAGTGTCACCAGACCAGATCGGTGGATTTGAACAGAAAACGAGCACGGGAGATTTTACGCGAGAAACTGGAAATATAATATAAAGGAAAGTAAACTGAACAAAATAAAAAAAAAAACCAAACAAAACAAACAAAAAAAAAAAAACGGCAAAAAGTCAATGAAAACATGGAAAAAAAGAGACGATTCAAGGAGATGCTGTACGCAGACCAAGAAGATGACAAATGCTGAGGTGCACATGATTTCAACTTTTTTTTCCTTTTAGTATTAATTATACACTGTGGACAGGACCGCTTTAAAAGTGTATTCTGTAAATGAATTCTGTTATAGCAATTAACCATTAACTTTGTGTTTAATAAAAACCTTCAAGTTTGTGAGCGAATTGAGGTTTTGGAGTGGCCAAGTCAAAGTCTGGACTTAAATCCGATGGAGATGCAGTGGCATGACCTTAAACAGTCCATTCATGCTCGAAAACCCTCCAGTGTGGCTGAATTAAAACAATTCTGCTGAGAAGCGTGGGCAAACATTCCTCCACAGTGATGTGAAAGACTCCTTGCCAGTTATCGCGATCGTTTGATTGCAGTTGTTGCTGCTAAGTGTGGCACAACCAGTTATTAGGTTTTAGGGGGCAATTACTTTTTCACATAGGGCCAGGCAGATTTGGACCGCTTTTTTCCCTTAATAAATAAAATCTTTATTTAAAAACTGCATTTTGTATTTACTTGGGTTATCTTTGTGTAATATTAAAATTAGTTTGATCTGAATCATTTAAGTGTGACAAACATGCAAAAAATTAAAAACACAGGAGGGGGCAAAAACATTTTCAGAGCACTGTATATTTTGACAGCTATTTTAAAAAATGGCATTTTGTTAGTGACAATTGTAGCCTACTTAAAGGTGCTGTATGTAGGATTGACACCGAGTGGTTGAACTAGGTATTGCGGTCCAAATTCAAAATATTGAAGAGGGTTTTTTCACCCAGCCCCTCCTCCTCAGACTTGACGCACACACAGGTTGCCAGATTGACGACACCAGCAGGAACGAGCGCACTTGACGATGAATGAAATAAAATACGCTGTGTTTTCCGCCAACTGGCAACCCGGGGTGCTGAAATACAATTGGGTGAACAAGCAGTGGGCGGGTTTAACAAACCAAAACAAAGTCCAAGATTCCTGCCTGAGCGCACATTTACAAAGGAGAATAACTGACTGTAGCATTGGTTTTCAGATAAAGTATGTTAACTTAGCATGTTTCTTAATTTTCTGCAAACATATTATAGTATTTTTATGCTTTAGTAGAGTTAAAATCTTATACATACAGCACCTTTAAGAATATTCAGAAAATGTACATTAGTGTCCATCAAATTATGTGACTGTAGTCGATAATTAAATATGTAATGACTATCAAATATACTTAATGGTTATACAACATACTTAAAAATCATAAGAAGTCAGAAGAATTATAGACAGAAAAATAGCATTATGAAAATGATTGGCAGAATTCACCCTGTTAAACAGATGTTGCATTATTTAGGTACATTAATAACTTTTAAATTAAGAGCATTGGGCACTTTTTCTTTGACTGTATCTGTACAAAACTTGTGGTTTGTTTTGGACTATTAAACTGTTTTCATAGTAATACCTTTACAATATTATTTATAATTAATTAATGCATTGACAGGAGTTTTTTTTTTTTTTTTTTTAAGTAAAACTAAAAAAAGCAATCTCTTTTGTACTCGTTGTTTACATACACAATTTATAAATACTATACTAAATAAATAAAAAAAAAATACCAACTAATTCATGAAGTAAGTAACTCACCAAGAACCAAGTTTTTTTTTACTTTACTGCTTCCGCGTTCAGTAAACCAATCACAATCCTCCTCTTCAAGGCCTTGACCAATGAACGCTGCGAATGATATTTAAAACCCAGGCAGCCTGACATCGAGTTATTTGTCTTATCATGCTGTAGTGTTTATAATCCACTTCGTTTGTTGTGAGAAATCCAATACAAGATGGGAAAAGGTAAAAAAGAGGTTTGCAAATTAGCCTGAAACTCAAAGGCAATCATTCGTTTAGCGAACTCGTTACAGAGAAATAAACATTGTTCATGTACTCGTTAGGCAAAAAGTCCACTTCTGCCAAACGAAGACCTGTGGACGGCAGAATAAGCGAGAAAACAGAAGAGGCTAAAGAGAACAAAGAGGGAAAACCCACGGTAGGAGGAACGCGTTTGTATTCGTTCAGCACGAACTGTATGCATGATTTTAACTGAGCGATGTTGTCTAACCGTTACCTAACGTTATTCTCCTTAAACGCGCTAAGAATGCATTTTCTCATAAATTGAATGTTTCTATTTGTCTTTCAGACATGCCAAGGGCAGCCAACAATACATAGTTGTCTGAATCTAAACAAGCCGCTGAGGAATAACCCACTTAACCTTATTTTAGATGACAATACAGCAACGGAGCGTTTACCTAAAACCAGCAAACAGAGTGAAGGTATTTGTTTAAATCCTAATAACGATTACGTTACACTCATTTGTCTTTTTGTTTCACCCAAACTGATTTCTCCAGAGTTGGTTTTATTTACTGCTTTCTTCTTTCTATGGTTAGTCAAAGACGCAGAGGCGAATGCGCCTAAAAAAGAGGACACTGGCAAACAGAGCCTTGTTTGTGGACCTAATGAGCAGACTGATGTGCCTCATAAAGTGTCCGGGACGAGAAAGCAAACAAAATCCGGGCAAAGGATAAATGGTGAAAAGTCAAAAGACAGGAAGTATGTCTAGTTTTAAATATATAATAAATAGTTGACTGTTTCAGTCATTTATTATTTGATTTAGTTACTTAGTGTGTGTGTTTGCTGTTTTATAAGTGAAAAACGTTTATATGCATCCATTTCACAGAGAAGTAAAATCTTACATTGTGTGTTTATCTTATTTTAGGTCGAAAAACAAAGAGTCTGAACCCAATCGAAAGGTCACCGATTATTTTCCTGTTAGGCGAAGTTGCAGGAAAGGCAAAGCTGAGTTGAAGGTTGGTAAACTCTTCCAGAATCTGAAGTGTTTTTTAAAATGGTTTATTCTTGAAGTTTGCAAAATGCATGTTATAGTGCTTTTTGTGAATGATTCATTCATAATTTTTCTTAAAAAAATTGACCTCATCATTTTCATACTTGGATCTTCTGGTAAAAATGCCAGACTTCCTTCTGGTGACAAGCAAGCCTTCTTCAATCATTCACAAGGCTTTTAATGCAAAACAGTTTTCTACAAAATTGGAAAACCTATGCGTTTTGGCTACTCATTTACATGTCAACTGCATTTTGGGGGCCTGGAAATACAGACTTTTGAAAACCAGTTTCAAACAAAGTGCAAGTTTTTGAAAACGATACAGTTATCGTCTCTGTGTAAACTACAAAAAATTTAATTTGTGATAACGGTGACATGTCAAGCATATTAGTTTCAATCTGTAGGGATCCGTGTGAATGGGGGTCATTTTGACAAAGCTGTTGTCTGTATGCAAAACGTCTCAAAAACGCAAAGGAAAAACTTTGGTTTTTAGAACAATCATTGTCCCGTAAATGTACCCATAAACTCCACCCCTGCAAACTTTGACCACACCTACATCTCAATAACCAATCAATAACCGATGCATTGAACCAAGTCCCACTCTGCACTTTTTTTCCGTTATGAATTGATGTACATCATAATACAGAAGAAAAGATATGCTACCATTTGAATTTTGCTGTGCATTTTTAGCTCTTAAGACCCATTTTTTTTAAAAACCAATTTACCGTTGATAAATCAATTTAACATTTATTTACTTTATCATTCTGTCAAACATTTATTCGATTAAATCCTTCGCTAAATGTGGACATGTTGTGTTAACAAAACAGTGTGAAACGCTGCAGCACCTTGATGATCTCATCAAAAACAATGTTGAAGAGGGGCTCAAGGTAAGCTTTTTAAGCAATTGGTCTACATTTTAACTTCACAACTTTTCATTGCTTGGGTTTAAGCATCTTCCATTTTCAAAATCAGGTGAAAAGTATTGATGGAAAAGGAAGAGGTGTTTTTGCAGACCGAGCATTTCAGAAAGACCAGTTTGTAGTAGAGTACCATGGGGAATTGTTAGAGATTGCTGATGCTAAAGCAAGAGAGTCTCAGTATGCTAAAGACCCAACCACTGGATGCTACATGTACTATTTCCGCTACCATGACAAAACCTACTGGTGAGTATTTTGGCGTTTTTATTTTTTATAAAACGATCTTCTGGAGAGAAGATTTTTAATCTCACTTTGACTATTGATATGCTTTAATGCAAGATTTGAGGTAAACATTGCTATCTGTATGAATAGACGTGAACTCCAGAGTTTAGTTTGTTGAGCCTTTACTTAGAATTGACAGAAAACTGTTAGTCAGCAGACAGACATGTTAAAGGGATACTACACCCCAAAATGAAAATTTTGTCATTAATCACTTACCCCCATGTCGTTCCAAACCTGTATAAGCTTTGTTCGTCTTCGGAACACAATTTAAGATATTTTGGATGAAAACCAGGAGGCCTGTGACTGTCACATAGACTAAGTAAATAACAGTGTCAAGGTCTAGGAAAGTATGAAAAGCATCATCAGAATAATCCAGGAGAGACACAGAGGAGAGGAATTGTTAAAGTCGTTATTTTTATTTTCTTCGTGTACAAAAAGTATTCTGGTCACTTCATAACGTTACGGTTGAATCACTGATGGCAGTTGACTATCCTGACGATGCTTTTCATACTTTCCTGGACCTTGACACTGTCATTTACTTAGTCTGTGGGACAGTCACAGGCCTCCTGGTTTTCATCCAAAGTATCTTAAATTGTGTTCCGAAGACGAACGGAGCTTTTACAGGTTTGGAACGACAAAAGTAATTTTAATGACAACATTTTCATTTTGGGGTTGAGTAACCCTTTTTAATAAAACAAATTATTATTATTATTATTATTTTTATTTTTTTTTTAAGTGTGGATGCTACCAAAGAAACTGACCGTCTGGGCCGACTGATCAACCACAGTAAGAATGGCAACCTTCGGACCAAACTGCATGAGATAAATGGCACACCTCACCTCATCTTCCTGGCTTCCAGAGACATCAAAGTAGACGAGGAGCTGCTTTATGATTACGGTGACCGCAGTAAAGAAGCCATTGCTGCTCATCCTTGGCTTAAGCATTAATTCACTCTGTTTAGTTGTCTTGTTATGATAGCATTTAAATAAGTGGCATAACATATACATTGTTTGGAGTTGCCAAACCATTCACTGTAACAAATGGTATCATAAAATTATTTGTGTGGGGTTTTGAAAGACCCACAGCAACTGTAAAAAAATTTTTTTATATATATATATATATATATATATATATATATATATATATATGATTTTTACATCCTAGTTGCGTTTTTTTTTTTTTTTTTTTTTGGTGGAGTATTAATTTTAATAAGGCATGTATAAGATAGCAGCCACTGATTTTAAAGATATGAGAATATTCAAATGGGTGTAGTTACTGTACATTTGTATATGCAAAATTAAGCGTTTAATCGCAAAGCAATTATACCACATTAAGAAATTGTTGGTTTTGAAGGATTTACATTAAAGAAGCACAGAATATAAACCATATGCTTTATTAATGCTTTAAAATGTGCAAAAAACATCTCAGCTGCACAAAACTGCTTTTTAATGATTGTTTTTAGACAGTTTCTTTTAATCACAAATACATTTATGATTGAAATAAAGTAAGTTATGACTAAATATCAAATGTTACACTGTTTAAAAACATGACAACAACTGTAATTCCAGTCAGGAGAATCTAAGGTTAAGTGATACACTTGCTTTTTTTTTTTTTTTTATACTGCATCTCACTGCAGGAAACCCATTGGGCACCACCATAAAATAGGACCAAAACACTAGAAAACTGGGTCCTGTAAACACAATTGAATACATTTATATTACTGGTTGTTAAAATAATTCAGAGAGCCATTATACTAAAAGAAAAACTTTGTGACAAAAGCTATTTATTACATTCCAAACATAAAAAAAAAAAAAAAAAAAATTGGTATATTGGAAATAAAAGACATGGGAAACATCCAATACACACAAATAAGGGAAAGAACAGCAACAGACACATAAGATCATGTTGGAAAATAAAAATTAGTGAGAAAATTATGAGGGACAAATATAGTTTAAATAATTCAATCTCACGTTGTTATGCAACTGTACGTTAAATCCAGTTAACTCCAGTAATCTATGTACAAACAACAGGGCCCATGTACTCAGAACAGCATTTCTTAATACCTTAATATTGCAGAAAAAACTTGACTTCTCTGTCATAAAATTTGTCCAGTCTACTATTTAATTACAATGAATACTGTGAGCCAATAAAAGTGAATTTTTACATTCATATGGCTCACAATTTACCACTTCATGTACCTTAATGAGATTTAGTGCACTACACATTACCTCATACAGCAGCCTTTTTGTGTTTTAGTTGAAGTACCTCAATTTTAACCTTACAATTCCTATTGTTCCCATGCTTATTAAAATTAAGACTAGAAAGTGCATGATCATATGGATAGTTTCTGTCCTAAAGCTTGGCAACACCTGCAACAAATACAGTCTGAAGATGTTTTCTAATTAAGCTCATAAATAAGGTCTTAGAGCCTCATATGGCATATAAACACCAAATCAATGTGTTTCAGCTAATTTAATTGGGTTTAGTTCGGTCACCAAAATAATCCCTTAATGTGTCATTGTGCTATTCATAAAATGACTGATTTTAAATTGATTCTAATAATGTCATATAATATTAATGTTGGGAATCTAGGATTTCAAATAGTCTGCAAATGTATATTAGCTAAGGGAGGTGTTTAGAGGGACATTTGATACTTTGATATCTTGTCATTCATGTTGGAATTCACACTCAATAATGAACAAAGTGAGAACTGTCACAATCACAGAGTTAAAAATGTACAGCATTAAAAACACTGAGTAGGAGCAAGGCAAAGGATTTCCAGCCAGAAATTGGAAGTATTAAAAAGATCACTTCTTCCCATCTCTGCTCACCCTGTTGGAAGGGTTGCTTGTCTCAAAAGTGTTTTAGTTTGTGCTAAATCCTGGTAACTATTTTTGTCGAAAAGAGAACCTGAAAAAGAGAGAGAGAGTTTGTCAGCAACATCGACACGCATAGAATCATAAAATATGGCCAATGTTACAAAGACCTAGATAAGATCTAAAACAGCATTATGCACTCGTTATTAACTCGGCTTAATGCAGAGTTGTGGACAGAAGTTTACCAAACACCTGTGTGGACTTACACAAAAGAAATGTCATAAACTTATACATAATATTATACATTTTATAAAGGGTGCCAAAGTTAGAAGACATTAATAGAACAGAACAGATACAAACAATACAATGATTATCTCAAACTAACAAACAAAGTTTTTCTCTCCAATATCTAAATATCTTCAGGAGTTTTTCCCTTTCTACATCCATTTCTAGCTTGCTAACTAAACACTCAAAGACATTTAAAGCACATTTTTGTGAATATATTGACTCTGAAACCTATACCTCTGTAAAGCTGCTTTGAAACAATATATTTTGTATGATTTTGACAAATGTATAACTCGAGGTAGAAGGGTAAACTCCACTGGGCAGGACTCCAGACCTGCTGCACCTTGCAGCTACTGGCAACTCCACTCACATGAGTCCTCAATAAATGAAAAATGAATTAAAAAAAAGACACAACAGGCTTAAAGGTATACACGCCTGCCTTACAATACTAGCATATGTATTTTAAGTAACATTTAAACTACTGTTTGAAATTTGGAATAAATTAATTTTTAGAAATTTTTAGAACTGATTAAACATACATTAACATTGTGAAATATTACAGTTTAAAATAACTGCTTTCTATTTTAATTGTAATTTATCCCTGTGATGTCTAAGCTGAATTTCATCATTACTCCAGTCTTCAGTGTCACATGATCCATCAGAAATCATTCATGCATAAGTTCCATTTAATCAGACTGTTCCATTTGTCCCCCCAAAAGTAATTATGTCAAAATGAGTCTTAAATATGCGATTTCTAAATGTTCTAAAACTAAAATGTAATTTATTTAAGATGATAAAGATTAAAACAGTATATCAGCCAACTCCTGCTTTCGGATGAATAAACGTATAAGTATAATGCTTTGAATATCAAAATGACCGACCTGGGGTGTATTCCAGAAAGGAGGTTCAACAAAGTCGGAGTTGACTTACCCTGAGTTTTCGGTTTCTGAACAGACTGAGTTCATTTCATTCTGAGTATGTTGAATCTGAGTTTAGTGCATGCACCGAGACTTTGAAAAACCATGATCAATGGAGCTCCGAAATTATGATTCGCCATGGCAACAGCACATGACAAAAAGACTTCCGCATACTATGCAATATGTAACTTTCATTTTTATTCAGTGTTATAATATCAGAGGTGAAAACTGGCAGAGTGGTAAGTTATTGAACTAATCTTCATTTGCATGGTATCCCACAGGCTAAATAAATAAAAATAAACAATTCAGTCAGGTAAAGCTTCAAGTGCAAAAGGTTCGTGGGTGTAGGCTACATGACTTTACAAACATTTGACCTATTCAGTAAATATCATTCAATGTCTATTTCAATGTGCAGTGGATTTTTCCTCACAGTCTAATGATCTTTTCACATAATTAAATGTCCTCTAATCCAACATACATTTCTTAATTAGGGTAATGAAATAAACAAATAAACTGCTCAGACTGTTGGAATTTTTAAGTCATTTCTTAAGACACACTTGTATTCCTTGGCTTTTATATCGAGCGGAGCAGTTACATTGTGATGTTTTTACTGTATTTGTTTTATTTGTGTGTGACTCTTTATTTTTATTTTCTGGACATTAAGCACTTTGGTCAACCATGGTTGTTTTTAAATGTGCTATATAAATTAAAAAAACTGAACTAAACTCTATTCAGCCAACAGCAAGAAGCCAGAGACTAGGTTCACGGAGTACGTTACTACGGTTACCTACCGAGAGGTTTAGTTTTGTCTTTTATTGGAACTGAAAACTCTGAATTTCCCTTTTCTGGGGTTAGACTCCCACTTTCTGAAATACACCTCTGGAATTGCACAAAGCTCTGACAAAGACAAAACTAGTTAAAAGCACTCACAGTTTCTGAATGGTGCTCTTCTCTTTGTGCTCCTCTATAATGGTGGAGGGTGCAGGTTCTGACTGAGGAAGGGTCTCCAGATTTACTTCCACCATCTTCTGTTGGGAGCCCAGGACTCCACTGCAAGCACAGTAGATGCTAAATTTGACTGAGACCACACATATCAAATGAATTATTGCATAATATCTCTCAGAATTGTTTTATTTGATGTTGAGATTAGGACAAACCAGTACACAAGTCAAAAATGTTCCTGTTTTGTTTTTGGTTTTTTTGCACCAGAACAGAACACTGTATTATGGAATAACTCAAACAGCAGTTTACTAATCAATGGTAACTAAGAGAGACATAAGTTGAGTTAGCAGCACTGAAACAAGGTATTTATTTTTACCTCTTGTAGAGTTGTAGTTCCTCTTGGGCCAGTAACAGCTGGGCTTTAAGTTTGTTTCTCTCTTGCAGAACCTCCTTTAACTCCTGCATGGTGAATCGTGGTCGGTTTGGGTCTTTTAAATCCACAACTAGTTTGTTTGGCCCAACAGTCTGCTTTAAAAGAATAAAATATTACATATTGCCCGAAGTATAAATAAATGTTTGCCCAAACTAGAAATAAACTCTGGACTTTTAATCAAGAAACATTTGCTTGAAGTTTTTAAATAAGTCAAATTTTAAGTCTTGTTACATAGCTACAAGATTAAGACCATTAACACGCATTAAGAAAATAAATAGGGTTCATTTTGATTTCATGCCTACTTTAAACTTTAACTCTAGATGACTTTTTGGGGGTTTCAACTTTGATTTCCGCTCATAAGCAATATACAAAATTCAATGGAATATGTTGATAGCATTTTACCACTCACTCCTCCTTTTTATTTATAAAAAAGCAAAAATCTGGGTTAGAATGAAGCATTTAGAATGGAAGTAAACCGAGCCAATCCATAAACCTTGAAATACTCAGTTTCAATAGTAGAACCACAACAATAAACCCTAAAACAACTGTAAAAAAAAATAATGATTTTACCAGCTTTACAGTTCAAGTAATACAAAAGTTTTAACAGTACAACTGATGCAAGTGCTGGTAAGTTTCACATTTGTGTTTTTAAAGGAATTGTTAACCCCATTGCTACATTTCACCAAATCTGTTCTGATGAAGAAATAAACTCTTCTACATCATAGATGACCTGAGGGAGAGTAAAATATCAGCAAATTTTCATTTTCGGGTGAACTGTTCCTTTAAGATCTCCAAAATTGGCTCCACTCGCCTCCATTGTAGATTTTTTAAAGTTGGATGAGTTAAAAAACAAAACAAAAAGGTGATAATCAACATTATGCTGTGCTTAACTTGTATTGAACCGGAAATATTCCTTTAAAATGAACCCTGTGCACATACAGCTCCACATGCACCACTCACATCGTGAACATTACCACTTGAACCTTCTGCTACAACTCTCTCCATTTCTCGCTTCATATTATCCAGCTCCATCCTCAGCTGCTCCAGCGACAGGTTGTACTTATTCACCATGGTCTCAAACATCTCCAGCACACGCACGATTTTGAACTGTAAATCCGAGAATTCCCGGCTACCTGTGTTGACTTTTAATAAATCTCTGCCGATCACGTAAGAAATGTCATAAACATCTTCAACAGTCATTTCCAAAACGTCCTTATCGAAAGCCTGCATGGGTGAACTGTCGTGCCGTCCTTCCATTCTGATGCAAGAGGAACTATGTAATCACTGTTTAAAAAAGTAATCTTTCTAAGATATGGCGGTTTCCAGTTCACCGTCCCAATGCATTCACAATTACATGACAACTTCCTCTTCCAAACTGGATCCTCTACTTCACTGTATTTAATAACAAGCAAATTTGAGCGTTTGAGTGACACTTGTAAACCAACTGGAGGGCCAAAACTGGCTGACAGTTTTGAGAAATATAGCTCAGCATAGGCAAAACCTGCCTGTTAAGAACTATTCTTTCGAAAATTAGGCTACTCTCTGAATATGACCTTTTTTTTTTAATAATTCCGCTATCGGGAGACAGAAAACAATTAATAAACAATTTTTTCCTTGTATTTTTGTTATAACCGCTTCAGCCGGTTTTTGTATCATGTCGTGCCAACGCCCATTATTTTCAGGGGATTCCTGAGGAGGCTAGGTTAGTCTTTTATCAACGAAATATAAAGGAAGATCGATTATGTTGCTAACTATATCTTAATGACATTGAACACATTGTCAAAAAGTACAATATTAGGGTGTTGCTTATGTAGAACCCCCTACATAACTGAACTTTGAGCGTTTGAACTTACGCGTTACTCAAATCTCAGCGAAAAAAGAACTATTTTTTTTTTTTTTTAATAATGTTATCGGAGACAATTGTTCAAAAAAAATTGTATCAGTGTGCCAACAAAAAAGGATTTTAATTTGTTGCTAAAATTAACATTGTCAAAACAGCACATACTTTTACTCAAATCTCAGCGAAAAATATTTTTTTACAACATTGAAAAAAATATTGAACAAAATTACACATTTTATGCACATTTTATGAACAGATTTTTTACAACATTTACTTATTGAACAGTAAAATTGCCCATTAACTGTAAAATTGCACATTCTGAACAATTATCATAAATGTGCATTTATTATTGACCATTTGGAACAAGCAACTTGATGCACATTTGATGTTTGCACTGTTAAGCATCTTTCTTTAGCTCTCTCCAGGTAGATGTGCTGCTTGGCTGCTAGCTGTTCAATGGTTTCCTCTTTTTGTGTAATTTAGATTAAAATATTTGTCTTTTTTATCATTTGAGTCACTTTACAAAAGTTGCCAAAAACTTTTTAAAAATAGCTAAATTTGTTGCTACTGTAAGTGCTTTTTGAAAAAAAGTTACTAGGGTAGTCTGAAAAGTTGCTTAATTTAGCAACAAAATTGCTAAATTGGCAACACTGGGTTGTATTGAAGTGTGGACCAAAGATTTGTATTTTCTTAAAAAAAATCCTTAAGACTTAATACATTCACCCCATATTTCTTTAACTCATTTTTTAGTCTTATTCTTTGCATCTTATATTTAATGCAGCGACAAATAACATGCTCCACCGACTCATCTTCAGTTCCATATCACACAAACCTGAAGGATGCTTTTTCATTAAAAACATTGTTTTATTTAACCCAGTGTGACCTTATCTCAATCTAGATATAATAGTTTGCTCCCTGGGAGTTCTTCCTATTGGTTTAATTTTTTTTCTACTGCTTGTCTAATCTTATATGAATGACGTCCTTTACTTTCTTTTTCCCATTGTTTCTGCCATGACTTTATTATATTAATATGTATTATTTGCCTGAGAACTCTGCCGACAACTCCTAGTTTATTCCACAATTATCTCCATTAAAATCCAGAGGAAAAAAAATGTTCAGTATGAAAACTTTATATAATATATAATGGAGATGAGAGTATATTCTCGCTTACAGTGTGCATTTACTGCTAAATCATAACATATCTAGAGCTGATTTTTAGCAGGACGATATCCAGTGTGTTAAATGATTAAGTAAATATGCTTGCCGATTTGGTTTTAATAGCACAAAGTAAAAAAAAAGCACAAACCTATTTATTTATGCAGAATATATATAAAATACATTCAAATATAAAAATATTCAAAATATTCAATCAACTATTCTGTAATTTTACTATTCAGTTGAATCTGAATGACTACAGAAACCATGTAAACATTTAAAAACGCCATTCTATGAATTATACAGTTGTGCCTAGTTTACACCCCAATGTGTGTAACTGAAAAACAATAATAATAATAATACACTATTTCTTTTTAAATTTAGTACTGGATAAGGTTTTTCACATATATGTTTACATAAATGCTAAAACACAAAATAATAACTGAATGTACAAGATTATATGGTTTGTAAGGTTCTTCTTAGTGTGTGTGAATCCACTGTGTGGCAGTAGATGATCATCTTCTCTGGTGTCAGGTCTCATCATGCTCTTTCGGGACTCCTCGACTGGTCTTCAAGGAGAGGAAGGGTTGATGAATGCTCACTGATCTTCACTGAAGCGTGGGCTGTTTTTCACTCTGTTCCAGACTGCTGCGTTTTTGTGTATGATTCAAATTAATTATGTGCTGTGTATATTTAGTCAACTTATTGGCTGTTTAAACATGCTTTTATGTTAACAGTAGCCTAGCTTATTCTTTATTTTATTCTTTTTTGGTTTATTGTTGGATAATTATTATTTTTTGTTGGATAACTCTGGTTGTTTTTTTTTTTAATGAAAAGCTTGACCATTTGGTAGCTGTTGGTAGTTTTAGGCAAATCCAACATCTTCTGCACATTTCACTCCTAACAGTGCCTGCTGAGATGTGACATTTTTACTAATGAGATTCAGTCATGTTCACGGCAAGACTTTAAAATGTTTCCATGACCTCCAGACTTGAACATTGTAGTTCAGTAGCTAAAGGAATATATCCTTATGGGATAAATATGCTATAAAATAACACATTGACTTCCATGGCTACCTTCATCTGTTTGGTTAGCCTACTAACATTCTTCAATGTATCTTCTTTTGTGCTCAACAAAGAAGCCATACAGGTTTGGAACAGCTTGTGGTTGAGTAGCCTAAATGATTAGGCTACAAATTTTTCATTTTTGGCAGAACTATCTCTTTAATCATACAGTTCAATCAATATTTTAACATGGGTACATGATTATTGACATTATGTTTTATGTACAGCCAGAGGAGCTTGTCCCCTGGTGTGTAACCCGACAGGCGTCTTAGTCACTCAACCGAAGCAGTCCTCCGAGAAGAGTCCACACACTTTGGTGACGTAATGCCGCATAGACTGTCCTCTGTGTGAGAGAGAGACACACTGCGCATGCTCAGTATCCTCCTTGTTCCAGAGGGAATCATCGAGCGGCTTCATTGCTGGCGACATTCTCAACAGTTCATGAGCTGAAGGCAGTTCCTCTGCGATCCTCGTAATGGACTCTCAGAAAGTAAGTAGCAAACAGTTTCAGTGATTAGATAGAATCGAAAAGCTGAAAAGTCTCAGCGACCCATTGGGATGGAATCAAATTACTCTATAATGTCGCTTTTATACGCAGCACCGTTAATAATCGCCCGGCTCTGTAAATAGACCCTGCTTTACATTCATACCAATGAAACATAAACCGAATATGCTATATTCACTATAGGTGTCAACTGGTCCTGAGGCCTTTATGAATTGACATTGGCGTTTTAAAAATAGTGTTTGACCTGTAGCTGTAGGCAGCTATCTTCATGAAGAGGATTTATATTAGACCGAATCTGGCACCCATGTGTTTTGTGTTGCCGGTTGTAAAAATGTTACCTTAACGTCCCGTGTTACGTTACTTTGGACTGAGCCCTTGTTACATAACACGAATAGGCTATATTCTGTGCTATACATAAATTACAGTAACTCAACGTTGTGTCCCATTCTGTAAAATGTGTAATGTTGATAAACGATACAGATTATAAAATGAGAGAGTAAAATGACAAAATGTTAACATTTAACCAGCTTTACTGAAAATACAGGTTGCATAAGTGTAGTAAGTAACGTTATGCCATAGGTTTTTGTAATTGCAGAGCACCTGTGCTCCCATGTTTACTTAGTAAAAGTAGATAAAGACAGGGGAAGTGACATCAGGCAGGAATACTTGACAGTGTGCACATGAACAGAAACAGATCTCTAAACACCCACACATGCAATTTAATTCCTGCTTACTATATTATTTTTCCACATTATGTTATGATAGCTGTGATGGAGCTTTGAGGAAGCAGTCAAAGTCATCTTTGTCTTGAGTGTTTGCATAGGTGTGTTGCATCTCTGTATATTAGTGAATGTTCTTACTGTCTCCTCAGCAGTATTAAATGCAAGTCATGTTGAGAAGTTTAAAATGGTGTGTAATGACTGATTATAATGCAGTAATTATTATTCAGCTTTGTTGTGGTCATGCTTTTATTATTGAATCAATTGGGAGAGTATTGTATATAAATAATCCTGGAAATACACAGATGTGCATGTTTGCTGTATCAGGGCTAATCGTGGTAGGGGATAGCATACAATCTTTTGAGTGCAGTCTGACTGTATTGTCAGGAGTGGGTCTTCAAAGGAGTCAGCTTTCATGGCGATGGATGCAGGGTGTAACATTGGACTTTTCAACGGTAGGCCGTTCTATTCACCTGCAAACTCAAAATCCATCTCATCTGGAGTCCAGCAGTCAGAGGAAACGTGAGGGGATCAGATTGCAGCCCCTGAAAGTTAGATCAGGTTTACTTGCCTCCATAAACTCCTTAGTGATCAAGTGTAAGCATATGAATCTATTATAAATGTGGATCTTATTATTTGTTGGTTTCTAATTCTGCATTTCAGGTTGTGGATCTGGGGTGGTCAAAGAGCAAATTACAGATAGTTAAAACCAAATCTGACTTATATGTCTGAACTGGGTCAGCTATGCCCTCTCATGTTTCCCTTTGCAGTTGGCTGTCAATAGTTTTGTGTTGACTAAGCTTAGAGTTGTGGAACTGCAAGCTGAATGTAACAGACAAACAGTTTCAAGTGTGTAAAATCTTTAGCCATTTTAAAACTCATCTAAGTGGCAAACATCCCAAACAAATCAAGACAAACACCAGTGCCAATATTTCTTTAAAGGGCCTTCTCACAAGATGTTTATTTGGTTATTTCTTTGTTCTTCGTCACACATCACATGCCTCACTGTCTCATATTTCATCTCAAGCATGTTCTCCAATACAAGATCTGTCACAACTTCTCTTTCATTGCAACATTAAACATGTAATAGTGAGTATTTGGTAACACTTTATTTTTATTACGTTACATGTACTTACTATAGAACTAACAGTAGTTCATGCATAATTACATGCAACTAACCCTAAACCAAACTGTAATCCTAAACAATACTGTAACATACTTGCTTTCCTCATGAGTATTAAATGCAAGTCATGTTGAGTGAAGCCAAGTTTATCATGTTGTTAATTAATATCGCTCTGTACTTAATTGTATAAATAAACTGTAACAAGGACATCTTTAAATAAAGTGTAAACAAATATTTTTACGATTGATTTCCAAGGTAGAACAATAAAAGCATCTGAAGAGTAGCAAAAATGTAGGACGAAGGCATAATGAAAAAATCAGTAGTATTACTGGGTTCTTCATATTACAACAAATAAAATTTAAATCCCTTAATTTGAGAAACACGATTTTGTGATTTTGTGTTGATTTTGTCGATGAGCACTAATGATATGCTTTTAGAATAAGTTCAGATGCATCTTGTGCATTGCTAGCTGTGATAATGACAACAACAGTTGATTACTTGTGTTTTAGGAAATGCAAGCTGGGACGAACCCAACTAATGTAAAGGTTGTGTATTTGATGTGTCTATATGATTAGAGTCTGAATCTGAGAGCAGTCTCTCTGGATTAGGCCCAGAAGCCTTTATCCTTAACTAGCACTCTCTCCTGGACACGGACTATAGAGTGTGGTGTGGATTTGAGGGAATTAGGGACCGTCTGACCAAAATAGTATGCTCTAAGACGTCATTCGGTCTCGACCCTATTGTTGACTTTGTGTATGTGTCTGTACACTGCTTGAAAAAAGGTCATCTCTGTGAAGAGAGTTATACTGTGGCATAGCGTATGAAGTAGCCTACATTTCATATTTTGCTTGTGTTACCTTTTCATTCTGTCCTGGCTTTTTGCATAACGGTGTGATACATAATTTCATTAAACAAAAAAACTGGCTACCTCTGCAAAACATTTTCGCAGAAATTTTGTTAATGCAGATTCATACATCTGAAAATATTTTAAAATTTGTGAATACACTTGCGTATTTATTGTTTATTTTATTTGTACATTGTGTTGTTTGCATTTGAGTATGTATTTTTAAATCTTTTTTTGTAAACATCTATACTGATAATATTATTATTACATATGTTTAGTATAGTATATAGGTATTTTATATTTAAGAAATGAATCATTAGTTCATTGAGAGTGATTGTCCTTTCTGCTGAACTAATCCCTCAGCTTGCTTAATCATGGCATGCTTCTCTCTCACAGCGTCTGATCTGATAAGCATTTACTCCTCTCTCTTATTCATGCATATTGGGTTTCTTCGACCAACCTCTCCTGCAAGCACTAGGGATTTTGTACAGAAACTTGTGGATCTAGTATTAATAATTCAGTGTTGGTAGGGTACAGCAAGAACAACTTTAAAAGTACCAGTTATATTTTTGTTAAACATTCTTCCCTAAATTGCATGACAATTCTGCCATTATTTATTCACCCTCATGTTGTTCCAAATGCATATGATATGTGTATGCTTTTGCGTATGCGTATAATTACTGTTGCTTGACAGAAAACAACAGAAACAATAGCTCAGCTCATCCTCCACGAATTTCACACAGCATCAACTTTTAACACTGCATTCATTAATGCTTTAATGCATTAGTAATGAAATACACCTCATCTAAGGGACAAAATGGCCATTTATATCACTACAGATTCTGCCTTTTCTTGTGGATCTTAAAAAACTTCTTTTGCAAACAGCTACAGAATATGTTTGATTGGTTAACCCACATGACTTCCAGATTGGTCTTATGGTTGGCCTCAAAAAGGCTGTGGCAAACATCAGATGGCTCAAATTCAAAGAATACGACAGGGATCCTCAACCCTGCTCCTGGAGAGCCATTGTCCTTCAAGGTTTAATAACAACCTCAAATTTTCAAGTGATCCTAAAGACTTTGTTTAAATGGTTCAGGTGTGTTTGATTAAAGTTGAAGTTAAATCAGTGGGTCTCCAGGAGCAGAAAATAAGGTTATTTTAATTGGTCATAACCTCTGGAGAGAAGCAGTGAAAACACTGGACGCTGGAAACTACTGCATACACTATCAAACAGAGAATCTGAAATGCTTTGTGTTTGATTTGCATACACTAAGATTGGGATGAAAGACCCAGGGCAGTCATTGCCCATTTCCTTGGCTAAAGTTGTTGAGGTAGTTCAAAAGTTAAAAGAGTGGCAAGGTGCAGGGGGTGGATGATATTCACCTTAAGATACAGGAAGGCCCTGGATGTTGTTGAACTGCTGTTTGTGGATGTTGCTGTCCTGATGCCGTAGCGTGCAGCCGTGCACTTGGGTGGTTTGCAGCCGAGTGTGGTGAGGTTCTAGGATTTCATCATTAGCAGGTTTAGCCCTCAGTGATGTGAAGCACATGCCCTTTAACATCTCTAAAGAGACCATAGTCTAGGTAGTGCCACTTTCTAAATCAGAATGACTGTATTAAAGTATTTAAAAAATCCAGTGACACAAATTGAAACTCACAGAATCTTACAAATGTTAATACAATGGTTGCACTTTATTTAACTGTCCTGTTCTGCATCAATGTACTTATAATAACTAAGTATTAACCCTAAAGATAACCATAACCCATGTTATATCCAAGATATTTTCTTGTGCAAGTACACTGTAAAGGTCCTTGCACACTGAAATTTTTGTATGCGTTTTTTCATATTCGTCATCCTAAAAATTCATGCAAAGAAACCTTGCACACTTAGTCCGATTAATTAATCTGTTGCCAAAAAATGAGCAAAACAGTACTAGGCTAAATGGAGTCTTCAAGCAGTGAGGATGATTTTGTTGTCCTTTCGCTTCTTAAAAACAGAAAAAGAAAGGAAATATTGGGTCCATCCAATACTGAGATATAGAGAGGAAGGAGAGTTCCCCCTCATTATTAAGGTGCAGAAGGATTATTACGGGCAATTCAAAGTTTACTTCAGCCCCAAAGCTCCCTCCAGTGTCCGCTCCTCGTAAGCGCCTTCCAGAGCGCCCTCCAGTGCCCGCTCCTCCAGAACGCCCTCCAATGTCGGCCCAGGCCCTAGAGTTCGCTCCAGTGTCGGCCCAGGCCCCAGAGTTCGCTCCAGTGTCGGTCCTGGCCCCAGAGTTCGCTCCAGTGTTGCCACAGACCACGCCTTTTCCCCCCGATCCAGAAGAGGAAACTAGGGGTGAGGAGAAGGGTGTCGTCCCAGGCCCCAGAGTTCGCTCCAGTGTTGGCACAGGCCCCAGAGTTCACTCCAATGTAGGCCCAGAGCATAGCCCATGAAGGGCTCCCGATCCTCAGTTCAGCCCAGGAAGGGCTCCTGATCCCCAGTTCAGCCCAGGAAGGACTCCTGTTCCCGAGTATAGCCCACGGAGGGCTCCTGATCCCAAGTTAAGCCCAGGAAGGGCTCCTGTTAACCCCGTTAAGCTTAGGGAGGGCTCCTGTTTCCGAGTATGGCCCACAAAGGGCTCCTGATCCCGAGTTAAGCCGACGGAGGGCACCTGATCCCGAGTTAAGCCCAGGAAGGGCTCCTATTCCCGGGTATAGCCCATGGAGGTCTCCCGATCCCCAGTCAAGCCCAGGAAGGGCTCCTGTTCCCGAGTATAGCCCACAGAGGGCTCCTGATCCTGAATTAAGCCCAGGGAAATTGTTGTGTGCTAGTGACAATGTCAGTATATTAAGTATCTTACTGATAATTAAGTGAAGTCATGTAGAGTTTAAGTTACTGAGTTTGAGTTTAGGAGCCTGATGGCCTGGGGGAAGAAGCTCCTCCTAAGTATCTCAGTTTTTGCCATCAGGCTACGGAAGCGCGTTTACCAGATGGCATTAAAATGAAAAGACATTTACCAGGGTGGTTAGAGTCCTTAATGATTTTAACAGCTCTGCTTTTGCAGCTTTTGAGGTAGATGTCCTGCAGAGAGGGGAGAGCAGACCTTGAGATATGCTCAGCTCTCTGCAGGGCTTTGCAGTCCTGACTGGAGCTGTTCCCATACCACACTGAGATACACTGAGTCAATACACTTTCTATGGCCCCTGAATAGAAAGTTTTCAGGATTGCTTGTGAAACCCTGAATTTCCTCAGCTGTCGCAGATGGTACAGTCTTTGCCTGGCTTTATTAACCTGAGTTTGGATGTGTGAAGTCCAAGTCAGGTCCTCAGAGATGTTTAGACAAAGGTACTTGAAGCTGCTCACCCTCTCCACAGGGGTCCCACTGATCATAAGAGGAGTATAGGGCCACTGCTGTCTCTTCCTGAAATCCACAATCAGCTGATTAGTTTTACTCACATTCATAGAGAGACAATTGTCCTGGCACCATGATGTGAGTTTCTCTACGTCATGCAAGTATGCGGCTTCATTATTGTTGGAAATGAGGCCCAGAACCACAGTATTGTCAGCAAATTTGATAATAGATGTGGAGCTGTGGGAAGACATGCAGTAGAGAGAGTAGAGCATGGGACTCAGGACATAGCCCTATGGGGCTCCTACATTCAGGGAGATGGAGTTGGATGTGAACTGACCTACTTTCACCACTTGAGGTGTACCAGTGAGGAAATCAAGAATCCAGCTGCAGAGTGAAGAATTCAGGCCGAGGTCCATGAGTTTGGAAGCTATCTTGATGGGGACTATAGTATTGAAAGCTGAGCTATAGTCGATGAATAGTAGCCTTACATAGTTCCCATTGCTGCTCTCAATGTGCTTGAGGGAAGAGTGCAGGACGTGAGAGACGGCATCTTCAGTAGATCTGTTGGGGCGATAGGCAAACTGAAGAGGGTCCAAAGTATCAGGATGGAGGAGCAAATGTTGTTTTTCTAAGTTTCTCAAAGACCTTCATGACTGTTGACGTGAGGGCAACTGGATGATAGTCATTCAGGGAAAAGGGGTTATTATTCTTATTATTCTTAGATTTTTTAAAGGAGGTGGGAACCACTGAGGTAGCAAGGGACTCATTAAAAACAGCACAGGACCTCAGAACACAGCCAGAAATCCCATCAGGACCTGCTGCTTTCCTGACGTTCACTCGCTTTTGAGCCCTCTGAACCTCGTCCTCCAACACGGTGATTACATGACTATCGCTGTTCTGACTGCTGCTTCCTGATGCGCTGATCGGCAGACTCGCGCTGCCTCGGTTGCATTCAAATCGGCCATAGAAAGAGTTTAACTCGTCAGCCAGTGATGGGTCTGCTCTCATAGCTGCAGAGGATTTGTTTCCAAAGGCACATATGGTTCTTAGTCCTTGCCATATGTGTTGGGAGACATTTAGCTTGTATCAGTGTTTGGCGGCTTTTACTGCCCGTCGGAGATCATAGCACAATGTTTTGTACTTCCTCATGTTACCCGACGAGAGACCAGCGTTGAACCCGGCATTGTTCTGCTAGCAATTACACCATTTGCTACATGTCATAAACTGACTGATCTCTGCTGATTCTGCAGCCAAGAAGCATGCTTGCTTTTTAGTCAGGTTCAGTGCTCACTGTAAACTGGTCTTGCAGCAGGTTTCTCTGAAACCCTCTACCTTCCCCAGCTCCACCTGTCTAGATCTGATACAGGATTTATGCATGGGTATTCATACAGCATTTCTTACATTCTCACAGCAGCTTGTCTGTAAATGAATTAACATTAACAAGTAGAGATGGGTAACGAGAACCGGTATTTTTTTGGACCGGTACGTAACTGGGTCAATACCGGACAATGATAAGCTTCAGGACAAACGATACAGTTATCGATACTTGCGTTGTTTTAGCTCTGTATACTTCAATGTTTATGGCGAATTAGAAGCTGCTGCTTGTTATTTTCCTTCACAGAATGATGTGGCCGATGTTTGCTCGACATGCATGTGATATCTATGCATGTGTGGTATGTGTTTGCGTGCAATCAGTCATGCAATCAGTCAAGAGTGAAACGTTCAAAAGTGTGGGCTCACGTTAAAAAACTATGCAACACCAGTGTCAGATGCAATATATGCAGTAGTGTAATAGTGAACAAAGGTGGCAATATTAGTAATATAATTAAACATTTACAAACAAAACACAATATCTACCTCAAGCAATGTGTGGTATTTACTAGCGACTCCAGCTTCAACTGCAACTCGTGACACATTCACATCTAATGTTAATTCAGCAGTAGAGTTACACTCACGAGACACTGCACTTATTTGCAATCACAAAAGTACATTATTTGCATGTGCTTTAAAGCCTTGCCGATAGGGCTGCATGATTAATCGAATGAGATTATCAGTCGCATCTTGTCAGTAAAGCCGGATCTGTAATCAGTAGTAAATCTCCATCACATGCTTTCAGATGGAGCAGCATTTACTACACAGAGCTGTAGTACACTGACAAGTTACGCAAAAAAATTAATATAATCATATGATTATGAAATCATTTGCGATAATGACAGCTGTTTGCGTAGCTCGTCAGGGAACTACGGCTCTGTGTAGTATATGCTGCTCCATCTGAAAGCATATGAAAATACCACATTTAATAACGTGTTTTAACTCCAAATTCATTTCATAATGTCAGTCGAGCATTTGAAATGAATCCATCTATGAGATGATGTGGCTTCTTACACAGAATAAGGCATGCAATATTTCATAGTATTCTAAGTAGTGATAAATAAAGTCTATGTCGATTAGCATTGCATTATTATATACTTTATTATAGGGCTTAAATCAAAACGTTGCAAAAGGTCAAAGTTTTAGTTCTACGCATGTAGCAGAGAATTGCTTGATGTTAAAAAGAGATAAGTGCAATAAGTTGCAAAAAACAACTCTTTGCCATCTCGTCTTGCTGTCTGACTCACACCTGAAGTGCATGCATCTCGCACAGCTTCTCTCCAGTTCTGCTGCACATGTGCAAAGCGTGCGCATACACAGAGACATGTTTCAGACAGCGTGCGAACACCGAATTGATTCGTCTTTTCGCATCTCCTCATGAACAGACATATACACACAGAATTATGTCAATAGTACTTGTCTTGACAATAATTCTCGTAAAAGCATTGGTTATGTTTTAAATGAATGTAAACAGCTGAGAAAGAAATCGGATGTGTATCATTATAATGGATCCGTGCGGATGTGTATCATTATACTGAATACATGCTGCTGAATATGTCACTAATGTTAATCAAACAACAAAACAGCTATTACAAAGATTAATCTAAATTTAATTCATACAGTGAACACTATGTGGTGTTATTTTACACTTAATTATTACATTTATGTACCTGAATACTGTTTATTTTATCTATGCTTGTGAATTGTGTATTTTTTTTCTTTTTCTTTCTTTATTTTTTTCCTTTTCTTTCTTTATTGTGTTCTTTCATGTTTGAACTTTCTCAGACTATAGTTTTTGCTGTTTGAAGTACGAAAAAGTACTTAAAGTGTATGGAAAGCAAATTTACAATGATATAAAATCAGTGTCATTAATTTTTTGGTTTGTATGTTCACACTGATGTTAAAATGACATTTTCAGATTTGTGACTTCTTTTTATGTAATGCTAAAACTGCTGGTCACTTTCAGAGGTTGTAGTGATTCTTTCTTTTTCAAGAAAGAATGTGAAACAAATTGGTTATAGAATTTTCATTTTTAAACATTTTAAAATATAATTGGAATATATTTTACACACTTTAAGCAATATTGTATTGCACATTGAATATCGCATTTTTTAACAAGGTATCGTATATCGCATTTTTCTTCAATATCGCAAAGCCCTACTTTATTATAATACAAATTATAATAAGACAACCTCGGATAAACCATGTATTGTCATAGTCATGTGTTTATTAGTCATGTTGAATCAATAAAAGCAGTTAAATCTTCTGTTTATTCAGCAACCTATAGGCATTTCCTGGGTTTCTTCTTTAAGGCATATTTGGACTTTCAGCGCGAGAGCCCCTCTGGCCTTTTGGATGGAGATTTACTGCTGATCTCAGAACCGTGCTTCACTGAGAGAAACGCATGACAACTGCAGCTTTTTCCTAATCGCGATTACAATTTCACTTCGATTTATTGTGCAGCCCTACTTGCCGGTTAAAACATTTCATTTGCGTGCTGTTCTGACGTGCTTATTCAGAGCGCGTACACCTGAAGCATGCTTACACTAAAAGGGCGGTCAAACAGCACCTGTTTACTTAGTTATCTTACTTATCATCTGATTGTGTTAGTACTGTCAAAAAAACACACGGTTTACATATAAACACAGTTAGTTATGTCTAAAGTGAAATTAAACAGTTGAGCGAAAAATGGATGCATGCAGCTCTCTAAATCAACAGTACTAAACATGATGCCGATTGTCATTAAAGGTATAGTTCACCCACAAATTTAAATTCTGTCATTATTTAGTCACTGTCATGTTGTACCAAACCTGTATTAATGTCTTTCTTGTGCTGAATACAAACGAAGATATTTTGAAGAATGTGGGTAACCAAACTGTTGCTGGTCCCCACCGACTTTGATAGTAGGAAAAAAAAATATGTAAGACAACGGAGACCAGTAGCACCCACATTCTTCAAAATAACTTTTATGTTCAACAGAAGAAAGAAACTCATTCAGGTTTAAAACAACTTGAGAATGAGTAAATGATGACACAATTTTCATTTTTGGATGAACTATTCCTTTAACGTTAATAAAATATAACAGAGAAAAATAACACTGCTCTTGACTGAAGAACTTTAAAAGAGCTGCAGAAGTTCAGCAGTAATAAAATAACTTGAAACTTTCTACAGCTTTTCACATCATATCTTTTTGCACCAAATAGTATCGATAACAGCATTGATAAGGACAGATATCGATAAACAGTATCGGTATCAGTATCGATAAAATGTAAATGATACCCATCCCTAGGAGCAAGTACATACTTGCTCTGCAGCAGCAGCGGTGTGCTTAGCAGATCTAGTCTTAAACTAGTCTAGTACTAGTAGTCTAGTAGTAATCTAGTACTAAACTAAGTTCTAAATGGGAATGTACAAAGTGATGTTACTTTTTATAGATTCTGCGAACAAAGCCTTGTTCTGTGACACTGCTTATAATTTATGGGGAAAAAATAGGAGTGGGAGAAAAAGTGAATTTTACATTACAGGTCCCCTTTAAGCTGCTCCGAATTACAGCGACTTACCTGATCCACAAAGTTACTGGATCACAAGCTTCTGCTTTCACTTATTTTCCTCCCTTGACCAGAGGATTGTCCCTCCACTGAGTTTTGATTAGCTTTGCATATAGCCATGTCATAGAAACCTGCAGCAGTGGCATTACTGCACCTCTCCTTAAAGGGACCGTATGAAGAATTCAGAAACCTTTGTTATTAATGACACCGGTGGGCATTAAATGAACTGCAGCCTGTGTGCACATACTTTATAGTGAAGTGAGCAAGCATCAACCTAAAAATTGAGACTTAACTCAATTAACCAGCATCATTTAATCATCAATTAAAATTACAATGTTATGATAGTTTGACTATAAACTATAGACTACATATTGTGTTGACAGTATGATATGAAAAGAAAGTCTTGCAGGCAAATTCTCTATCACTGCATTACCTAGCAGAGCCAGCATTTGTTATAGCTGCACAAGTTCACAAGTGGAAGCAATCCCAGCAGTGAACTTGCAAACTCTGCAAACTTGTTATGGTTCACTAGAGAGCAAATGAATGCCAGTGTATCGGATAAAATAATACATCTGTGCGGCACACTTCAAATGACCAACTCCTATCTCTTATAGCTCCCTGTCTGGAGGCAGTTATTGACCTGGCATCAAAATGTGTCAGTTCTATCAGGGTTTATTAATCTCTGTTTGGTGGTATTAGTTTTTAAAGACGATCTCTATTGTATTTCTGTATTGCATATCAAATAAAAAACAGTGTTATTCCTCAAGCAGAGCATCTGAGAAGTTTCCACATGAGTTGCCAAATGGGACACCGTAAACAAGCCTTAGAGGACAGAGATGAATATATATTAAATAGGTCAAAATTCCTCTGCTTTATAATAGAATACCAATAGCCAAGGCATATGAATAGTGTTTTAAAATATATTTAAAATATGTACAATTTTAAAATAGACTTAATAGATTTTTTTTGGATAATGCAATGATGTGACATGGGATGCAATTAACTTGAGATTGATGTATCATCAAATAAATGTGGACAAACAAAGTATCCTTTGGTCATTAGACTTGATAACTGAAATAGCACAATTTCATTAAATCATCCTGCTGAAGATAGTCTTTTTCTGATCTTCTATGCAACTTTACATCACTAGGTATTCTGTTTACAAGTATAACACAAAAGTAGTGTGTTTTTGACTCACGTAGAACATGAAAGAGATTGAAAATGTATGGATGAGCCCTACGAATGAGCAGTGTCCCAATTAAAAAAATATTCCAAAATGGCAAAATACAAAGAAGTAAAGGTGACTGATGCATTAACAAAGTTCATATACTGAACAAAGTTGAGGTGACAGACCTCTGCAAGAAAGACTTTGCAATAGAGAATGCTTAGATATCATCTAACTTTCTCTGTTTTCTTGTTAAATTTTATTTACCGCTTACTGTATTTGTGGCACTAATTTAGATTATTTTGTATGTTGTGTTTAATTTGGAAAAAAAAAACAATAAACATAATGTTCAAAAAAGGACTTTGCAATAACTGCAAGAAAGGTCAGAGGCAAAATTCTCAGAGGTTCTCCATAGCACCAGTGCAAACAAGAGGGGCTGGAACTGGAAATAAGAGAGTCGGAGGTTCAAGAAGTGCAATGCATGTTAAAAAGCTGGCCACATTGCAAGGCATTGTCCAGGCAATGTGAGACCTTGTCAAGACTTGTGTGTCAAGCAAGTAGAAAGATTTAAGACAGTGTTCGCACAAAAGAAAAATGGGTTATCAAGGTTTTATCAGTTTAGCAACATAATTGGCACTGTTCTACACCTCAGATACATCAGTGCATGAACAATACGGCTGACGCTGTAGTCAGAATCTTTAATCGTGATAGAGTCATATGGTATTTAGATACCTGAGCAATCTCACAATTCTTGATGCCAAATTTAGTATCACATGAAACATGAATAAAAGGCTTACTAATGTAGGTAAAATATTCTCAAGGAATTGCAGAAGAGAATTAAACAGTCAGCATAAGCACAAAGGAAGAAATAACGAGCAATATGACTGATATAGTAAATACAACAAAACAAAGAGACAGCTAAATGAGCATCAGTATGATTTGTTTGTTTGCTTTTTGTAGGATGCTTTACAGAGGATAATTGCCACATTAGCAAACAAAAATGAGGAACTCCAGAATTTCATTGAAACGCTGAATCACACTTTGGGTCGAGTTCAGGTGAGTACACCACACTAAAAGCACTCTAAAATGAAGTTATGATATACAAACTCAGCAACACTGTATTCCACTGTATACATTAGCTATTACAGCAGCAATTCTTGTTTACACTACCACGGTGGCTAGGAGGTATTTCTAATCCTGGTGGCTAGTACAAATGTCATTACCAAATAAGCTTTATGTCAATAAAAAGAAATTTGTCCCATATTCTCATAGTTTTGACTTTTCGTTATAATTATGATGTCTATAAATTTAATTTCTTATCTCTGATAATGTTTTATCTCATAATTATTAATACGCATCTCAGCTTTTTATGTCATGACTATGATTTACCATAGATTTAGCATTTTAGCAGCATTGGAAAGTTACCTAGTCTTTTTGAACATGAATGAGTTCAGGTTACATTGCTACTGCAAGTTGCTGGTGATGTGAGTGGGGTTGGCAAAAACTTCCTAAGAGTAACGGTGGTAAACTGATTTTGGTTTCCCTTCATTTTGAAATTTTGTCATGTTTCAGGTCAACTCCACACAGGTGGTGTCGGATTTAGAGGAGGAATTTGACACGGTGTACTCCATCCTGGATGAGATGAAGGAGAGTATGACAAACACCATCAAACAGGAAACAGTCCGGAAATCACATGAGCTTCAGGTAACTATCTCAAACAGCTTTTGGAATGGCACATGTATTTGCACATAGAATGTAGAATGTAGAACCAATATTAGAAGTAATTCAAATAATATTTGTTTAATATCGATTCTAATACCGATTCCTCTTAAAAGGATAGTTCACCCAAAAATGAAAATTACCCCATGAACTCCACTCTCTAGTGAATGTGCATAAAGCAGTTAGCGGAAGCTTTTTTTAAGTTTTAAATAGTGATATTTTTCCTATACAAATGCATTGATTCACTTTAGAAGGCCTTTATTAACCCCTGGAGCCATGTAGAGTACTTTTTAATGATGTATGGATGCATTTTTTTGGGCTTCAAAATCTCGACCACTATTCACTGCCATTATAAAGACTTATAAGAGACAGGACATTTTTTAATATACCTCTGATTGTATTTGTCTGAATGAAGAAAGTCATATACACCTAGGATGGCTTGAGGGTGAGTAAATCAGGGGGTAATTTTCATTTTTGGGTGAACTATACCTTTAAATTGAAGGTTTTTAATCATCGATTTATCTGTGAATTTTTAGGCTTCAATTGACATTACTGTATATTGGTAGAATACTGTTTCTGTTTATCATTTATTAATGACAATTAGAAAATGGATTAATCTTATAATAACTTTGGATTTGTATACATTTATAACAATCGTCATGTAAACGTATTATAATAAATTATAATAGATGCCACATTTAGCTTCATCTAAATGTAGTTTCAACTAATTCCAGGTTATGTTGCCCTGTCACACCATTAGAAACACTCTGAAAAAATTTTGTGTGAAGATCAGCATTAGTATTAGGAGCATCGACACTGTTGATCTGTCCATGTATAACTAATTTAATAAACCATTTGCAGTTTCATTGTACTGACTGCACTTACACCTGCAGACCATTATCAGTTGCCTGCTCTCAGGAAAGATGTATTTGTAATTATTATATATCAAGACTTGAGGAGCCTATGTTAATCACAGAAATTAACGCATTGTTTTCCCCAGCCGTATACTTATATGCTTATAAAATAACACCAGCACTGCTCATATCTCAAGCAGGATCATAGACTTAGTTTTCGCATAACTTTGATTGCATGTGCATGCAGTCAGTGTTTTTGTTTTAGGTTTCTGGTAGGTGTGTGTGTAGTTGGCTTTGGCTGGGCTGGTGATGTCATGGTGCTGTAATGGCAGTATTGTGCCCAGCCCTCTAAGTCCACTGAACAGGAACAATACCAGAGAGAGAAATGAGCTCAGATAAGTGATTAGCATCAGCACCCTTCCCATCCTTAACCGCATAATAGTACGTAAACACGCCGGCTGCTGTTAGTTACTGACAGCTGCAGGAACCGTTATAGGGTTCTTTTTAAGGTTTTTGTTATCTGTAGCTTCTGTGAGTCTTTTATGTTTATCTAGTTCTTCAATTTAGACAAGGCAAGGCAAGTTTATTTATATAGCACATTTCGTACACAATGGTAATTCAAAGTGCTTTACATAAAAGAAAGTAAAATAATCATTAAAAAAAATAAAATAATAATCACCAAAATAAAACAAGGAATTTAAAAACTTATTTATACATGTTTTATCACTTTTTTGTCCACATGAATCAGTCTTATACACCACTGTCATAATATTTGTCATTGACAGTCAAGCAAAACTTATTATGGTTATTATCGTATTTTAGAACATTAAATATTAGGGATGCACTGTTATAAAAATTATTTTATAAAAACTGATTACCAGTGTGATGGCTGATATGGTTTGCTGTTTATTATTATTAAATTATTATCATTACATACATTATTATTATTATTATTATTATTATTATTATTATTATTATTATTATTGTATTAGGTTGACTTTATATTGGCCCTCATGACAGCATCAGCAAACAAAGATTTTAAAGGGGTCATTACATGTATTTGTTTTATTTTTTTCATATGTTCCTTGGGGTTTACTTTTAATGTTAATAAAGTTTTTGCACAAAAAAAAAAAAAAAGATTATTTGCAACCCTCATTCTGACCCTCTGTCTGAAATGACCTGTTTTTAAGGGGAGGGCCCTTAACTGTCATCGTCCTGTCCCGAATATGGGACACCTAAGTTTACTTCACTATATTACAATTAAATCCTAATGTAATCATGACAAACTATCTATATTTGGAAAGGTCTAAGACTCCTAAATAGATATTTCACCATTTTTTTTGTTTGTTACAAATTATGTAGGAATAGTAATAGATTCATTTATGACAAGATTGCACCAAGAGTCGATGACAAATTACATTATAACAGGAGTTGTCACAAAAAGTCTTCATTTCGTTGCCTTTGTCCCTATCACATGTTTTAGTAATCATCATAAGTTATATACCATTTGAAAGGTTAAAATCCCAAAACTCATCCTGTGAAAACCATTTTGAATTCAGAAATTGCGTTACTATAGAAATGGTACTTCAAACTCTTTTAGTGGTCTCCTCCCCCTTAGTGGGGGTGTCATATTACAAAATGTATCAAAACTTTTTATAATCTTGACAAAATACATATCGTTTGAAAGGTCTGAGTCTCAAGATTCCATATTTTATATGTGGTTATTTTGTGATAGACGTAATATGGAGGGAGAAATTGATAGATTTGTGACAGAAATGCATAAAAAAAATTTAGTGGAGTTTTGGTGGAACCCGCCTAAACAAAATTGCACATGAACCTCAATTATTTTTTGTCAACTTCAAATTTGGAACACAACTTATGTAGACATATGGCTTTAATTTTATAGCAATTTTGTATTTTTAACTATTTTTTAAAAATATTTATTTTATATAAAAGAAAAATAGTACAATACATCTTCTTTACAGTAAATGTAAACTTCTATAACTTTTTATTACTTTCATTTGATTAAATGATTTCACTTCTGTAATAATCTGCTAATTGTTTTCTTAAAAAAGACATCAACCTTAGGTCTGTATTCAAAAGTGCTCATGAATTATAATAATTTAAGTTTGGATAGTGCACTTTCTCATGAATTTTCAAAAATGGGGATGCCAGTTAAAGGGTTAAGGCTTATCAGGAATCAGCCCCTGTTATAATTGGCTTATGTCATTGCATAGAAAACAGTATCAATGCCCCCTCGCTATTGCATGTGAGTGTTTTGACAAAATGGTAAAAACAACAATAACAACAACAAAAACAGTATTTTCCAGACAAAGCATTATGAAATCATTTACTTACAGTTTGTGATGCAGCTGCAGTCAGATCTAGTACCACTTCATCTTTCTACAAATGTTTCTTTGTGAACTCTCCATGACACTGTGCCTTGTTTACAAAACAAAATGCTCCGATCAATCCTCTGACACAGTCCGGGATGGCATTAAAAATAAAATATCCATTTGTTCCTTACGTTGGGAATCTTCTGATATCTGTACAAAGACGTGAACAAGCTATTCAAACCAAATGCATCATAGTGAACGTTCTTTCACTCCATTTGCCCTATTGACAGACTAAAGTATGTGGACTGTCAGAAAGCAAATTTGATTTGTCATGTCATGACCCATTTAAATAAAGTATACATAGAAAGTGTGCAAAATTATAACATTAAACCATTTTCTATAGTTACAATTTCTGAAGCTGTCATTCGGGTTACTGTAGGGTTACATGTAAGCTCACTGAACTTCCATCCGAGTTCTGCACTGTCACGAATACTCCCATTTTAATGAATTAATTGGCTTACACTGCACAGTAAATCTGTTATTTACACTGTGTTCGCTTTTAAAATAGAATGCAGTAGTGTGGGACGTTCAGGGAGCTTTGTCAGGGAACAAACTTTTGGTGTAGTGAGCAGATCTCTTCCAGTTCAGTGGACATTTAGGGTAAAGCTTTTTTAAGTTATGTCATGTTTCTCTTCAGCTCATTTTTATGCACCATTAAAAGTGAAATGTAAAGCAAGAATCTGTGGATCAGACCACTTAAACCTCACACTTGAAAGATTTGAGAATTCTTAATAGCAAGGTATATGCTGCTTTGACTCCGTTCACCGACAGCTGGAAGACTCGTATCACAACCGTGAAATTTATCTTGCTCAATAACAACAGTGACAGTTTCTGTGCATGGCAGATATGAGACGGATCTTTAATCCAGGCACAAGTGGTCACTGAAGATGCATTGGAGACAAATGCAGTTGACAGTGTGTTACAGCTGTTCACTTGTGATCAGATCACCCAAAGTAGATTCAGGTCTTAACAGGTCCTTAGTGGTCAGGATTTTTCAGTGAGTTTCATTGATACAGGAAGTGGTGTTTATAGATGAGTCATTGTATTATGCACTTAACTGATTTGTTGAAAAATACAGATTAATTCATGGATTCAACAATTGACTGAGTGTGTCATTGAATAATTCACTCAACTCATTTGTTCAGAAATATAGATTCATTCAGGAACACTGCTGGGCTTTTTTGGAGCATTTTTTTGTTGGTACAAAATTTGCTTTTTTAAAAATATCTTTCTAGTTTTTATTAATTTTCATTCCAGTTGTAATTATTTTAGTGGAAGCTTTGTATAGAAAAAAGATTATACTCTCTGAATTAGAAAAAATCAGCCCAGATATATTCAGCGAACACAGATCATTTCAAAATCACTAATAATGATCAACCTTTATCTCTTCTCCAGAACCAGCTGACCCAAAGCACCAATGCATTAGAGAGTGCAGAGGAACTTTTGGAGTTTGCCAATAATGCACTGCACATTGCAGATGAGGGGGAATTCACAAAGGTACACGTTTGATGTTTTTCACAAAGGATCCTTGCAATTTAAAACATCATTTTTTACATTTATTAAAAAGCTGGGTTTGTTGTCTTTTCAAATTTCCATTTAATTTTCTGTGGCTCATTTAAAAACTGCAAGCAAATAATGGCAAGAATTAAACTAGAACTATACATACTAATCCTACTTATTGTCTGGAACTTGATTTTTCACCTAAGTAATGCTAATGCAAAAAAATGAAGTGTTA
The DNA here is from genome assembly GCF_018340385.1 of Cyprinus carpio. Classification (NCBI taxonomy): domain Eukaryota; kingdom Metazoa; phylum Chordata; class Actinopteri; order Cypriniformes; family Cyprinidae; genus Cyprinus; species Cyprinus carpio. The sequence goes on from NC_056601.1 coordinate 28,165,780, forward strand.
ATTAAATGTGAATCTATTAAAAACTAATGTGTATATAAAAAAAACAATCTGTTAAACTGCTCATCAACCTGTGCTTCATATGTTTAAGTTCCTGATTTACCCTCTGTGTGTGTGTTTCTGTGGTTGTGTATATCCAGTCGAATTGCATGCTCACACTTTACCTGCATGGCAATACTAACGACCTGCTCTTTTTTCATCTCTTCCTCTTTATCTTCATCCTCAAGGCTGCCAAACAGATCAAGGATAGGTACAGTATATGTTCCACTCTCTGTATGTGGTTTTGAGCACTGCATGACAAATACATTCACATTGTTTGTTTTGCACTGTTGATCATCCCGTATGTGTGTGTGTGTGTGTGTGTGTGTTCAGGTGTTTGACCTTAGGTTGGTCTGTGTGCCTTTATGTAGGTCATTCAGACACTTTAGCCATGCTTTATTTTTGATGTATGCACTGAATATCTATAGGATGTGCACTGTTGTTTTGTATTCGCAGTTGATCCTCAGACACTTAGTAGCAATAAGCTTAATGTTACCTGCTAGTGAAGGGGTAGCATTAAACATAAACAGCAACATAAATAAGATCTACGCCTCTGCCATACACAAACTGTTGTGTACGGAAACTGTTTGTGAGCGTGTAAACAGCCTCAGTGCTTTGTAACCAGAGACTCTCCTTCAAGATGAAAAAAGTATGTATGTATATATAGCTTATCTGCTGTAGCTTTACATCCATTGGGACTGAATGTAATACAGCCTGATTGTTGGAAGTGGCGAGGCTTATTACACAGTTCTAAAATGTGATGAAATTATTCATACGTGTTTGTGCAATGGGAATGTCAACTAAAACTTAGGCCTATGGTGTGCCTTAGATAAGAAAATCTTAAGTAAAAATCAGTAAGATGAATGAAATAAAATCTGCTAACAGACTATATTTTACTGCTTTCCAGCACCTGTTTCACACTGCATGAGCGAGGCATGTGCAGGGTGTGAGTAGCTTTAGTTATTTGGTGTGGCAAAAAGCCAAATATTGTTTTTAATAACAAACCAATTAAATAAAATAATATATATAAAGGTTTAAAATAATTTGCTGAGGGTGAAGACCTTACTTACACCACAATGGTAAATCATTTACACAGACCCTATGTGCAGGCTGTAATATGGGAAGTGAAATGAATACACACTGCTTATGGTTTCATGAAATACAGTGACTCTGAAGCATGCAAATGGTTGGAAAATGCAAGGAAAGTTATAGCTTTGATCATTTCTGAAATTAAGCTCTGTGACCAATGAAACGTTATTATTCTTACATGTTGTTTATCATGATAATTACCAACGGTCGCCAGAAGTAAAAAACTAAATGTATGTTGTAAACCAAAGGTGCACAAACTTTTCATCAAAAATCAAACTTGATTAAAGGCTGAGGGCTAAAAGTATATGTCGCATTATATCCATTTATATTACATTTGATTTATTTGTTCTGTATGTTGGTCAGTATGTTCTCTAAATTTCAATGCAAAAATAGAACAAAAAGATTGCAAAATTTAGAAATGAAGGTATGCTCCAATTATGTGTTATATTCAAATATGGCAAGATATGGTATGGCGGGCCAAATCAAAGGTCATCGTGGGTCAGCTTTGCCCCTCAGGCCCGGGTTTGGACATCTGTGCTCCAAACAGACTAGACCATGGTTACATGACTTTTCAGTTTCACCACCAATTAAGCTTTTAAAAAATCATAAGGTATTACTGATGTATTTTATGTCATAGAATAAAGAATGAAAATATCTTGAGCTTGTTTTCACCAGACACCTTTTTTCAGACATTTAACCAAAAACCCATTAAAAAATGTATTGGTTCGGGACGATGAAACCAGTAAAATGCTAACTCTTTTATGGGTTTTGGCCTACAATAATAAATCATGAATGCAACACTCTACAGATCCCAAAGTTCTGAGCAATGAAACGACTCAGCTTGTAACTTTAGTTATGACTAATATATTTAAACTATTATATTTTGTTCTTTTAGGGTCACAATGGCTCCTGCCTTCCGCTTGACTATGAAGCCCAAAGCCACAGATAATATGACCCACCTGATGGTGGACTTCAGTCAGGAGAGACAGCTTCTGCAGGGCCTCAAGTTCCTCCCTGGTAAGCTAATTATTAATGTTATTTAGCTGCTTGTATTACAGGATCAACTCATCTTGAGTTTGAACCTACAACCTGTGAGTTACCATGCCTATGTTACTAAACGTCTGATAGAAGAATCTACTCTAACCTGTTCTGTAAATATGAAGATTATAATTCTTATCATCATAGATGTTTCCTCACCCAAAGTATATTAACATTCATTTAAAGGAAGATTATTGGTATGTTTACCGAAACATCTAAATTATGCCATTTTACATATTAAAAGTATAAACGTAAAACTGAGATATTACATGTGACTAATGTGTTAGCATGACTACTTTAAAAACCTGTTAAGTTACCTCCAATCTTTTTTATCATGCCAGCTAATAAGTAAACCCTGTCACTTTTCACAGGTACTCAGTACAAAACTTAGTTTGCATTATTAAAGTGTTAAAGGGATTTAAAGGAATAGTTCACCTAAAAATGAAAATAATGAATATACAGTAAGTCCTACTTTACTACACGGATCTAATATAATGTTACACATCAGATGTTTTCCCCAACAGTTCCCCAAATGTTCACTTAAGACATTACAGATTATGTTTGCGTGAATCTGCTGTTCTCCTGTGTAATCATGCGTCAAGATGACTCTCTGCACTTTTGTGAGTCACTCTGGCTTTCGGGTCTTCAAATGCACCAAATCCAGGCATATACCAATTTTTTTAAATAGCACTGAAAAATAAGACCCCTCTCGGCTCTATCATCCCAGCACAAGAAGAGGATAGTAGACTAAGTGTTTCAGATATCAACATTTCAAATCAAGTTATAACTATTCTGTCTCTGTCTAATCACTGAAGTGCCTAAGTCTGATCTAGGCTCTATTCTAATTCTCTGTTTTTAAGTATCTCTCTGCTTCTTTGCCATGTGACACCATTATAAGACAAAATTCATGAATATTAATTTGCTGACACTGAGGTAATCTTCCAAGACTGTGCTAACTTAACATTTGCACAGATATTTTTCATGTTCATATTAAAAGTCATTTGGAGATTGAGTCTGTATAGACAGCTCATCTCTGAAGTGTCAAAACTCAAGATATGATTAGTTTAGAGAAAAATGCACTAAACCATCACCCCTGGCACCCCTCGCTCCTTGTATTTTGCTCTGATACTTGGTGACCTGACAGCATGTTTTTTTTTTTTTTTTTTGTAGCCGGATAATTTGAGCAGAGTTAAAGGGGTCATATGATGCTGCTAAAAAGAACATTATTTTGTGTATTTGGTGTAATGAAATGTGTTTATGCGGTTTAAGGTTAAAAAACACAGTATTTTCCACACACTGTACATTATTGTTTCTTCTCTATGCCCCGCCTTCTGAAATGCATCGATTTTTACAAGGCTCATTGCTCTGAAAAGCGAGGTGTGCTGTGATTGGCTGAATGTCTCAAGTGTATGACGGAAATGTTACGCCTCTTAACATATTGTGATGCCTTGTCCGGCTGGAGCGACGAGACATAAACATAAAACCCATTATAAACATGATATAAACATGACTTCTAGTCGGAAGGCCAAACAAAGTAGTTTCGCTTTCACAGTGAAACACACAGTGTCTATACGACAACAACAATACTACAACGAGAATAAAAGGTACGCATTCTTTCTTTGTGTGAACATCTGGGCGGCATTATGCAAATCTCCCCACATAGTGACGTAGAGATGTGGGGCGTGATAGAACGAGCCGTTTCAGGGGGGTGTTGACGAGTCTCAAGTTTTATAAAGAATATCTCTTTGGATTTGAGACTTTAGTCTTTGCAACTTTACAGATCTTCTTTATTCACCAAGAGCTTGTAACACTCCAAAGAGAAAGGAAAATTTGAAATCACATCATATGACCCCTTTAATTTAGAAACTCAAATCTGTTCCTAGCCAACCTGAGAAGCATGGAGAGAGGATCAGAGTTACTGTATAGCGTAGCTGCATTCGAAGAAGAGAAGAGTGGTGTTATTTTTTACTGGATGTTATCTTTGGACAGGGATCATTAACAGGATATTTAGGATACTTATATGCATGACATGATTTCAGAGTATATTTTTACTCTCTATATCTGTACTCTCTATGCTCTGTATCTGAGTATATAATCTCTGTATATAATAAGACTGCTTTTTGATTACTTTTAGGTTACTTTAGTTTATAACATTGATTTGAATTGGATAACTGACTAATTTTAAAGTGTGTACTTCAAGTAAATATGTCTAAAAGGTCCAATTATTACATGTATCATATGGCATCAGTTGGCATTTTAATTTGTTAAAAGAAATTTGTAAAAGAAATATGCCTTCCAAAAACATAGTAATACATGGTTAAATGACTTAATGAGATAATCCAAATAGTTATTGAAATGTGTTCATCTAGAACTGATTATATATGCAGAGTCATGATGCTGAGAAAACAAAACATTGCAAAACATTTCTTAAGGGCCTATTTTTGTTAATAAATAGATAAAAAGTTTTATAAATTCAATTAATTAGACATTCTTTTTTTGGTTATTAAAATGTAATTAAACCATTAAAATTGAAAAAAAAAATGGAAAAGAATTTGGGGAAAAATAAAACAATGAAACTGAAATTTCATTTCAAGCAAAAGAAAAAAATCAATAACCTTCTTAAAACTAATGTTTTCCTTAAGCATCTAAGACTTTTGGACATTAAGGGTACATTAAGTAATTTGGTGTTGAGTTATAAAAAATCTCTGCTTATTCCTCTCTGTAAATATTCTAAAACAACTTAATCTAGCATTTAGATCTCAGACCTCCCTTCCTTTTTTTAAAAAGACAGTTTAATTCAATAAAGCTGTAACATGCATTGAAGCACGACTGTCCGTATTTGTAGAGTCACTTTGTTGTAATTAGGAGCAAGGAGAATACATGCTGTTGTAAAAAACAGAATAAATGATGATAAGATGTTACCTACCTGTAATGCCTGTAAACCTGCAGTGCACAAGTAAATGTAGAAAAATGCTGTTTTTGCTTTCACATAAAATTGCAACAACACTTTGAGCACTGCATAAAACTGCCTATTAAATTGTGAAAATAGGTCATAAAACACTAAAAGCTGACTGTTTGGGTGCAAAAAACTTACAATTTACAGGTACAAACAATCTAAGTGTACCTCAAAGACATAAACATGTATGACAGGATATTATTAAGTGGACAAAAACATGTGTGATATGACTCCTTCAAGGTAATATACAGGTGCTGGTCATATAATTAGAATATCATCAAAAAGTTGATTTGTTTCACTAATTCCATTCAAAAAGTGATACTTCTATATTTTATTCATTCATTAAACACAGACTGATATATTTCAAATGTTTATTTTCATTTTGATGATTATAACTGACAACTAAGGAAAATCCCAAATTCAGTATCTCAGAAAATTTGAATATTGTGAAAAGGTTCAATATTGAAGACACCTGGTGCCACACTCTAATCAGCTAATTAACTCAAAATGGTCTCTCAGTCTAGTTCTTTAGGCTACACAATCATAGGGAAGACTGCTGACTTGACAGTTGTCTAAAAGACGACCATTGAAACCTTGCACAAGGAGGGCAAGACACAAAAGGTCATTGCAAAAGAGGCTGGCTGTTCACAGAGCTCTGTGTCCAAGGGCATTAATAGAGAGACGAAGGATAGAAAAGATGTGGTAGAAAAAAGTGTACAAGCAATAGGGATAACCGCACCCTGGAGAGGATTGTGAAACAAAACCCATTCAAAAATGTGGGGGAGATTCACAAAGAGTGGACTGCAGCTGGAGTCAGTGCTTCAAGAACCACTACGCACAGACGTATGCAAGACATGGGTCTCAGCTGTCGCATTCCTTGTGTCAAGCCACTCTTGAACAACAGACAGCTTCAGAAGCGTCTCGCTTCAAAAAGGACTGGACTGCTGCTGAGAGCTCCAAAGTTATGTTCTCTGATGAAAGTAAATTTTGCATTTACTTTGGAAATCAGGGTCCCAGAGTCTGGAGGAAGAGAGGAGAGGCACACAATCCACATTGCTTGAGGTCCAGTGTAAAGTTTCCACAGTCAGTGATGGTTTGCGGTGCCATGTCATCTGCTGGTGTTGGTCCACTGTGTTTTCTGAGGTCCAAGTTCAATGCAGCCGTATACCAGGAAGTTTTAGAGCACTTCATGCTTCCTGCTGCTGACTAACTTTATGGAGATGCAGATTTCATTTTCCAACAGGACTTGGCACCTGCACACAGGGCCAAAGCTACCAGTACCTGGTTTAAGGACCATGGTATCCCTGTTCTTATTTGGCCAGCAAACTCGCTTGACCTTAACCCCATAGAAAATCCATGGGGTATTGTGAAGAGGAAGATGCGATATGCCAGACCCAAGAATGCAGAAGAGCTGAAGGCCACTATCAGAGCAACCTGGGCTCTCATAACACCTGAGCAGTGCCACAGACTGATCGATCCATGCAAGCCGCATTACGCAAATCAGGCAAAGGAGGCCCCAACTAAGTATACTGCAGTATATTTTCAGTAGTTGTCAGTTATAATCATCAAAATTAAATTTAAGCAATATTCAAATTTTCTGAGATACTGAATTTGGAATTTTCCTTAGTTGTCAGTTATAATCATCAAAATTAAAAGAAATAAACATTTGAAATATACCAGTCTGTGTGTAATGAATGAATATAATATACAAGTTTCACTTTTTGAATGGAATTAGTGAAATAAATCAACTTTTTGATGATATTCTAATTATATGACCAGCACCTGTACATGAATCAAAATCCTACATGCCCTGTTCTGATCTTCTGCACATAGTGCCAAGAGCTCCAGAGATAGTGCTCGGGGACTGTCTGGTCATAGATAATGAGGTGACCGTAACCTGGAGAATACCGGTGGAGGACAGCAAGATTGACCATTACATCTTAGAGTACAGAAAAACCAACCACGAGGGTCTGCCGCGTGTGAAGGACGAGCAGTGCTGGGAGGTGGTGGACAACATCAAGACCAGTGAATACACCCTACAAGGTGCTGACAGCAATGTTCTGCTCAAAATATTTGACATTTCCCACTTTTATGCATCAGGAAAACTGATTGCTTTCTTCATTTGACAGGGTTAAGATTTGACACCAAGTTTATGAACTTCCGGGTAAGAGCATGTAACAAAGCAGCCGCGGGGGATTATTCGGATCCGGTCACCTTGGAAACTAGAGGTATTAAAGCATTTATTGATATATATATATATATATATATATATATATATATATATATATATATATATATATATATAATTTTATTTATTATTTTTCAAATGTTTGGGGTCAGAAAGATTTTTAATAAAAATTAATACTTTTATACATCAAGGATGCATTAAGTTGATCAAAAGTGAAAGTAAAGACATTTCTTTACAACATTTATTATGTTTCAAATAAATAAATAAATGCTGTCCTTTTGAACTCTACATTCATTGAAAAATCCTGCAAAAAAATAAAGTTTCTACAAAAAAAAAAAAAAACTGTCTTCAACTTGACAATAATTAGAAATGTTTCTTAAGCATTAAATCAGCATATTAGAATGCTTTCTAAAGGATCATGTGGCTCTGAACACAAGACTAAAGAAACTAAAAATAAAACTCAGATCACATCAAAAAAAAAAAAAAAAAAAACAACATAACAACACAAAATAAAATAGAACAGTTATTTTAAATTTGAATAGTGTTTCACAACCTTACCAACCCCAAATTTTTAAATAGTAGGTTTGTTAGTAAAAAAAAAAAATACGTTATTGAACTGTCCTGTTTGTATTTCTGTGATATTGATGGTTGTGCCTCTCTGTGTTAGCGTTTAACTTCGGCTTTGACTCCACGTCATCTCATCTGAATCTGAAGGTGGAGGACAGGAGCGTGGAATGGGATCCTCAGGGAGGAAAAGGAGTAGACAGCAAAGTCAAAGGGAAGGAGAACAAGGGCAGGTAAGAAATTTGAGAAACACAGCATCTTTCTTCATTGAGTCAGCCATAGATGAGATGAAACATACATGTTCTTGTACTCTCTGATGAGATTTTAATATAGTTGTACAATTTCTCTTTCATCACACTGAATCCTGGTGTGTGTTGGGAGGTTTTCAGTTTTGGCTGCTAGTATTTGGCTGTTAGTAATTTATTAATCAACATATAAGTTAGTGTAAGGCCCTATCTGGAATGAAATGTGATACAGTGTTGTTATTGTTAAAGGGATAGCTCACCCAAATTCTATCATTAATTACTCACCTTCATGTCGTTCCAAATCCGTAAGACCTTCATTCATCTTTGGAACACAAAATATTTTTGATGAAATCCAAGAGCTTTCTGACCCAACTGACACGTTCAAGGCCCAAAAAGGTAGTAAGGACATTATTAAAATAGTCCATGTGACATCAGTGGTTCAACCATAATGTTATGAAGCTACAAGAATACTTATTGTGTTCAAAGAAAAACAAAAATAATGACTTTATTCAGCAGTTTCTTATTTATTTTTTCTACTTAAAATTAGTCAAAAATAAAAGTTTCATACTCTACATTTTAATATTGTAATGTCTACATTCACTTTTAGCATTTAAAATGACTGATTTTAGTTTACAGAGTTTTCAGTTATTTCAACAAAGTAGTGTAGAATTGGCAATCGCATAGAAATAATTAACATCAGTGCATCCCTAATAACTCCCTGCTCTTGTTTTCCCTTTTCTATCAATCAGCAGTGCACATTTCACCAATCTGAAGAATATGTCAAGGTGACCGTGTGTCTCTTAGCAGTGGTCTTTAGCTCTTTCTGACAGCAATAAACCAAGCGCTGCTGCTGGCTTACCTAGAGCCCTTTAGAGCAGCTCCTATACGGGCATCGTGTTCACAAAGACAGATCTGAGCAAAGCATTTCATGAAAAAGGATTACAGATCACTGGATAACTTTCATCTACATTTGATCTTTCAGGAATTTCCTATATTAGTTCCAAGCTTACAAAATATGACATATTTATCATTTTAAAGAAATGCATCTTCAGTTATTTATCATCTTAATTGTGATCCTTATTTATGAAATGTCTTCTTCTGAGGGGTTTCTAAACTGAGTGCTCTTATGGGTTTTGCATGTGCTGGCTGTGAGTGCTACTGAAAGTAGATTCAATAGAATATAAATAGAATTATATTATATTATATTGAATCATTAGTTCTGACCAAAAACTCAACCTGTACTTGACATCTTTGCTATCACCTCTCTCTTTACAACTTGGCTACTTCTTACTGTTTTTAAAAGAAAATGTTATCGAATGATGACCTAAATATTAGTTTTGCAACATTTAATCAAACGTAATTCTAAATACAAAGTTGCTTTTCCATGCTCACATCCTTATGACTTTGGTGAGTAAGCTTTCGTCTGAAATCACCGCTCTTATGCTTTTCTCATCAGTCATTCCATTACGGCAAACAAAGTGCACTGAACAACATCAATTTTGCATGTCATTACACCGGTCATGCATTGTAACTAAACCATCTGGTATGCCAAGAACCCTGTGATAATGTTCCATCATTTACAATGTGTAGGTCGCCCTTCACCGGCCAGCTGTTCATATGCTAATATGTGGGATCTTACATATGGCTAATGGAGGAAGGGAGATCATGAGCCCTGCACAAAGGGTTCAATCGTCCCTTATTCAGAATCATTTTATGTTAAATAATAATACTCTTATTTGTGCACTTTGTTGAATTCTACATCAAAAAACATAATCAATTGCCAGTAGTTTTCTTGCCTAAGTGATCTATACTAGCCATCCGAAGTCTGCACACCCATTAGATTATTAAGATATATAGGAGTTGCTATGGTGTTTTTTTTTGCAATAAATGTATTGAGTACCATTGCATCATTTGTGCTGCTGTGGCTAACATGTTATGTACTGCTTGTTCCATTAATTTCTCCATTAGATTTTTCATAGTTCTTTTGCACCACCATTGGCTGTAGGCATTGCAAATAGGAACATGCTGTGTTTGATAACTAACTGAAAGTGACTCTCTTCTCTTCATCTTGCTCTTTGTGTGTTGTGGGACTTGGAGTTTGTGTTTGCGCATGTTCTGATGATTGATCTCTGTCCTGAACCCAAGTGTGTGTGTAGTGACTGTCCGTGTCTCTGTGATGGTTTCAGATGGAACTCCATCTCCTAAAAGAACATCAGTGACGCGCTCACCTGCCCCGAGAGGAGCCAGGGATCGCTTCACTGGAGAGTCCTACACAGTACTGGGTACCAAAAGTGTCTATGCTATTTTTTTTGAAGGAAACTGATGCTTCTCTTCATCAATTTTGGGAAAGCTATCCCTGTCTCTTAAAAGTTGGGGTTTAAAAGGCAATTGATATTCAGTAATACCATGAATTTGATGGTACTGAAAACAAATGCAAACAAAACTTGAATGGATTTTAGTTGAACAATGACACTATTGTACTCTGTAAAGCTGCTTTGTTGTTGAAATTGATGTTTCATCATTTATGAGTGATACTGTTTTGAAACAACATTGGACTAATTTGAGCTGAATAATGACAATTATCTTCTGTAGAGCTGCTCAGATTTGTTTCATAATGTATTATTGACACTGACACTGACACTGACACTGTTATTGAATTAAACTGAATCAACATTGACTCTAAATTGTCAAGCCAAGCCATATTTTTATATAGCACTTCAGACAATAAAGATTGTTTCAAAACAGTGTCACAAATGAGCAAGAATTTTGCGAAGTTCTTCAGTGATGAAACAAATACAATTTCAGCTCTAAAAAGACAAATGTGTCCTTATTCAACTAAAGTAAATTCATGGTCGATTCAGATTTGTTCATCAAAATATGAAATCCGATTCATTCCAATATAAGCAGCTCTACAGAAGACAATGGTGTCATTATTCAGCTTTTAATAACTGAGCTGAATCATGACATTATTGTCTTCAGTAGAGCTGCTGTGTAGTTGAAATTGACGTCGTTTCATCATTAATGGACATTTTGAAATTTTGAGAGTTTTGAAACAACACTGAACTGAATGGAGCTGAATAATGAAACTCTTGTCTTCTATAGAGCTGCTTTACAAACCGAGTTGAATTTATTTGATAATTAATGGTAACAGGGCTCACAAGTCTCACGCATTCACTGTGAGACACACGCATTTCAACCCGCTCACACGCTCTCACGCTACACTTTGTATTTCTCACGCTGAGAAATAAGGGATAACTTTTCCTGCTATAATTAATGGACGAATACGGAAGCTCTCTGCCGAGTTCATAGCTGTCTCGAGTTATATACAGAGTTAAATGATACCTACCAGCAAATCAGAAGAGTTGTAAGTCTGTTGTAAGTGTTTGTTGCACATTTTAATGCCCCTACCCCGTCATCAAGACATCAAAATGTGCAACAAACACAACAACAACAATAAAAAAACATTCATACACCGAAATGTGCTCTCTCTCTTTTTCAATTTCAGTTTTAAGTGTCCTTTATTGGCATGACAAAAACTATACATTTGTATTGCCAAAGCAGTTGGAGCTCTCTCTCTCTCTCTCTCTCTCTCTCTCACACACACACACACACACACACACACACACACAGCTTTACATACATCCGCAGGGCAAGTTCTGCAATCCTACTTCATGTGTACAGTATGTACATTGAGCACTGCTCTTCAGTTGGCTTGTTTGTTTAATTTTTGATACATTAGCATTTTTGAAATGCATAAACCTATTTATTTTATTTGGATGAATTTGTCTGGTTTTTTTATTTATTATTTTTTTAATATCAGATTTACCAGTTATCATTTCTATTTGTTCAGGTCAATTAAGAAAAATAGGTAAAATTGTTCTTAATTGAATCTTAATTGGGTCCTGCAAATATTTGATATTTTGGGTTATGGCCCCTCCCCTCCCAACAAAATTAATAAACATAAAAAAGATCCCTTAAGAGCCCTGATGGTAATTAATGAACATTAAAGTGCCCCTATTATGGGTCATGAAAGGTTTATATTTTGGTTTTGGGAGTCGCCAACAACAGGTTGACATGCATGCAAGGTCAAAAAACTCTTTCATTGTCTTGTAATATACATTTATTTTTACCTTACTTGCTCAGCGACTCCCAAACGATTAGTTCAACGATTAATTTTTCCAAACCCCTCCTTTGCGTGATGCTAATCTGCGGTGATTGGTCCGATTGGTCTCATTTTCATTTCATCATGCCTATAATGCCTGATAAAGCAGTGTTTGTAAGCAGAAATTGTCTTACTATAGGGAGATGAGAGGGTCTGTATTACTTACTATTGGAAAGCGTAATGCTAACTCGGATCAGGTGTGCCTTTATAACCAATCACATTACAGCCTTGACGTCATTGAATTTCAGTCAGAGTTGTATGACACTCAATCACGTGCCAACCTCCCGCTCTCTCTCTAGCGAAGCCAATAAGGAAGTAACTTAAACTGTAATTCATCAACTGGCCACAAGAGGCTGGCTGCAAAAGGGAGTCAATCCCATAGACTTCCCATGTTTACAGCCTGGTTCAAACAAATATTTTGGTCTGTATAGCTAATTTTACCCTTCATGACAACTGTGAGGGGGGTGATTTTTTTTATAACTCATCTGTTTAAATTATATTAAGCCTTAAAGTTCTGCATAAGGGCGTGGCCTCTTGAGTGACAGGTGGATTGCCGCTGCTGACACTGCCGTCGAGCTAGGCAGCGTGGCTTCAGCAATCAGCTCCCGCCTTTTTGGCCATTTTTGATTATGCAGGAGTGACGCGCTGCCAAGATGGGGACGGCCAGCTCCGCCTACTTTAGGCTTCAGAAACGCACTTCGGAAATCTACGGGTGACGTCACGGACACTACGTCCATGTTTTTATACAGTCTATGCGGATACCATAGGAATGAATGAGAATTTACCATGTTTTTTCATGGTAAACTCTAAAAATAGTTAAATACAAAAGTATTGTTTAATGTAAAACATGTTGAAGATAAGCAGATTATTATTCATTACATAAGCCGTTTCCTCTAAAAAGCTGTTTATTTAGCGTAGTGAAGCCTCTCCTCCATTGAAATCCATAAAAAAAAAAAAAACAGCCTCTGGCCTCCTTTCCCATATACTGCCAGACCGGAAGTGTTAGCTTTAGCCGTTATACTTTTTCGGCTAATTGTTGTATGCTTTGGCAGTGCTGCTTTGTGTACAGCCGTTACCGGGGAAACAGCTATTTTTACTGCTCCAAAAGCGGCACCTAGTGGCAAAAAAATGAGTTTGCATTTTCATTGAGAACAACAGAAAAGACAAACAAGTGGGTGGGCAATATGCTAATGTTTCATGTTGACTGAAACGACTTGGGATTCGTTTTAAAAACGACTCATTTCAATGATTCAGAGTCGACTCTTTCTTTTGAGAGACAATAACTTTATACACAATGCATTTTCAGATTTAAAACTTTGCAGGATGTTTTCATTCACTTAGAGCTGTGTTACACACTACATGAAAGGTCATTTTCAAAAATCCATAATAGAAGCACTTTAACACTGTTATTTATGGTGAAGCTGCTCTAAAGCAATCTGTACTGTATAAAGCACTAGATGAATGCGACTTAACTTCTAACCAACAAATACTGCACATCCACACAACAGTGGTTGCTGGAATAACATCACTTTATTGACATTATAATAATTTGAAGACTGTTTTAATTAAACTTAAACTGTTTGTATGCATGTTTAGGTGACACCAGTATAGAGTCTGGCCAGCATTACTGGGAAGTGAAGCCTCAGAAAGACTGTAAGTCCTACAGTGTTGGTTTGGCCTACAGAAACCTTGGGAAATTTGACCAGTTGGGGAAGACCAACACCACGTGGTGTATCCACGTCAACAACTGGCTGCAGAACTCATTTGCAGCCAAACACAACAACAAGGCAAAGAATCTGGACGTCCCGGTACCAGACAGCATAGGAGTCTACTGTGACTTTGATCGAGGTAATGAAAAAAAAAAGCCATATAGCACTTTTTAAATTAAAAAAAGACATCTGTATCATACTTGATGGCATATTTCTAAGGCCTCTAAATGATTTTGCGGGAAAACCTTTTGTACACAATCTACTACATGCCTTCTCTCGTCTGATTGAAAGTTTGTCATTTTTGACAAGTAAAAGGCCTTTTAGTATAATCGTAAAAATGTCCACCTTTTTGCAGTGAATTTTTTTTTTATAAAGTAAACATGAGTAACTTAAAACAAACAAAAAAAACCCTTTTTTTTCATATATCGGGCTTTACAGGGTCAAACACTGTATCTATAAATTTTTTTGTTATATTGCATTGATTCAGTAGCTCACACCTGATTCCTTGTTTCTGTTATCCATGTCTTCTGTGTTATTATGGGTAGCTTAAGTGTTGTGGGTTCATGTCATGCTCCATTTTGTCCGACTGCCATAATCTATAGGGAACATTATAGCCCACCCTCGGGTTTCACACATGTGCAATCAGATACCTACAGATTGAGTTTCCACCATTTCCATTCATGCTTTTCTTGTGAGCTGCTTCGCGCAACACCTGAATAACTGCAGCAAGTAAATGTGACTGCTGCTGTTTATTAATAGCTTCATTTTTTGTTTTTTTCCAGGCCAACTTTCCTTCTATAATGCTGAAAACAAACAACTGCTTCATACTTTTAAAGTGAGGTTCACCCAACCTGTTGTGCCAGCTTTCATGGTGAGTTAGAGCACAAACATTTTATTTACACATGCAAATATGGGTTATTCTAATGCAAACCATGCTCCATTCAATAGAATCAGACAACAGGGAAAAAATGAAAAACACTGCAAGTGAGTGTTGATTGTTTACAAATAATAGTATAAGCTTGTAATAGTCATGTGCTGAAGTTTTAACACCACTTCTTCTCAAAGCTAATGATTTATTTTTCTAATAATGATGCACTTTGCACTGACAGATCATTATTATACTGTTCTTGTTACAGTTTAATTATACAATTAAGTTATGACATGACATTATTACTATAGGATAAGAATTTACTGTAAGTACATTTAACATGTATAACAAAGACACTGTAGAGTAAAATAAAGCATTACTGCAGCTGCTTTATGACTGTAGTACTGGTAGTGTGTACTTTGGTAATTGCCAGACATAATAAGGGAAGTCGTGGCCTAATGGTTAGAGACTACCCTAAGGTTGTGGGTTCAAGTCTCGGGCCGGCAATACCACAAATGAGGTGCCCTTGAGCAGGGCACCGAACCCCAAACTGCTCCCCGGGCGCCGCAGCATAAATGGCTGCCCACTGCTCCCGATGTGTGTGTGTTCACTGCTGTGTGTGTGCACTTTGAATGGGTTAAATGCAAAGCACGAATTCTGAGTATGGGTCACCGTACTTGGCCACATGTCATGTCACTTTCACTTTTTTAATACATCTTTGTTTGTGTTTCATAAGGGGTGTTTTTTAAATTAGAAATTATATTAAAGGAATAGTTCACCCAAAAATTGAAATTTGCTGAAAATGTACTCTTCCTCATGCCATCCAAGGTGTAGATGAGTTTGTTTCTACATGGGGACAGATTTGGAGAAAAGTAGTACCAGTGGATTCTCTGCAGTGAATGGGTGTCGTCAGAATGAGAGCTGATAAAAACATCACAATAATTCACAAGTAATCCATACCATTCAAGTGCATAATTCAATGTCTTGTGAAAAGCTTGTGGAAAACTTTAAACCATTGCTTTCAGCTAAAATATGAGTCCATAATCCATGATAATGCTTCCTCCAGCTAAGAAGTCATCCCATCTGAATCAGAAAAGAAATATGAACAGATCAAGCACCAAACATGTAGCTGTATTTTGATGTGAGAGGACAACAGGGGATGAACTTTTTCACTGGAGAGAGCATAATTATGGATTATGTACTCAGATTTTCGTTAAAATGCAGTAATGATGGATTCCTTTATTACAACCGTGCAGCTTTTGGTTACACAAGATGTTAATTGATGGACTGGAGTGATGTAGATTACTTGTGGATTATTGTGATGTATTTATCAGCTGTTTGGACTCTCATTCTGACGGCACCCATTCACTGCAGAGGATCCTTTGGTGAGAAAATGATGGAATGCTACATTTCTGATGAAGAAACAAACTTACCTACATCTTGGATGGCCAGAGGGTGATTAGATTTTCAGCACATTTTCATTTTCCGGTAAACTATCCCTTTGAAAGGGTCTGCTAAACGAAGACTGGCTAAGTGTCCTGAATGCCTGTGTTTGTATTTCAGGTGTGGTGTGGCGGTCTGACTCTGTCTACAGGCCTGCAGATACCCAGTGCAGTAAGAAGCTTCCAGAAGACAGAAAATGGGCTGGGAGGATCGAACAGCAGTATATCTCAGCAGGATCCCTCAGTAGCCTGTGATATCTGCTTCTACGATAAACTGCCTTCAGTAGACAGCTCCCTAATGCCGTGACCCGATTTCTCAAAACACCTGAAAAATGAATCAGGAAACCATTCTGAAAACTGGACACACTTCCGATGGCCGAGGCATGTAGACTTCCAGAACAAAGAGATCCTGGCCGCAGCTTTGACTGGCAGAATTTGGAGAGACGTTTCCCTTCACGTTCCTATGAAGAGAGGCCTCGTTCTCTTTCATCAGGAGATGTTTGCATCAGGAAAGCTAGTCGCTTTATCAGGGAATAGTTGAGTGCACTTTCTTTACTGATTTTAGTTTGAATGATGACATGCTTCACTAGTTGATTCTCATATTGTTTTAGTTTCGTTCCTTGTAGTGTGTGTTAAATCCTTTCTATGGTATTTACTTTTTTACGTTAACTGTACTCTTACTGATATTAAACTCTGTAGATCATCCTTCAGCTGTTGATTTTGAAACTGGAAAACTTTGCACAAGTGTAAAAATGATAAAAGCTGCTTATAATGTCCCCTCATTGTCATAAACTGTTATTATATCTGGATCATTTTGGATGTAGACTGTACATTTTTGTTGTAAAAATGTGTCATCCTGCTTTGTTGATTTTTAAGTCATTTTAGGTCTTTTTTTTGTTGTTGAATAAATTAAGAGTTTGTCATGCATTTGTGCAGAAACTAATAATCAAATCTCCATCTGTTTCTATGTAACAATCCTTAATGAGCTTAAATCCAAACATTAAAGCTCACCAAAGACTTCTGTTTGACTCACTGTTGACTTTTTCTGCCTCTGGCACCATCTGGTGTTGTAATCCCCAAACAGCATTAAAGTGGATCAAAAATATATACCACACCCTTAAGGTTACAAATTAACTATGAATGTGCTAGTTTGTAATTAAAGGGATACTCCACCCCAAAATGAAAATTTTGTCATTAATCACTTACCCCCATGTCGTTCCAAACCAAAAAACAATATAATATATACTGTACCAAAAACAGCAAACTAGAAACACACCCACAAACCCCAAAGAAAAAACAGTATTTAAAAAGTCAATAGCCAAGAAAAACTAAAAAAAAGGAAAAAAAAAAAAAAATAAAAAACAAGGAAGAAACGCCAGAGCTCTTACTGTGTAAGAAGATACGAAGCTCCATGGCTCTCTCATGTAGCGTAAACACATAGAAAACGTCTAGAAGAGGCCAAATGATGTATTCTATCCCTAGGAGAGAAACACTGTGTAAGAAGATACGAAGCTCCATGGCTCTCTCATGTGCCTTATACACCAATAACATTATTTGAATATATTTTGGCGTTTTACGACTGTCAATCACTTTTTGCGGATACCATAGAAATGAATGAGAAATGCCGTAAACAGAACACTACCTGTCGCAAAATTGTCCGTGTTTTTTTTTTATTTTGTTGTAAACTCCTAATGTTCCTTACTGAAAAAGAAGTATTTAATGACAAACACACTAAACATTAACAGAAGTTATCATTTAATTAAGTCTCCCCTCTGCTGACATGCATTAAAAACTGCCTTTTTTTTAACAAACCTTGAAAGTTCACCTACTTGGAAGAGGCCCTGACACAGCTCGCTCGCCCCCAGGCTATTAAGTCTACTTTCGCAACGCGTTTTAGAGATGTCCCTCCTGGCGCACGGTCGCGGTGTGCCGTGAATCTGAGGCAATAACACACAGGCAGAATAAAGAACTATAAATGATTGTGATTAAGCAGATATTCAGCGTTTCCTGCTCCTGGTAAGTATATAAGAAGCTAGTAGTTATTTGCTGCATGTGTTACTTTGAATTCTGTGAATGCAGAATCTAGTTATTTTGTAAAATAAAATCATATATTCTGATATCACGTTATGCAGCTTTGTCACCCGGTGTGTATTTTTGTTTTTCTCATTCCTCTGCTCTCAGCTGTGTCTGTATGAGCACAGAGATGATCCTCCTGTGTGTGTCCAATGTCAGCAGCAGGACTAATGGCTAGAATAAACAGAACATTTGTGTTGACTCTCCTCATCGCTGCCAGCTCCATATTCCTCCTCTTCCAGCTCTTCAACTACAGACAGTATTCATCAAAGGTGACAAGACAAACCGCAGACATTTTACTTTACTGTCCTAGAAAACATTGATCCTTTTAGTCAAAGATTATATAGGCTAACATATATATATTACAATACATACTTCAATATAATTTTCATTGTGACATTTTTTCGTGATGAATATTCCCATTATTCTTAATGGCAGTTTCCTTTACTGTATTGCATTGATTACTGTATTTAATAAAAATATTGCAATACTACACATATACACACACATAGTCACAGCCTGTGCTTAATTTATTAATAAAATGAATCAAAGTCATCATAAATTAAAGGATCAACTTAACGCACTGAGTAATAAAGGATATCTGTCCGGAAAAGAGGCACATTGGGTGAGTGAAATTTTGATATTAATGATAAAAAGGTTAGGATTTATCTGAAACCGGTGTCCGGAAAAGAGGCACCAGCGGGTGAGTGAAATCCTTTTGATATAAGAAGTGTCAATTTTATAAAAAAAGTTTAGTCTACAGTTCGAACACACCACTGCTGCTCACCATCCATATACAAAGAAAAGAGAAATAAACCAATAGCTGCTGCTCACCAGCGAGAGAGAGAAGAGGGATACAGCAACCTGCTTCATCCTTTTAATAATAAGAAGTGTCATTTTTATAGTGCTTTTCCAAAGCTCAAAGCACTTTATAATCAACAATAAACATAAAACACATAAAAGAACAAGACAAATTCAGAATACACACCATTCTTCACAAACAATCATGGTGTCTCAGTCAAATATATAGTCTGACAAAACAGACGATTAACACTATTAACAGCAATTATGCAATATCAAACTTATAGCAAAAACAGTAGAGTAAAAAAACATATAAAAAATAATAATACATGCTTATCACACCCAAGCCCACCCCAAAAAACTAAAAAAAGAACAAAAAATGATATAAAGATGTGTAAATCAGATTTAAAAGAGAGTCCCTTATAAAGGCTATTCCAGTACAGCAAGCAACCTCCTTTAGTGGCATTGAAAAAGTCGCATCTCATATGCCATAGAGGCCTTATAACACAATATTTGACTGTTTACTTCACTCCTGCCTATGTTAGTCTGAATAAAATCTTTATATTAGTCTGAATAAAAACTATATACACCCTTTAACCAAAAAAATTCACTATGAACTATGTTGACAGTCTAAATAAAACCTGCCTAGGAGATAGCCTGGTCCAATAAGTAATATCATTAGAAAATATTTACTGTCGGTAACACCCGTTTTTTACAGTATATTCAACAGCAATTGCCTGTTACCGGTATAAATAGTGCACTAACTGAAACTATGTATTTCTAATGATATTACCAAGGGGCAACATGTTTACTTCACAGATCCTGCCTTCTGATAAATGAACTCTTTACCACACTCCTACCTAACAAATCCAAAAAACACATTTAAAAAACTATCATTAACTATTATAAAAACTTCATTTATTCAAACATTACAGTCAATAAGGCAACATCATTTTTTATGAGTCATTTGTTAATATTTTGTCTCGCTTTCTCCGTTTTTTTTATTTATTTTTTTTATCTAGCATTTGCTGAAGAAGTTCCTGGGGCTGGTCCATAAGTTTAAGTTGCCTGTGTTTCTGGTAGACACCGCATCTCTGAACCTCCTGTCCCAGGATGCAGTTCTCTACAGGGACAGTCAGCTGAAAGAGCCCCACTGCAGCTTCCTCTGCACACACAGGGACTTCACCACCTTTGCACTTTTCGGAAACCTCTGGAAATATGATGTGAGGAAATCAATAGAATTGTTGTGGGAGCAGCAAAAAATGGCCTCTTTTAAGCATTTAAAGGGTTAGTTCACCCAAAAATGAAAATTATGTAATAAATTGACTCACCCTCATGTCGTTCCAAACCCGTAAGACCTCCGTTCATCTTCGGAACACAGTTTAAGATATTTTAGATTTAATCCGAGAGCTTTTTGACCCTTTATTGAAAATGTATGTACGGTATACTGTCCATGTCCAGAAAGGTAATAAAAACATCATCAAAGTAGTCCATGTGACATCAGAGGGTCCGTTAGAATTTGTTGAAGCATCGAAAATACATTGTGGTCCAAAAAATTTTTAAATTACGACTTTATTCATCATTTTCTTCTCTTCCGGGTCTGTTGTGAGCGCGTTCATGACGCTGTTGACGTATGGCGATGCTGACGTGTTTTCTGGTGCGCCCAATAACAAAGATAACACATCAGCAGCGTCGTACATCAGAAAGCTCTCGGACTAAATCTAAAATATCTTAAACTGTGTTCCGAAGATGAACGGAGGTCTCACGGGTTTGGAACGACATGAGGGTGAGTCATTAATGACATAATTTTAATATTTGGGTGAACTAACCCTTTAAGGAAGATTTGACTTAGAGCTTCACTTTTTTTCCCCACACATATTGTTCATTCTGACAATAGTTAAACACAAGAATAATACTTCTCTATATTTATGCAGGCCGCCTTATTGGATGCAGCAGCGGAGCGAGGTCTGGAGCTGCTGGAGATTCATGGGAAAGACCCCAGACTGATCAGCATGGATGATCTGACAGCAAAAGAAATACCACTGCACTTCCTGTTCCGCTTTAACAGCCGTCTGGTTCATGTGGTCGTTCTGTACGAGCGCAGTGGGAAGTACCTCTGGCACGGCCCTCTCAGGCTGAGAAGCAGTATGGACAGAACATTCGCCCCTTTCAGAAAACTGGACTTTGGCCGTCATGCCGGGGCCTATGACAGGTGACGCCATGATTATTGCATGTACACAGGAATGTCAAGTGAAGTAAATGTCTGAAAAATATCACAATAATCCACAAGCAATCCACACGACTACAGCTCTTTTGAAACCAAAGGATGCGTGTAAGAAACAAATTCATAAAGACAGTTTTATCTTCAAACCGTTGCTTAGAGTCCTTTGTCTAGAATATTGTGTTCTTAAGTCATTCCATCTGAATCGGGAGAGAAATATGCACAGATCAAGCACCGTATACAAGCCAAAAGAGCTCTAAACAAATATGTGAGAGGACAACAGGGAATGGACTTTTCACTAGAGAAAGCCTATTTTGGCTAGAAGTGACAATTTAAAGTTTAAACACCTTGATGGATTTGTTTTACAAACACATTACTGGATGAACTGGAGTGGTGTGGATTATTATGATGTTTTTATCAGCTGTTTGGACTCTCATTCTGACGGCACCCATTCACTACAGAGGATCCATTGGTGAGCAAGTGATGCAATGCTACATTTCTCCACAGTTTCCACAAAAATATATTAAAAAAATGCTATTTCTAGGGAGAAAAAAAATTAAGATTTGACATACATTGTTTAATTTCATGACTTTTTTTCAGGCCAGAGCTCATTCTAACCACTCTCGATGGCCTTGACGTAAGAATCCCCAAAAACTACTCTCATTTCCTCCATGAGCATTCCAGCAGTCGCTTTCTGGAGTGTCACTGCAAAGAAGCCAAGGCCTTTTACCAGGTACTGTTGATTGATGGGAAATAAAAGCAATATTGTATAGTTGGAATGTCTTCATTGGACTGTTTTATCTGGTTTAAGCATTGAATACATATTGGGCTCAGAGTTCAAATAATTTTGTGCAGCTGTATCCAGAAGACACCTCTACAGAGGCTATGGACTTTAGGATGAGGGCTAAAAGTCTGCTTCATCTGGCTTCCAAAGTCCTCTCTGTGCTTGAAATTCCGTTCTGGCTCAGCAGTGGAACCTGTCTTGGTAAGAGGCTCTCAACATATGTAGTGTTAGGAAAAATTACTTTAAAATGTAATTGATTACGATATAGTGTTACTCCCTAAAAAAGTAGCTAATTACACTTACTTTTTATGTAAAACAAACCTTTCAGCTGTGCTGCCGTTCTGGATTGCATGAAGAATAAGACATAGGAGAAGAAAGTTCATCACACTTCAGCAATAATAAAAAAATTAAACAAATGTTGTTTATCTAAAGTAATTTTTGCTGATTAGTATGATTGAATTGGATTCTCAGATGGTCAGTAACAAAGAATTGGTTTATTAAATGGGATAAAATACTTAAAGGGTATTTATGTTAACATTATTGTAGGTTTGAGTTTTTTTGGTTCTATGGGCTGCCATAGGTTTTACTTCGATGAGTAATTAGATTGAATAACTCCCATCTAACTCCTGTCCCATGTCCCACAGGTTGGTACAGGCAGTGTAACATCATTCCTTACAGCAAAGACGTCGATCTGGGCATTTGGATAAAAGATTACAGGCATGACATCACTCAGGCATTTCAGAAGGCTGGTCTCCCACTGAAACACAAGTTTGGGAAGGTAAAGGGTGATTAATTATCTGGAAAATAACATTGCTGGTTGCTTTGTCAGTTCCCTTGCTTTAAAACGGTTCAGAATTGCAGAAACAATCCATTTCGGTCTCCAAAAACTAAACATTGGGTGATCTGGATGGACTCATCATACAAACACTGTAAGCACAGGACGTAATTATGCAACTGTGCAGAAATAGCTTGTCAGTGGTGCAAGACCATGACAGGTAGACATTTGAATTCTAAAAACAAAACAAAGAAATTATTGGGTAATTATTAATTTTTTTTTTTTTTTTTTACACGAAACTGTAACTGTAAAGAAAACACTGTTGCTGTCTTATAATTTTGTAAATTTGGTCAGTAAAAATTCTATGAATGAGTTGTACTAATAAATATTTTAAACCTAATTTAAATCAAGATTTTTCTAATTATGTTACACTAGACTTTAAACATATAATAAAAAAAAATAGTTTGTTTTAATCGTTTTCAATTTTACTGTAAACCTACATCAATTTAATCATAAACTATTAATATAGTAACTATTAACCAACTGGATCTATTCACATGACTATTACTGTAAAAAAAAATACACTAAAAATACACATTGTGTATAAAAACTAATTAATCATTTCCTCCAATAATTTATTCAGTTATTTTCTATGTAAGGCATTGTTATTACTGTATTACATCAGCAAGATATTTATAGAGCTGATTTCCAGTTTTGAAGATAACAAGATTAGTCATATGATGATTTTTACGGAAGAGGATTAGGGCCAAGCAATAATAAAAAAAAAAAACATCTCGAGATTAAAGTCATTATAATGCGAGATTAAACTCGTTAGATTTCAAGGGAAAAAATTTGAAATAAAACGTTGAGAATAAACTCATTAAATTAAAAAAAATGTTGAGAATAAAATCATTTAATTCATTAAATTTAGAGAAAAAAGTCGAAAAAAAATGTTGAGAATAAACTCATTAAATTACGAGAAAAAGTTCAGAGAAAAACTTGTTAAATTTAGAAAAAGTCTAAATAAAATGTTCTCGTATTTTAATTTGTTTATTCTCAACATTTAATTGAAATGTTGACTTTTCTCTCTCGAAATTTAACAGGTTTTCTTCTCAAAACACACTTTATTCTCGAAATTTAATAATGTAATTCTCAACAATTTATTTCAACATTTTTCTTGAAATTTAATGTTTAATCTTGGATTATAATCTCGAGATGGCTTTCTTTTTTATTATTGCTTGGCCCTAATCCTTTTCCGTAGATTTTTGACAATTAAAGGGATAGTTTACCTAAAAATGAATTTATTAATTACTCACCCTCATGTCGATACAAACCTGTAAGACACTGGTCCCAAACTCGATGCCTGGAGGACCACAGCTCTGTACAGTTTTGCTCCAACCCTAATCAAACACACCTGATCCAGCTAATCAAGACTGCTAGAAACCTCCAAGCAGGTGTGATGTGGAGCTGGTTGGAGCTAAACTCTGCAGAGCTGTGGCCCTGTGCCTTGATCATGGTAGTAACCTTACTGTCAATGGAGGGTCAGAAAGCTCTTGGATTTCATAAAAAATATCTTCATTTGTGTTCTGAAGATAAATAAAGGTCTTACAGGTTTGAAATTTATGCTAGATGATATGCCTTTTTAATGTTACAGTAATCATGAGTAATGCATTATAATAGGTTCCTGCCTGGGCTGCGTTTAACTGTCAAAGTTACATCACAATGGAAAAACTTGATCACTAAAGTAGGACTGATCAGTTGGTTTAAGGATAAATCAAGGCCTAGACATACTTTCACCCTTCTTTTATTTAAATTTCAGGTTGAGGATAGTTTGGAGCTCTCCTTTCAGGGAAATGATGTGAAACTGGACATTTTCTTTTTTTATGATGAAGGTGACACTGTCTGGAATGGAGGCACACAGGCAAAGAGTGGCAAAAAATTCAAGTGAGTATTAGAGAGTTTTCTATTATCAATTAAACATTTGTTTTAAACAAGTTTTGGACACAAACCTGCTCGGGTCAGATCTGGGGTTTTTCAGATCCAAGTGGACCCATAAAGACCAGTCTGTTTTTTTGTTTGTTTTTGTTTTTGTTTTTTTTTCTGGAATTTTGTGCAAATCATCAGTGTTTTCTGATTGCTTGTGGGTAATTTTGAATAACAAAATGTCTTTTCTAACTTTTTCAAGGCCATTTGTCCGATTCTCACAACATTTTTCAGGGAATCATTCATCATTATAATTAATTTATTGAATTGTTTCAAAGATATAAGTAATTGACATTGACAGTGGGAAGAATAAGTTTGTGAACCCTTTGACAACATCTGGATTTCTGCACTCAAAATGTATGGTCTGATCTTAATTTAACTCCCAGTTAAGAGTTAAACACACTATAAAAGTTACATTTTTCAAAATTGTATTTAAGACATGATCTTTGACAGGGCAAGCTGGAAAATGTAGGTGAACATCTGTGTTACAACTCGAAATGGTTCATTTCAGAAGGTGAGACTGGATGTATGGTTTGCAGAGTTGCCCTGCCCTTTAAATAAAGGCATACAACATCAGGTTACTGTTTCTACAAACACAAAGTTTAGCACTAACCTCATGGCATGGCAAATGTATCAACAAGATATTTTTAATTTAGCTGTTAGTCATTTAGTCATGTGTCACACATGTTCTGGAACCCCAGTGCCTGTTGCAGAACGTTGTTAGAACTCAGTGGGTTACACTAGTTAATACTCATGGAATTTTTTTTTTATTTTTTATATGTATCTTTTTATTTGTATTTGTATCCTGACAGATATGTGTTCCCACGATTCAGTCTGTGTTGGACTGAGCTGATGGAGCTCAAGGTCAGAGTTCCCTGCGAAACCGGAGACTATGTGATGGCCAACTATGGACCCAACTGGAATGTTCCTGTGAAAACCTGGGACTGGAAGACCTCTCCGTTCAACGTACACGAGAATGGTGTGTGGCCTGTGAGGGAATGGGATGATGTCATTCAAGTTTACTGAAGCATCATGGGGATTAAAGTATTTCGTTATACTCCAGTTAATATGGGTCATTGCAGTTACCCTAAGCTACTACAAAGTCGAAAGTAAGCCCCTGTGAAAATGTTTCAGTGTTCCTTAAAAGTCTGCAGACATTGACTGCCTTTGTAACACTAAGAGAACAATGAAAATATAATGTGGTGAAGAGATTTGTTTTATTAATGTAAATCATTGGTCTCTAAATCAATTCCTGGAGGGCCTCAGCTCTGCAGTTTAGCTCAAACCCTAATCAACTCTGCAGACCTATGGCCCTCCAAGAATCTAGTTTGAGACTACTGATGTAAATGATCTGTCCTATAAAGAGGGTAGGTTTGAGTTTGATTTGAATGTGTAAATAAACTGCTGCTGTGCATTGTCCTGGGTACTGTTATGTATTTTGTTTTTATTGTTTAATAAACTCATGTATGAACTATTTAGGCTCTTCTTTCTAATGAATATAATTTAATGATTTTACAAAAATATTCAAAAATACAAAAAAAAAAAAATTATTACATAAAAGGACAACATGTTTCATTCATTAAGTTACTCAGCTCCGATCAGAATGGGAGGAACATAATAAAAAAGCAGCCTTGGCGCTGATTCCCTTTCCTGAACAAATGTATAGTTTTTAAGTATTAAGGATGTATTTTTATTTAAAGTGACAGCACTATTCACAAATACAAAACACCAGCAATTCACTTTCTTTTATTTTTTGTTTTGTACAAAATGTATCCATATAGTGTCCAACAGATACTCCAACAACAAATGACTTGAGTCAATTTACAAACCTTCATGACATTTATGTTTTTACTGGACAAGAAGCAAATGTGGGAATATTTACCCACATCTCAATCAAAACTCTAGAAAAACAAGCCTGGCTGCAGACAAAGCTATAGAAACATACTTGATACAACATTGTCATATTTAGCAGTGCCTGGAATACTGGCACCTATGACCTTATTTAAATGTACAACAGAAACCACAAAGACAAGCGCAGAGTTAGCAAACACGTAAAAACTTCAACAGCCATGCAAGGAACGCACAGTCTGGCTCACAATCTGAAAGTGGGGAGGAAAAAAAAAGAAAAGAAAAAAAAAAAACACAGGGAAAAGAAGCTCCTTCTCAACAATTGCAGGATCAGCTACATAACCAATGATTAAAAATTGAAAATAAAAAAGAATTGAGGGTAAAAATGCTTTTTGGTTTTCACAGTTAAATTTTAAATGCACTGCATGCATGATGCTAACAATGGCATGAGATTGAGAAAACATTTTTTCTTTTAAAAAAAATGCCCAGAAAGATTCGGTTCAGCTTTATGATGAATTTTAACTGTACTAAAAAAAAAAAAAAAGAAATTAACAATATCTACAAAATGAAAAGTGGGGAAAAAAACAAATGGAAAAAATTGGTTTAAAATGATGTCCCCCTATCTCCGGTATCGGCCCCTCTCCTTCTCCCTCTCACGGTCTCGGATTCGCTCTCTCTCGCGGTCCCGTTCTCTGCCACGCTCTCGTTCTCGGTCACGACGCCCGTCCCGTGGCCGGTCGCGCTCTCTCTGTCGGTCACGCTCACGTGGTCTGCTCCTGCGCCCACTCACCACCGCCTGCGTTCGTCTCAGGAAATCATCCACTCGCATGTCATAGTCGTGCTACCAAACGTAAGTTTTAAAGACTGAATGAGTAATCAGACACTCAACATCAAGAAACACATTTTTGGAAACAGTTTTTTTTCCAGCTAATCAATGCTATGGTAGGGCTGGATGAATAATAGAAAATAAATCAAAACCGGAATTTTCCCATGTCGGTTATTTTGTTTTTTTAATCCTATTAATACTAAAAAAAAAAAAATACCGCATGAGTAGTTGGCGCTATATGGACGTGTATGACCGTTGCACTTGGGTTCTTTTGCAGTGTCTCGCACGTGACCAATGCATTAAAAGAATTTACACTTTCACACTCCAAAACAGTGGACCAATCAGAAGCCCCCGGAGGCGGGGAAAGTGCTTTTGTTTACAGTAGCAGGTTGGCATGGCATTCTATTCCTATTTTTTAGGAAACTTTTTTACAATAAAACTGAAATGACTTTTTACATAAGACATTATTTCAATTGTTCGAAATATTCAACAAATAACCATAAACAGTTTGTTTCCTTCAATGCACGCTTTCATTAGAAAAAAATAAAACACCACCTTTAATAGTTGAGTATATTTACAGTACAAACATTTAATAAACTATGAGGGAAAATGTTTTTTTTTTTAAATTTTTATTAAAACAATAAAATAAAATACATTAAATAATCGTAACCGAGGTAAAGTAATCAATTAATTGAGGTTTTGATTTTAGGTCATATCGCCCAGCTCTACGCTATGGTAGTGTTTGAGCTGTTCCAAGTGGCTAAACATTACCAAACTGGAGGCGAAAGAGCGAACGACCCTCTTTTCCCTGAAGCGGGCATCGTGGGGCATGGGATGGTGTCCGGAGTAAGGAGGGTGGGCCTGGGGTGGAGGAGGATGATGCTGGTAGTACGGGTGCTGGGGAGGATGCTCCATTCCAGGGTATGGGGCCTTCAGATAAAACAGTGTCAGGATTGAAACACATTGATAACCAGAGCAACAGATACAGAAAAACCCAATGAATACACTCAGTCTCACCATTCCTTGCCATGCTGGTGGAGGCCCAATGCTGTGGTGGAATTCTCTCATATAATCATTGTAGGACTAGACATACGAAAATAAGTGTTAATAGTGTTTATAAAGTACAATTTAGAACTTTATGACTGCATCCAAACAATCGGGAAAAACAATGTCACTAATGGGGTCTGAAAAGTAGCTACATCTAGCATCAAAGCTAAGTTGGCAATACTTACGGTGAATAACTCTTCCACCCAAATAATAAAACAATCATACTTGGGTTATGAATGCTATTTCATGCTGATTTCAAGATTTAAAACTTACTCCGTTGAGAAACACATCTCTCCTAACACCAGAGAAGCGTCTGTGAAGAGACAACAGGTTATAAGAAGTAAAGTTAAGTAATAAAGTTATAATACAACTCCCATTTACATTTGGAAGCTAATGAGGGAAAGACAACAATACCAACCTGTCCACAGGTGGATTGCGAGGGTCTTGCATAAAACCTAAACAGACGGCAAAAATGAGATGATTTTCAAAAATTACAGAAAGGCGCAGCACAAACACCACAACCAAAGCCCAGAATTAATCATCTGACTTAAAAACCCAAACAAATGCTACAACAATCCTGGCCAAAAAGCAAACTTAGAAACTCAAGCAGATCAGGGTGCAGTTCAGCTTTCATACTTACTACGCAGAAATACAATTCTCAGCTAAGGTACCATCCTTAAAACACAAGTCTCTCGATAAAGAGCCATAACAAGGGGAGCAGAAAACCTTTTTGTGCCATATTACCATGGCGCTCTTTCAGAAAGAAGACCACTGAACAGCGAGACAGAAGAAAGACAGATCTACATGTTGTGGATATTGACCTGGTCTCTGGGGGAATTCTGGCGTGTAATCAATCCTGGGCCGCTTCCGGTTGTTCATGTCATATTCCTCTGGACGACGCCTACGTAAACCAGGTACATTAATGTGAAAGATGGCACTGATTTAAAAAAAAAAAAATAAAAAAAATAAAAACACCAGACAGACATGAACCATACAAACAAAATAACCTTCAGTTATCAGTGTGTGGGTACAGGATTACATATATTATCAGATTTCTTTCTTCATATTTTAGTTAATAGTAAAATACTTCAGTGAATTGTTTAACATTCGTTGGTGAGCAACTACATGAATACTTAAGCTGCATGACACCAAGTAAAGCACGACTGTAAGCACAATCTTTCTTTGCATATTAAGATCTCAAAGTCCTGCATAAAATATTCAGGGTTCAATACAAGTAATCTACTGACAGCATTTGTGTTATGATGCTGATTTGAGCTAGGTGAAAATGAATGAACTGACTAGTTGGTGAAGTTAGCTAGATCATGTAGATTTTTTAGTTTAATTTTTGATATTAGTAGCAGCGGTAGTGCTTTGGCTGGCAAAATCCTTTCTGAAAAGATTTTCCATTCATCTCCTTTACAGCCGTCACCACAGCCACGCACATTCAGAAAAAGCATTTTCAAAATTTCAAAAGGATGTTTAAGAGGAAGTTAAAAAAGAGCACTGCATTGTTACATTTCATTGAATTCTGACTGCTTTTAAAACCCAAAACACATCTTATGAACCAAAAAATATTGTTTTTGTTTTAATCATGGTTACAGAAAGGCACTTAGTTAAGCAACAGTCATTAAAGATTAAAGTGCACAATTTTTCGACAGTAAAACCCACAAGGCTAACTAAACTTATCCATGTTATATACATTTTTGAATATCAAACGTCATGAGCATGTAAAGCAGATAACTTTTGTATTATACATGCAAGGATATCATAAACTTGTACTGAACCCAGAACATTCCTTTAATACTAAAGCCACATTGATGTGTTTTTAATGCTCAATCCTCAGCAGAGCTCTACAGTACGAGCATTTCACAATGTTCAAAAGTGAAAACTTATTTTGACACCAGTAGAAGTGAAATCTGACAGCTAAATCACAACTCAATGATACCATTTAACCTTATTAAAAAAAATGTTTCACAAATCATTTGGTGGAATATTGTTGTCTTCCATTCAAGTCAACAGAGAAAAGAAAAAAAAAAAGTTGAAAATGTTTAATATACATTCAAAGAGGATATGCTCTTGCATTCTGGTGTGCATGAATGAAGTTATAATTACGTTCTTGGGCAGTAAAAGATACTTCTATTTTGTATAAAGATGTCTTGACAAAATTTTCTGATAACATCTTTTTCCAAGTACAAAGTATGTTAGCATTAAAAAAAAAACATCCTGAGTTTTACCCAAATGTTACCGTAGAGCCCTGCTCAGAATTGCATAGTTTGAGTAGCTTTTGCTGTGTGTCCTAAAGCCAAAAAATCCACATGCCTTCAACTGTGCCATGAGTCTTTTTCTAGAAAAATTACTCCTGAACTCAACTACTTGAATGTATACTCAATAAATGGGTGCCCTTGGTGAAAATGTTATTCTAACATATGGTAAGAAACCCAATATGTCAAAAAACAGTATCTACAGTGGAGAACAATAAAATCTGGTTGAGAGTGTGACATACCGCATTCTTGTAGTTTTGTGACTGTTAACGTTGGCAAATACTTTAAAGAGTAAAAGTTCATTTAAAAGTCCATCTTATGCTTTAACACATTTTAAATGGGAGGGCTTGGTAAAGCAGAAGAAGGGGGAGTGATAAGGAGTGGTGCAGTCCATTGCAAAGCAAACCAAAAAAAGACCAAGAGAAGATCCAGACATCTGGAAATAACCCTTCTCTTGGGGTACTCAGTCCATGGAGGGCTCAGAGAAACACAGAAGAAGGGAAGGGTGGAGGCATCATTTTACACCATCTTTAGTCCAGAGGAGGGAAACCAAACCGCCTACCTACCACCAGCTGGAAAATCCCATCGGCTTTGAGGAAGGGGCTTTTTGTAACAAAGAGGGTGGGGAAAGGGGAGGGACGTGTACACATGTAACGCATCCAAACTGGAGTCCATCAGTTGGGGGCCAGACAATGCAAACCAACAAACTTCCTCATAATGTTTGTTTGGAGAAAGTAAGGATGCGTTTAAGTCCTTTTTTAGGGCCATTTTTTTTTTCTTTTTGGGCCTTTTTTTGAGCACTGTGGTATGGAACAGAGTTCATGTAAAGCAGTGCTCTATAGGGACAGTCCCTGATGTGATTTGAGTCCATAAGCACTGCAAACGGGACGACTACCCACTCCGGCAGCTTTGCAGAAGACCATGCTCTTTTTTTCCCTTCCTCCCTGTCTCTCCCTCTCTGTTTTCCTTCTTTCCTTCACCGTTTGACGCTACACCCCGCACACTTCAACTATCTATATTCATAAGCACACTCTGGAGCTTTTTCTGGAAAGGAAAACCAGCAAAGAAGTCCCAAAATACGCTCCTCTTGAACGCTTTCTTTTTTTTTTAAAACAACGACTGCTTTCTGCCCCTCAAATCGATGTGCCATCTTCTGTTTAATTATTAAGGCTCCTTTTAAAAGAGTCCCAAATTTGACTGGCTCTATCCCCCATGGACACTCCTGCAAGAAAAGGCTTTGGGAACAAATTTAAACACAGTCTCATCTACATAAAGAAACAAACCTCAGTGCTACAACTACAAAGTTAACTAGACCATTCTGAGGCTTAAGATGTTAACAGTTAACAGAGGCATATCAGGTCAATTGTTACACTCCCATTAACTATCAAAATTAACAACAGCATGGATGATTTATGCTGTGACTTTCCCACAAAGCCGCAGCCAGTCCGCTCTGGTCGGCTTGGTTCGTGGCTCTTCTCTGACCCTCGCTCAAGTGACGATGAAGACGAAGGTGGAAAAATAACACGCTTGCATACACTTGCTCCCTTTCCATCAGGTGACAGGGACACAAGTGCGCACTATCAGTCCAAAGAACATTTCTAACCTTCCCATGTCCCGAGGGACGGGCTCTCTGTGGGGTAGTCGGCCCCGAGATCGATGCTCTGAGTGCATCCTCCTCTTGTGGCGCATTTTGTGAATGACTTGATACAAGTCGATGCTCTCATCAGGTGGGAAGAGCATGCACAGCTGTGTCCCGCAGTCTGTTTCGATCTCCTGCAGGCGGCCGTTTAGAGAGGTCCAAGCGATCATGCGAGACAGTGAAAAGAAAGAAAATTAATTAAACATTCATTTATATAAACAATTATGTTACTAATTGTCTGTGAGGCTAAAAAAGGCATGGAATGAGAGGCTAGAAGTCAACAGAAAACCAAAATTGACTATTTGTGTCTATGTTTCTGGTCTTACTGTACACAATTCATTGGTGTATTTTGTTGTCATTTTTCATCAAACAATTATAACTTGCTCTGCATTTGAAACAACTTATGCTTTTGACTGACATTAAAAATCCATCCTACTTTTGCAATTGCAACCCCCCAACCACAGGACCAATGTAAGCAGTATATAGAGAATATAAGTAGACCTGTCACTTGCCTTGTTGTTGTGGTGCACCAGCAGGAAATTCCGAGGCCAATAATTCTAACAAAGTTATTGGCTAGTAATGATTCAATGAACAACATTTGTTTTTGAAAAATCAATTTGCCCCACTTTTACTAGATCAGTCTTTCCAGCAAAACTGCATGAATGTATATCTGTCAGTGTTATAGCTGTGAAATTTCCAGCCATATATAAACATATATAAATTTCTCTCTCTCTCTCTCTCTCTCTCTTTCTCTCTCTCTCTCTCTCTCTCTCTCTGTGTGTATGTGTTTGTGTATATAACAGAAAACTCATATATATTTGTCTGATAAATGTGTTAAATTTGTTGACAACAAATTTAAAATTGATTTTTATTTGGATAAATAAAAATGTTTGCAGGGCATGCCAAAAACAAAATAAGTGAAATAAATAAATAAATAAATATTAATATATATTTACTGTTGAGCCCTGAACAACCTGGATTCATTTTATGTAACATCCACTTGTTACAATCTAATCCCAGATGAAAAATTGGTTAAATAATTCAAATGGGTTATGGAAGGAGTTCCATATTAAATTGACTAACCTGTCCATCACGTCCAATCTTCACAGGCTTGTGCTCATTCCATGGGTTGGAGAGGTGAGCCGTTTTTGTGAAAGGTAATTCCCGCCTTCAAGTAGAAAGAAAAACCTTAATAGCTCATAACTGCAAACAACTACATTAAAAAAAAATCCTTAAAAAATAGCTTTTTCATGGTTTTCACCTGCAAATCCAGTCAATCTTGAAGACTCCTCCAAGCATCTTGGCATTCATGCCTGCAGGTAGAACCCAGTGGATGGGAGAACCTCCATGATGAGATTCAGACGAGAGCCGAGCAAAACCTAAAACACAAACACACATTCTTATGTGCACCAACATAAAGCCACACAAAATAAATTTGCAGTTTAAAATCAGTTACACTAAAGCAAATATGAGACAATACTTTTAAGACATACCTTGAAACTTTCCACTCTCCCTAACTGAAAAGATTAGCATAACACTTCGAGCAGAGCGAAAAGCTGCATTGAGTTTTTTCTCGTTGACGGGCAAAGTGGACCAAACACCCTGCAGAGAGATCATGCACACCGTTAACTGAGTAAAGCTTCCACTAAACTCAAAAAAAGTCTCTTCAAACAGTAAACAGTGCTGTAAGTGGCAAACCTTTGCTTTAGCCAGGGAAACATTCTCATGATTGTTGCTCTTAATTAGAAAAAACCTGGCCTCTCTCAGGATATACTTCAGCTTGCTGGTTTGATCTCAAAAGACAAAAGGGAAAATGTGTCACAAAAGCAGTAACAGTAGTCAGTACATGGTTGCAATGGCTGAACTGATAATACTGAAAATAAAAATTCACAACAAATTTAAATAGTTACTGATACGACAATGCAAATAAATGCGCAAGCATTATCTGAGTGTGATTTTCTTACCCTTCCTCACAGCTCTGACAGAAGAGGACAGTTTCTCATGTTTCTTTTCAGACCCTAAAAGTCAAGAAACACACTACACTTTAACATTCAAAATACAGATAAAAACATGTGCTGCTGCTGGCGGGCCATGATTTCGACTGGTCCTAACATGAAACAGCCCAACACTGTACAACTGGCTTTGATAAAGATCACTCCCACAAGCTTAAAGGGTTAGCTCACCCCAAAATGAAAATTGTCAATAATGGCTCACCCTTATGTCATACCAAACCCGTAAGACATTTGTTCATCTTCAGAACACAAATAAAGATGTTTTTGATGAAATCGGAGAGCTCTCTGACCCTCCCATAGACTGCAACACAGCTGTAATATTCCTAGGTCCAAAAACATAGTAAGAATATCGGTAAAACAGGCCATGTGACACCAGTGGCTTAAGTTACATTTTGCGAAACTAATAGAATACTTTGTGTGCAAAAAAAAAAAAAAAAAAAAGAAGACTTTATTCAACAGTTCTTCTCCCCCGAGTTACTGTCTTCGCCACTTTAGAGAGTATCACAATGCATATGCATGCTTTCCCCTAAGCGTAAACAATGCTGATTATGCAGATTGCGTTCATGTGTGTGCTTTCCCCCCCAAACATAAACAACGCTGGTTACATCAAATACATTCTTGGATACACTCCAAAATGGCAGAAGACGTAACTCGGTGGAGAAGAATTGTTGAATAAATTATGTTATTTTTGTTTTCTTTGCACACAAAAAGTATTCTCGTAGCTTCGCAAAATTTAAGTTAAGCCACTGATGTCACAAGGACTGTTTTACCAACGTCCTTACTACGTTTATGGACCTAGGAATATTACAGTTGCATTGCTGTCTATGGGAGGTTCAGAGAGCTCTCTGATTTCATAAAAAATATCTTTTTGTACTGAAGATGAACAAAGGTCTTAATGGTTTGGAACGACATGAGGGTGAGTAAGAATTTAAATTTTGGGGTGAACTATCCCTTTAAGAAGATAATATAAGATTAGAGAGACAAAATGTAGTTGTTGGAAATTTACACTATTTCAGGTTGCCATCAGGTGTGTATAAATACAATTATGACTCAGCTATTTGTAATCTGACCTGCTCCACCAAGAATCAGTCAATCTACACTTCAACCAATTGACACTTACGATCAATTTTATTTTATTGTATTTTTACTGCTCTAAGAAACAGATCTTTGATCAAACTATCACACGGCTCTCTGCAAATCTCAAAAATTTAAACCGCAGGACTGACTGCTGTCTCAGCTGATCAACAAACAATGTGTTAGAATTTGAAAGATGTAGCGTGACCGGTTTTAGGGCTGGACGATTAATCGAAAAGGAATCAAAACCAAAATTCAGAACCTAATTTTCCTATGTTAATTCATTTTCGATTCTATTAATACTTTGCCATTAAAAATATACTACCATAGTAGGCGCTATACAGACGTGACCATTGCGCTCCCATTTTTTGCAGCGCGTCACACGTGAGTGGCACATTAAAAGAATTTAAACTTTTACACGCAGCACCGCTTAAATGTCAGTTTTAAAACAGTGGACCAACCAGAAGACCTCGGAGGCGGGGAAAGCATTGCAAGCTATTGTTTACAGTAGCAGGTTGGCATGGCAACTTTTGTTTTTGACAGCAACATATCAGAGCAGGCATTCTGCACTGCGCTTTAATAAAAAAACATTCCTGAGCACTGCGTCTCACGGTTTTAGACACAAAGACGTATTCTGTGTGAATGGCCAGTAAGAATCTAGAGTAAATACTTAAAACACGTAAAGTGACAGGACAAAATCACTAAGACAGAACACTGCTGATTAGGGCTGGGCGATATGACGATATATATCGGATGGACGAAATTAAAAGTCTATCGTTTCATATTATGCTCTATCGTTTATTTCGTGGTGCCACAAAATACATTGTTTACAGCAATACTTTTTCATAATTTGAATAACGGCAGTCTTACATGCATTACACGGGGATGTAGGCAGATGCGTGAATAAAAGCATGCGTGCTCATGTCATGTTGCAGTGCGCATGTTCAAGAAAACTTAATGTTTGCATGCGTTTTTAAGCACTGCAGTTTAAAACAACTGATTTTAGGCCATTAAAACACAAACAACAGAGCTATGCGTGCACTGTCTCTGTTTCTGTGTGTGATGAGTGCGTAAGCCGCGCATTAGCTGCTAATAGAGCTCGTGACCATACAGTATTGGCCGCTTTACTGGCTTTGAACGATTGCATAAACACTTATATGCATCCAAATGCCCGGCTTTGCAAGTATCCTCATAAACAGTCATTTAGGTCTTAAGGGAATGTAAACAGTTGCGAGAGAAAGTGCATATGTAACAGTATATTGGATCCGGACTTCGGTCTTTAAGAGGAAGCTGTCCAATATTCGTCCTGTCTGCCATTCATGTTAATGAAACAACGGTAAGAGGAAAAAAAAAAAAAACTTTATATTATATATATATATGTGTATGTGTGTGTGTGCGTGCGTATGGATGTATAGATAGATGAATATACAGTGAAGACTAACTAATTTACATAATGTAATTCTTATTTATTGTATTTATGTATTTTTTCTCCTATTGCTTGTAATTAGTTTCTTGTTCTTATTTCATCACTGACTGTTTATTTATCTCCAGTGAGCTTGTTTTTTTTACTTGAATTAGTTTGAGATCAACATTGGTGACAAGGATTATGAAAATTCTATGGTATCAAAGATCTTAATATCACAAAAAAAAACTTATAAAAAGAAAAAATAATTATATCAAGATATTTACATTCGTTATTAAAAACATTTGTTTACAGGAAATGCAAGTTATTATTTTCTACTTTTGTTTTCACATTGTATTTAAAATAATATTAATTTACAAGAGATACAATATCTTAAATGTAGGCCTATTTTGTTTGCAATAGATGCAGATTATTTTCTACTTTTGACATGACAATATTCATTCGTTTTGTTTGCAAAAAATGAAAGATAAGAAATGCACTCTTTCATTAGGAAACAAATATCCCACCTTTAATAGTTGAGTATATCTACAGTACAATTCTTTACTGATCTATGAATTCAATGAAAAAAAGAAGAAAAAAAAAAGAAATATAAAATAATCGTTCAATACCTGTAATTGAGGTAAAGTGTTCAATTAATTGAGGTTTTGCTTTTAGGTCATATCGCCCAGCCCTACTGACTATACATCAGCCCTTCCAGAGATTTTATTTTACAATTAACAATTTAGCTTTTTCTTTGAAAGCCACCAGGGCAGAGGCAAGTCAGCTTACACTGCTGAATGAACTCAAATGACTAAAGCCTAAATTGAACGTTACTGTGACTTTTATTTCAATGTTTAATTAGTATTGTTAAGGGATTATTTAATACCTGTATAGGATTCTGAAGCTGAACTTCCACTTCTATCAAAAACGATTGGTGATATCCCTCTAGCGTGCTTCTTGGCTTTGCTTTCCTCATCTGAACAGTAAATGGGAGAACATGCCCCTTATGTTAGAATATCAAGGATTATTTGAGATCTCTTGGGCTCAAACTTCTAGCCAAATTGTTTTTCTGTCCTTTGATGAACACAGCCAGGTAGCGACCCGTAGTGAAAACTTCTAACAACATGAGATCAACTAGTCACAAGTAAAAATACAGTGGTAAGACAAGTTGCATAGTTCTTATGAAAATGAAATAAAACATTTTTATGGTCTTTAATCTGCAAGTCTCCTCCAAAACCCAGTGAACTTCCAACCTACGCAACACAGAGGCTTTCCTGATGTGAAGGTGGCTGCAAAAGACTTGCAAAATTAAATCCCGAAATGCTTTCCAACAAACACTTTAATCTTACAGAATGCAACAGTCGGGTACCAGAAGTAAAATCCCCATTTTTTTCCCAAAAGGAAAAAATAACTTTTAACAGCCTACTGTGAGTTTAGAGGTTTTTAATTGGTTTAAGCTTTTTTTTTTTTTGAAGCCATACATTAACATAATTTCAACTTGTTTTAACAGCTGGTCATGGTGGAAAACTACATTACCCATGATGCTGTACAGAAAATGTGCAACAAAAAAGCTTGTAGGGAACGCCTACTCCAATGACGCACTGCAAACAATGAAATCAATTTGGTTTCGCCATGTCAAAAAACACTGAAGCTCTTAAGTACTTTTCAAAAAATGTCAGATTCTCAAATACATTTTAAAACAGGATAGAAAATAGCCAATTATTTCTAAATGATAATGTTTGATGTAAAAATCTTGCTAACTCAATTCATTTACAGAATTTAAAGGAAGGAAGAAGGAAGCTATCTAAAACTTAAGATCTACAGACATGAATTAAAGGTGATTTTGAAAGATTTTGTAGTTCTTTAAAGAGTCATTCACTGTCAAAGTTTTGAAGTTTTTGGGGAAATGATCCCCTCTTATTAAAGATGTAATTCATCACATGTAATGTTGACTAATCTTTGAGCTATGCAGCTGCCTGCCTGTCTCTATATCCCTGAGGACGCAGTAATAAAGAACAAGCAGATGGTGCTGTTGAGCACCATAAGCTGACCATATCACGTTGAACTTCATCTGCAGACAACCGTGTTGTAGTGATCTAAAACAGCGTGGTATTTCAATGTCAGACACTTTCTTGTTTTTGAATTGTGAACATTTCTGTGGCACCCCAACAAACTGCACACATAAAAAAAAATCCTGCTTTTGGTACTGATGTAAAGCCAACATACAGATTTAAATAAAATCACAATACTTGTGCTTTTGTAATTCTGAAGCTTCAAAGCAGATGAGTAAACTATTCCTATTAAGTTGTATTGACCCTGACATATTATACTTAAACGGTTTCAAAATTGTGAGATTTTGATTATAATGCTTCCAGGTAACTGCCCATGTGGACATCAAGACTGTGAGGTAACTCACTAGGGTTTGGAACATGAGCATGAGGATTATGATGAATGCTGCACAAAAGACATTTTCTGCTAATCACCAAACTGTGATCTTCGGTAGCTCATACCTGACGCCTCTGAGCCTGAAGCTGAATGCACAGACTCTCCCTCCGAGAAGGACACAGACTCAGACTGGGAATCACTGGCCTCACTGCGAGTATCGTAGTCATTCTGTTCATTTCCCTCCCGTGGGTCCTCCTCCTCCAGTTCATACTCCTCCTCTTCTTCATCCCCTTCCTCTTCTTCCTCCTCCTCCTCCTCCTCTTCCTCTTCTTCTTCTGCTTCCTTCTCTTCCCCTTCCTCCTGCATGGCTCCTTCCTCTTCGACATCCGAGCAGTTGCCCTCAGAGGAAGCCACAGAGCTGCCAGTTGCGTATTCTTCTGAATGAGCCTCTTCCTCTCTGGAGGAGTGACTTGCTCTGCCTGTACTGTCCTCACTAGTCCTCTGCATCTTCTGAAAACAAGAGTTTGTATTACACACCATGTATCTATGTATTGCAACATATGAAAAGGAGGTGAAAAAGGATCAGACAGTAAATGCAACAATATCTAATTAGCAAATTATTACACTAGATTATGCACTCAATCTCATTTCTTCCCCCAAGAAAGCAACTTTCTCCTTTTCACTTCTGATCATTAACAAAAAAGGTTTAGATTTTTCTAGATTCCGTAATCATAGTTACAAATAGTTTTCAAATTAAACTTTAACAACTGCATAAACTCAATTTTAATTACAGGTACCTGTGAAATGTATTCTATTTTTTTTTCTTTTTACAGATTTTGTGTAAGTTTAACTGATACCGTGAAAACTATACAATGTTTAATTTTACATTTGATCAATTTATTCAATTTCTGTAGTATTTCTGACTACTGTTTATCTGAAAATGCTTATTTCATTTGTATCTTTGTTGTGTTATATTCTTTTGCCTTAGTTTTATTTGTTTGCTTTTTGTTTTATTACTGACTCTTCCTTTCAAAAACTGTGTTACGACATTTTACTTACATTAGCCTAGCAATAGTTTTTGGTATTGAGAAGTGTGAAATTTCACTTGTATCCAAAATGCTGTCATAACTTAATCTCTAGCAATAAACCATTACATTACGAGTATAGAATTACTGTACTTATGTGTGTGTATGTGTATTATATATATATATATATATACACATACATATAAATACATATATATACACACACACACACACAGTTTGTGTTTTGTTTGCATTTATGCCTGACAAATATTTTATGCAATTTTTTTTCAATTTTTCAATTTGCATTGAGAAGATGAATCAATATGATGAAACATGATGATGAATCTCTTTTTCATCAACAGATACCATGTTTAGAGAGCAGTGAACAGTGAGTCATTTTGAATAATTATTTTATCACTAAACCTTTGACATCTGACTGCTCTTGTTTAGTGATAGTTGTTCATAAGTCCCTTGTTTGTCCTGAAAAGTTAAATTGTCTGCTCTTCTTCAAAAAGAGACACACTTCAGGTCTCACAAATTCTTTGGTTTTCCAGCATTTTTGTGTATTTGAACCCTTTCCGACAATGACTATGATTTTTAGATCCATCTTTACAAAGTGAGGACAACTGAGGGACTCATATGCAACTATTACAGAAGATTCAAACGCTCACTGATGCTCCATAAGGAAAAATGATGCATTAAGAGCTGGGGGGTGAAAACTTTTGAATAGAATGGAGATGTGTACATTTAACTTATTTTGTCCAAATATCATATTCTTTCATTCAGTACTGCCCTTCAGAGGCTACAGAAGATAGTTACTTGTCGCCAGAAGACAAAATAAGTTACATTTACTCTGATCTTCAAATTCAAAAAGTTTTCACTCCCTGGCTAGGTTAAGGGATAGGTTTCTGTAAGGGGTAGGTTTAGTTTTAAACATTCTTTATTATTTTTAATAGGGATGCATCGATCCGATACTCAGGATCGGTATCGGCTCCGATACTGGCATTTTCTGCGGATCGGGTATCAGTCAGACGAGACCGTTCCAAATCTGATAGTGTGTGTATACTATTCTGTGTTATTGTTAAGCCCCACGAAAGCACAAAAACATTAAAAAGCACCATAAAGTCAAAGTCCAATTGTTCTGAAGACGTTCCATAGTTTAATGTGAGGTACAGATTAATATTTAAGTCGTTAAATTCAAGTTGACGTAAACTCTTCTCTCTGCTGCAGCTGTCTGTCATTCCTCATTCAGGATTCAAACTGCGTGTTGTGTTTGGTTACGACAGTCAAGACGATGAAACTCTCTCCAAGATCGCACAATAAATGAGATTTAAAACTGTTAAAAGAAAAGGCTCAATATACTATCGCACAGATTTAATCAACTACACATCAATATCTCTTGTGTTTTGAACTTCTCTTTGTGGAGCTGCTCAAGTCAAATCATTCTGTTTTTCCTTCAAATTTAGAAATCATACAATCTAATTTAAATTGAAAACTGCTTGTATGCAGCATCTTTGTTTGGTTTATGATTAAAATGCAGCGGTTGCCTCTAATTTTAAATGGAAAGAGACAAAACAGACACAGACAAAGCCTTATTTTGTTTATATGAAGAGATTTCTTTTATTTGTTATTTATTTGGGGCATGTTTTAAAATTTCAATTTAGTTGTGTTATTTACATTATATTTAAATTTTGTTATTTAGCAGATGCTTTTATCCAAAGCGACTTACAAATGAGGACAAAAGAAGCAATCAAAACCAACAAAAGAGCAATAATATGCAAGTGCTATATTAGTATATTATTATAGGATTATATTTCAATTTCATGAAGACTCATGCAGCATTTTGTCCAAGCAATAATAAAAGGACAAATTTAATTTATAATTTGTCTTAAATCTCATTTCGTTAAAAAAAAAAAAAAAAAAAAAAAAAAAAATCGTGAATTGACTGAATCGTTACATCTCTATTATTAAGGTACTAAAGGGCAC
This sequence comes from Cyprinus carpio, assembly GCF_018340385.1. Taxonomy (NCBI): domain Eukaryota; kingdom Metazoa; phylum Chordata; class Actinopteri; order Cypriniformes; family Cyprinidae; genus Cyprinus; species Cyprinus carpio. Next base: position 28,208,219 of record NC_056601.1, read on the forward strand.
ATTTTTATCAACAAACTTGAATGTTTTGCATCACCTGGCATCGTTTTATTTTTTTGCTCGAAAGAGACACACATTTTGAACAAGCAATAGCATAACCTGAATCTGTGGCATAACACCGATCCACGCAAGAAATACTTGTTTCAGCCATGCTGATATACAGCGATTCTTGCTCTTGTTGTGCTGCTTATTTACTTGATGGCTACACCACATGACATTTTTGACTTAACAAATGTGGATGTTTTAAAAATGAGTCAAATGAAGAAAACATTAATGGTCAGCCATTTTTTTTTCAATGCAAAAACTACATTCATGTTAGAATCGTCCTCTCTTACCTCTGTCAGCTCAGGCAGCAGGGGCTTGATCCGTCTCTGGGCGTCTCTGCTGCGGGACAGGCTTTTTTCACCATATCCTTTAGATAAATCAGCCCGAGATGCACCACCTCTTCCAGCATGGTTCTTTCTGTCTTCATAGAGGTCTTCAGGTGCATGTCTTCCTCTGAGATTGCTTGTCTTTTTTGACCCAGAAGAAGGGGCAGCTCTCTTTAATGCCTGTCTGGTAGTGTGTCCTGCTTCTCTGAGACGCTTTGCATCTTGGCTGTCTCCTCGTTCGTGCTTTCTTTTAGACCCTGAGACATGAGGTTAACAATCAGTTAATGTGGACGTTTTCCAGGAACACCGACAGCAGCAGTCAAATTCTCAGATGACTCTGTACATGTTCTGCCACATATGAACACAGTAACACATTGTAAATGTTGTCATTATATGTGCTTATTCGTCCTTTTAAAGGCTCCTTAGCTTTTTCCATTCTTTAAAACGTAAAGCATGCCATGTTATTGTTCAGCTGAGTCTATCTTAGTCGAGCAATGTTTTTGACTAGTCTCTGAACAAACAAATCTAAACACTTGCAAAATGACTTGAAGTGTAAATTGTCCGCAGTGTGAATAAAATCAGACCTGGAAATGATTTAAAATGGTGTTTTGCTTGTGTACCTTTTTTCTCATTAATATCGTGCTCACTTTCAGGGTTGTAGAGCTCATCATCCTGGTCAGGAGCATCAGTCAAAATGTCTTCCAGCACATTCAGCTCCCCGTCTAAGAATGAAGGCACACTGTATAAAACTATTACAAATAACACATTTTAGTTTAAGTATGTTGGCATACTCAGCTCACTCACACCAACATGAAACACAATGTCATGTAGTGTTAATACAATAAACAAATAAATACTACAAATCATGTAGCATTAATACAATAAATATAACATGTCCATCACTATACACGTCATAATTAATATACTAACACAACAACAGATACAGCATTTACCAAAGCGATGTTTATTATTAAGCTGTTCTCGTGAACATATTCATTTGCAAACGCTGTACATCTACATGAGCAGAAATTCATCCATTGTTCATTTTGAAATACTGAAATTACATAATGTGCTCTATTACATATAAACATAACAGACCTATGTTTGATAGATGACTGCCTAAAAGCAAACTGGACAAGTAACATACAATATCTTTAAAAAAAAAATCCGAACAATCACATTTCTTTTTAAAACCATTCAAAATAAACAAAGTCCTCCGTGATAACGTGAGTTAGCATCATGCTAAGCTAAAGATCGCTGTTGTGTTTCCTCAACAAACGCTTTTCTAGCCATAATAAGTGTGTCTATGGAAAAAGTTAATTAATTTAGTGAAAACATAAATAATAAGCAAAGGGAATACTGTATTGAATAACTGGCAATAAAAACACAAAACCTTTTTTAACAAATATTTGGCTATAACAGACACAAATATCATCGTTTACCTTTCTCATCTCTCCTGTCGGCAGACATCTTCAGCCCCCGTGGATTAAACACGCTTTGAAGGCCCTCCTCTCTCTCTAGATTTGTTCTTAATTACTCTATTAATTCCCTGTTCTGTTAGAAAATCTTACACACCATTAAATGATCTGTGACTTCAGTGTGTATGTGTCTGCGCTAAAATGGCGGACCTCTTCCTCCCGGATCGCAGTGAAAGAGTGTTGCCAAGTATTCAAAGGTATATTACGCCTTAATGTGACCCTTTCGTCTTAGGCTATGGAAAATCAAAATAAACAATTAATTATTTCATCCAATATTTCTTTGAGAGGATTTTTGGCGACAACTTCATGATTTACAAAAAGCCTGGCTTATCTAGTACAGAATGCTATAAAATCAAATGCTGTTTTGAAATTGCTTTTTATTCCCTGGCCTGGTAGGTTATTCTTTATTTTGTTTCAACTCGAAGGCCTAAGACAGCTGCATACATTATGCAGCCCTGCATCTTAAAAAAAGAAATATCTCTGCTGATTAAAAAAAAAAAAAAAAAGGAAGCCCAATATTGCCTAATTTGAGTTCACAAATATCTATAAAAACTATTCATCAGGTACAGGTTTCTTTTTTCCCCCCACGAAATAAGAATAAAGACATTTTAAAATGTATATGGGCTATGTATCATCTGCACTCTTCAAAATAAAAAGAGCAGTCAAATGTCAAAGGTTTAGTAATAAAAATAATTATTCAGAATTATTCAAAATGACTCACTGTTCACTGCTCTCAGAGCATGGTATCTGTTGATGAAAAAGAGATTCATCATCATGTTTCATCATATTGATTCATCTTCTCAATGCAAAGTGAAAAATTGAAAAATATTGGGAAAAAATTTGCATAAAATCTTTTGTCAGGCATAAATGCAAAAGTTTGGTTAAAAGGAGTAAACAAAACTCAATGGCACAGGTTAAACCCATCTATCTAGTTCATGCGACAATAATTTACATGCAGCATAGCGGAACACAATAACACAACCATTAAAGCAATACTTCTTCAACCTTTACACCCCCATGGCACCCCATATGTATATGACTGTCTTCCGATTGAAAAAAAAACTTAAGAGTTTTGTAAATATATATATATATATATATATATATATATATATATATATATATATATATATATATATATATATCCAGCACCCGTACAATCAGCACTGGAGCTCCCCAGGGCTGCGTTCTCTCCCCACTGCTCTTCTCCCTGTACACTAGCGATTGCACATCTAAGGACCCCTCTGTCAAGCTCCTGAAGTTTGCAGATGACACCACACTCATCGGCCTCATTCAGGATGGTGACGAGTCTGCTTACAGACAGGAGGTTAAAGAGCTGGTTGTCTGGTGTACTCTCAACAACCTGGAGCTTAACACGCTCAAAACAGTGGAGATGATCGTGGACTTCAGGAGAAACCCCCCTGCTCTCCCCCCACTAACCATCATGAACAGCACTGTGGCTGCAGTGGAGTCAATCAGATTCCTGGGCACCACTATCTCTCAGCACCTGAAGTGGGACATTCACATTGACTCCATAGTGAAAAAGGCCCAGTAGAGGTTGTACTTCCTTCTCCAGCTGAGGAAGTTTAACCTGCCACAGGGAGCTGCTGAAACAGTTCTACTCCGCCATCATTGAATCCGTCCTCTGCACTTCAGTAACTGTCTGGTTCAGCTCAGCTTCTAAATCTGACCTCAGAAGACTACAGAGGATAGTCCGGACTGCTGAGAGAATCATCGGTACAACCCTCCCGTCTATTCAAGAACTGTACTTATCCAGAGTGAGCAAAAGGGCTGGCAAAAATCACTCTGGGACCCCTCACATCCAGCACACTCCCTGTTTGAACTGTTGCCATCTGGTCGACGCTACAGAGCACTGAGCACCAGAACAACCAGACACAGGAACAGTTTCTTCCCCCCAGGCAATCCATCTAATGAACACTTGATAATAACTGTGGAACACATTACCACTATTTATATTTACAGACACATACACTTATTATCTAACACACATACCTAGTGTAACATTAAATTATTATTTTTTTGCACATAATATAACTGTACATACATAACTGCTCATTGTAATATACCTCCCATACAATTGTCAATTTGTATATTGTCATTCCTTACCTTCTGATTTGTATTTTTTGTATTTTTTATTCTTTTATTGTGTGTTTTTTGTTCTGTCACAGTCATTCTGTTGCACTGCGGAGCTTCAGTCACGAAAACAAATTCCTCGTATGTGTAAACATACCTGGCAATAAAGCTCATTCTGATTCTGATTCTGATATATATATATATATATATATATATATATATATATATATATATATATATATATATATATATATATCAGGATATAATACAAGTGTATAGCACGTCCACAAAGGACACTTCAATACACAAAGTGAATATAACAGTAAACCTTATGATCCCTGTTGATGAATCAATCTCTTCTTAAGCAAAATGATAGCGTATGTAAGAAACACAAATGCTAACTATTTTATAGTTGACCCTTGTGTTCATTTTGTGTGGTTTCTGAAGCGGTCCTGTACACTTGCATTATATGGACTAAAAATCTTCGAGTTCATCTGAAGAAAGAAAGTCATACACATCTGGGACAGCATGAGTGTGAGTAAATGATGAAAGAATTTACATTCTTGGATGGATTATCCAAGGTATTAGGAAGAGGATAGATTAGAGAGCTTTAAATTTCCTGGTCTGCACATCTCCACTGACCTCACCTGGTCCACATACATCTCCCACCAGGTGGAGGAGGCCCAACCGAGACTTTACCTTCTTAGGAAGTTTTAATATGCCCACCTCCGTCATTGTCGGCTGACCAACTTTAAGCCTCCTAACCTACTGCTGCACAGTGTGGTCAAAAAACTGCACAGAAGAGAACAGGAAGGAGCTGTAGCGGGTAATGAGGGCAGCTGAGCGTGTCATTGGTTCGTCACCACCCATACTCAGTGACATCTACACTACCCAACTTCAAAAATAGGGCAACTGCATCTTTAAAGACCCACTTACCCTGGACATCATCTGTTCTCCCCTACCCTTCGGGAGAAGATATAGACTAATAAAATCCAGGACAAACAGAAAAATAGCTTCTTCCCAGAGGCAGTTAAAGGGATAGTTCACCCAAAAATGAAAATTCTCTCATTACTCAACCTCATGTCATTCAAAACCCCGTAAGACCTTTGTTCATCTTCGGAACACAAATTAAGATATTTCTGAATATTTTTTGGTAAAATTGTAACAAATAAAGTTGTTATTTTTGTTTTCCTTTGGCACAAAAAGTATTCTTGTAGCTTAATCGTAAAATTATGGTTGAACCCCTGATACCAAAAACACAACAAAACCCATGACCTGGCAACATTTCAGTACCTTTGAACACTACACATGTTCTGCTGTAGAACCAAACAAACTGAGAGCTCTCAGATTTCATCAAAAATATCTTAATTTGTGTTCCAAAGATGAACAAAGGACTTACGGGTTTGGAACGACATGAGGATGATTAATTAATGACAGAATTTTCATTTTTGGGTGAACTATCCGTTTAAATGCATAACCCCCCAATGCCTTTGTCATCTGGAAACTACCTTCACACTCTGGCCTCATGAGGCCGGACAATGTCATGCACCAGGAGGAACCCAGGGCCCACTGCACTAATGTAACGCCTGACAGTGGCTCTGAGGATTGAAACATGCACACCAGTAACCTGCTGGATGTAATTTTGTAGGGCTCTGGCATCCTTGCACAACGAAGCAGTCCCCAGTCCTGCTGCTGGGTTATTGCTAAAGTCTCAGCCTCAGACATCATGCCCACGAACCGCTGGCTGAATGTATGATGCATATGGCAAAAAAAGGGAAACGCTTCAGGAGTTTCAAAGTCGTCATTGGATTGGTTGAATTATACAGGATTTCGACGTTTTTAAACATTCCGCCTGGAAACAAAGATGCCGTTATGCCAAACCCCCTCATGAAAGAAGAAAGAATCAATGTTTACAACTGTGGTAATGACCACTTATCAGAATCAACTACACACTGGATTTTCGAAAGCATGTGAAATATGAAAAGTTTGCAGCATAGACACTTTAAAATACGTTCAAGAGTTTTACACACCGGTCTGTTATTGTGGCGACACTTCCAAGCCCCTGAACATGATGCGTCTCAAAACAAAACGTGACTGGTTGTTTAACCTGTCAGTCATAAGGCCTCTTGGGCATTCCTTGGCCACTTCCCAGACCTTCTGCCATTAGTCTGAAGGTTTGGCTATGTGAGACTAGGTCGTTGCCCTGAGATATGTGGCTATGTGAGACTAGGTACGATCCTGTCAAGCTCTTTTCATGTAGCAGCCTCTCACTCAGTATCTCTTTCATGTTTTTGAAGCTGTGCAGGGAGACACACCAAGCCTCTTTGCGACAGCATGTATGTGCCATCCTGGAGGAGCTGGACTACCTGTGATTGGGTTGCAGGTGCTTCCTCTTGATACACGGAGTAAGAACCCTAACAAAATGCAAAACTAGAGACAAATCAGTTAGGAAGGATAAGGAGAGAACACTGCCTGCAAAACCATTGCCTTTTGGGGTTGTCTTGCTGTTGCCTCTCCAGTGCAGCTGTTGTCTTGTCCACTTTAATATGTTTTCATTTGAAAAAGCATATTTTTCTCTCCGTTTTGACCTTCTGTCTACACTGAGATGGCGTTTTTGTCAAGCAAAATGGAGCTTTTTGAAAACAAAGTGGATAAATTTGAAACAGTTTTCGTGTTGAAGTGTGGACTGTGAAAACAGAGGCTTTTGAAAATGGTGATGCATGTTTAGTCATGTGATGCATATCGTACCAATAGACATCTATGTTTATACTGGTAATTGTGCCTGTTATGTGCAATTTACTTTCATACTGTAGCTAAAGATATTTACTTTGTACACTCTTCATATTACAGTCCTAAAAAGATGACACAACATTTACTAACAATTGCTTTCCTGCGGCAGTTGCGTTTTAGATCAATCATGAGAGCACAACATGGAAGTGAATGATGAGATATTTCCGTAAATAATGATCCTGCCAGAAGAACTGCGTGAAAACTTATATCTGTTCCGTCTGTATCATCTCAATGAGCTTTTATGAGGTTTTACACATGCGCAATAAAGCTAATTTAATGTCTTCCAGCGTTTCAGTGTGGATGAGAAACTGCCTGAAAATGCTAATGTGGACAGAGAGCGTTTTAAAATGAAAACTCTTGTCTTCAAATGTATCAGGGTTAATGTAGATGTAGATGTGTTTAACTGACTTATTATACTGTGATAATTACGTGTTCCTTTACTTTTTTAGAGCAGTGTAGACTATTTATTATTTACCTTGAGGTTAAATCCATTATTTTAGTAAAGTTTTTGTTGTTCAAAAAACAAATGTAGTGTTTTTCACTGTGTCTGTAGTCCTCTCAATAAAAAACACAACTTTAGGAGAACTAAGCTTGTTTCTGGAGCTTACATTTTATTAAATGGAGAACTAAGTTTATTTTATTAAGAATATTTTAAGCCTATTTATGAAACTTATGAGTAATTATAGAGTAATTACTTAATTGGCAATAGATAATGTACTAACGTGTAACTACATGTAGGCTACCTGATATGTAACTAATTTATGGAACAGCCTGTACAACTTACAATGGATTATTTATGACAGTCTTGAGAGACCACCAGATCTTTGGACTCTATTGAGTAGAAATCAAGAACAACAGCAGCTCCTTTGGTTTTCATGTGCGTTAGGTTATCAGGAAGGTGAACAAACAGTGGCAAGCCCACCATTGGGACACCATGATAAACAGCCTCATACAGTCCATTTGTCCCACCATGGGTAATGAAGGCCTTTGTTTTTGGATGACCTATTTAGATAAAATAAAGTCTGTGTGTCTATCAGACATGAATTAATGTTCTTTATTACTGGCATGGCCAAAGCCAGTAAAAGTACTTATTTACCGGTTTGCAAGCACTTGTTAGAAGAAGCATTTGAGCAGTAGAAGAGGACAGCAACACCAAAACCTTCCTAGCATGACCAGATTCTACTCCACACAGCATTAAAAAAACAAACAAAGTCCCAGAAATCATGTTTAAGTAACTGCTTCTGAATAAGTGCAGTTCTAGTAAGAGGATCCAGATACGGTAGGCTATAGACCATGTGCACAACAGGATTTGGACAAAGGTCAGGTGCCTTCTGGGCTTTATCCTCATCTACCTTTTTACTACACCCCATGATGCTTTGTCCGATTTATAGGAGTAACCAAAGACTAATTCTGTGTTCTAGATGAAGTCATGTGGGAATATTGGAGTGATTGGATGTCCTGACTGATTCAGACCTCAGAGCTTTCCAGTCAATCATACCACAAGATGGCGTCATGACTCAACAAACATTTCGTGTTCTCAAATAAATAAATAAATATAGATGATCTTTATGATCTTTTATGTTAAAAAATCTGATGTCCAGGACCTCCGACAGCAAAATATCAAATCCATCTTGGGTGCTGCTAAAAATTATTTTATTTTTTTCTGACCATAGAACCCAATCCTGTTTGAAGTTCCAGTAGTGTCTGGTGAATAAATATGCTGGAGTTTTTAATTAATTCATTCATTTTTAATGTAACATAACCATGGGCTTTTACTACATGCTTTTATTGCACTCATTCTGTTATACCAAGGACACAGAAAATGGATGGAAGTATGGATGTCACCCTTCTTTGTGTTTATAGTCAAAAAGTATGAAAAATGTCAGGGCAAAAAGAGAAGAGTTTCATCAGGACAGGCATAAATCTAATCTAAAAGCTGAGTCTGACCTGCTGAACTTGGAACCCGACATAGTCTTTCCAATACACCATATTTATAATTTGGGCAGAGTCATACAAAATCTAATTTTGCTATAGATTTTAGATATTTCTATTTAAATAGACTCTGATCACTAGAAAGGGCCTGAAAATTATGAAGTAAATAAAAGGCCCTGACTCTCCAACAAGAGTTCCCTCACTGATTTAAAACCATTTTCATTACTGACTGTAAATCATCCCCTCAGTTCGAGTCTACCACTCAGCAAACAGTAATGTGTATTATATTAAAGAAATGTTTTTATTTCTGTCATCTTAGGTAATTATTGTACATAATTATTTTAACATTCACATGTATTTGTTTCAATAAGAACATACAGTTTGAAATGTAGTCAGAACACACACTGGCCATCGTACACGTGATGATGACACACGTACCATAGTCAATTGAAGGAAATACTTCTATGGGAACCTACTTTACATTCACTCTTTTTTACTCTTTTTTGCTTTGGCATCAGGACGAGTCTTTCTGAAACATTTACGGATAAGGAAACAGCATGTTTTAATAAAGAGGAATGTGATCAATGCAGCAACTGATAGTAAGAAGGCCACTACATCCAGGCAGTGGTACTGATACCAGCTCAGATTATGTGCCTGAACTCGGAGATGTTTAGCTCCTTTATGCTGCATCACAAATTCAATCCAGTAAACTGCCTGGTCCAGAGGCTTCATTGGCTGATCATGGTGGATTCTGGATAGTCTCATGATGCTCTCCTTGTATCTGATTAGAGAAGAAATTGATTTTTTTTTTAGGTTAAATTTGTTATTGTAGTGAAATTTTTGTTCAAAATTCAATAGAAATGTAGTAATACACAAACATTTTCCACCCTGTTCCTAGTCTTCTGACTAAAAAACATTTTAGTGTTATTTCTAAATAAAGGAAACTAACTGGAAAAGTCTTTTAGAGTTAACTCACAATGGATTATTTAAGACAGTCTTGAGTGCATCCACCAGGTCTTCGGACTGCATTTTGTTGATGTCAAGAACAACAGCAGCTCCTTTGGTTTTCATGTGCATTAGGTTATCAGGCTGGTCAGCAAACAGTGGCAAGCCCACCATTGGGACACCATGATAAATAGCCTCATACAGTCCATTTGTCCCACCATGGGTAATGAAGGCCTTTGTTTTTGGATGACCTATCAGATAAAATAAAGTCTGTATCTATATGACATCAGTTAAAGTTTTTCATGTATATTGAGCCCAAATGACAACACTTTCCTTACCAAGCAAATCATTCTGTGGGATCCAGTCATAGATTTTTGTATTGGGGGCAAGAGTTTCTGGTGTTTTCCCATCATAACGCCAAACAACCTGTGCAAATCACATATGGGGAATTTATTAACAGTTGTTCTAGGACCCTGGGCATATGAACACCCGAGCAGTAAATTTAATGAAAAGTTGGGTTCTGTAAAAAAAAATTTTTTTTAAAGTAAATGTATTTATTTAATTTTTTTTTTTTTAAATAATGTATTCTGGTAACCCTTTTAAAACACCTAAACTCTAAGGTTGTTAAGATAGAACATTATTGCTTTGTATGATGAGCAGATTAATTTAGACTTTAATTTGTATATAAACATATACATAGATAACCTCAAATATGGCAAACAGTGAAGCTCAAATGTGCTTGCTTTATCATGTAAAGCGATTGTCTCTTCTCAGAAGACTTAGATTAAAGTGCTTAATTCATATCGCTTGTAACAACGTGGTGTTGAGTAATTGAGAAGAGAATTTTCATTTTTGGCTGAACTATATAATTCACAATGAGTACTTTATTGCCTCATTAAAGACATTAAGTGCACAGTCTTGTACCTTTTGGTTTTTGGGATTGAAATCCCTACAGACAAAATTACTGAAATAATATTTCCAGAGCCAAGGGAGCTGTTCTATTGCTATAAAAAGATTTAAAAAAAGTTACACACCTTTTGTGGGATCTGGCCAAGAGCAGAAGCAATGGTGTTTGCTCTTTCCATTGTCAGGTTGCTGATCATGGAACCCAATGAGAACACAATGATGCCATGATCTCCTGAGCTCTGAACAAACTCCTCCAGTTCCTAAAAGACATACGAATGAGCACATACTGTCACACAAAAACTCTCTCTGTGAAGCTCATATGATCATGCACAGCGGCTGCAGGAAAATAGGACGGTGGTGCACGCATCTGATCGCAAAGCCGCTCAAGTATACGCAAATGTCAAGCGCAGTGACAGGAAGTGTGGTATATTCAGTGTCTGTGCTGCAAACATTATAATTACAGACGTAAAGTAAAAATTCGGTTAAATTATTGACTTTCCCCTATATCTAGCTTTTCATTAGTGACTTAAAACTGAACTGATTTTCTATCAGAAATAAGCTATAATGGTCAAAGTGCAGTTAACAAAATTGGACTGACACTGCAAATCCACAGTATCTTTTGAGGTCAACGTAGTGTGGGATTACAAATTTAAGAATTTAAGATCTGCTGATCCTAAATCCTGATATAACAGCACATGAAAAACTAAGGTGTACAACTACATTGTATTGGGCATTCAAAGTGAACGTGATGAACATGTTCAGCATCAGTTTACTGATTAGATGGAATACAGTTTCCAGTGAGGGGGTTTTGGCAGTTTTTTCTTCCTATTTAGTCAAACTATGTGTGAATGTTAACTGGTCTACAGTTTCAGTGACTAGGTGGCGCTTAAAACATATGGTGATCATGTTATGGTCTATAGGCATGCTGGTGCTCACAAGGCTTTAGGCCATCCGATGTAAATTAGGCCTGTTTGAGCTCTCAGTTGGGGTACATTTTCTCACCTCTGTTTAACCCCTGGGTGTAAGACCAATATGCATAAAGACTGCCAACTATAAAGTACAATGTATGCCTGCCATAGTCAGACTTTGATGACTGCACTGCCACATAGCATGTTAGGAGCTAAATGAAATGCTGCTCCATACATAAATCCACAGGCATGATGTTACAATATTACTTGATTCATTCAAGTAAGGATTGATGCAATGATGTAAAAGAAAAATATATATAAGGGCATCAAGAATATTTCAGAAGAGCAGATATTTCAAAACAGAAAGTAAAGCAAAGCCATTACCTTTGGCAGAGGCTTGGTGGGTTTGCAGTGTAGTCCTCCAACAAATTTAAAATTAGGCAGGAGTGGGCGTGGATACTCAAAATCCCAGTAAGTTCTAATCAACCAGATGTCGGCTTTTCCCATAGTCTCACACATTGTTGTGGGTTTTCCTGTGACATACGGAGATACAGTGCCACAAAAATTTAGCTTTCTTCTGCTTTATCTACAGCCTTCTTGTCCTGATCTCTTTCAATACACAATTCAGTCCATGAGTGCGCCTGCACTATACTACACTATACTGCTATAAAAATTCTATTCCAGGTATACAGTCATCTACAAGAACTTAAAGAGTGCAAAAACCCAGAGCTGCTGGACCATGTAATAAATATTATTTATTAAAAAACTTGAAAAAGAAAAATGCTACTTGTTGATTTTCAGCCTGTCAGCTATTTAATATGTTTGCTTTATTTACAGCAGCCTTCATGAATACTCAAGAAAACTGTAAATAAAGGTATTTTTAAATCCATTTGACAAAATAGACAGGTTCAAGTGTTTACATGCTTATTTTTTCTCTGTTGATTGGGTTATTTGAGGTCTACACCCCAAGTAACTAACTTTTAAGTAATCAGTTGAGTGACTGATTCAATGACTCACTCATAAAGTAATCGTCACCACATACTTCTGTATCTATGTAATCTACAGAAGGAGTGGCTAAAAGCCCCCATCACTAATGCTTGTAATGCACAATCACAAAGAAACAGAATGATACAAATAGTGAAAAAAACTATGGAAACCTGTTTCTGCCACTGAATAAAAAATAAAACAAGATAATTGTGACTTTTTAATCACACAGTTCTGATGTTTCTTTCTCGTTATTATAAATTTACATCTCTCAATTCTCACTTTGACTTTTTTCTCAGAATTGCAGGATATAAACTCACAATTCCACATTTCTGACTTTTCTCTTACAATTGCAACTTTATATCTCACAATTCTCACTTTTCTGGGGAAGTCGTGGCCTAACGGTTAGAATGTTGGACTTGCAATCCAAGGGTTGCAAGTTCGAGTCTTGGGCCGGCAGGAATGGTAGGTGGGGTGAGTGAATGTACAGCGCTCTCTCCACCTTCAATACCATGACTGAGGTGTCCTAAGCAAGGCAACGAACCCCCAACTGCTCCCTGGGCGCCGCAGCATAAATGGCTGCCCACTGCTCTGGGTGTGGGCAGTGTTCACTGTGTGTGTGCACTTTGGATGGGTTAAAAGCAGAGCACAAATTCCGAGTATGGGTCACCATACTTGTCTGTATGTCACGTCATTTTATATCCCAATTGTGAGTTTTTTTCACAATCAGTTTTTCTCACAATTCTGTCATTTTTCTTGCAATTGCGAGTTTATTTCTTGCAGTTCTGACTTATTATTGTTATTTTTTTTAGAATTGTGAGATATAAACTTACAATTGTGAGTCTAATTCTGAGGGGGAAAAAAAGAGACTATTTTCTTAGAATTGCGAGTTTATATCTCGCAATTGACTCCCCCCCAACAATTCACCCATTGCTGGAAGTTTGATTGACAGGTGATCTGACCAATCATAATGCTGAATCTGCCATTTTTTTCCAACAAACAAACCAGACAGGAGAGTAGATTAATGTCGGTGGACTTGAACTTGAAAAATAGTGCGTATTGACATCTTTCTGCATTTGAAACAAGATACCTTCTGATGTTAATTCTTTTTTTTTTTTTAAATAACTACTAACATTTAAAAACATACATTTTTTTTTAGATTGCTGGTAATCAAACAGTTGGTGGTTGCCATTGACTTCCATAGTATTTTTTTTCCTACTATGGAAGTCAATGGCAACCACCAGCTGTTTGATTACCAGCAATCTTCAAAATATCTTCTTTTATGTTCAACATAAGAAAGCAACTCATACAGGTTTGGAACGACATGAGGGTGAGTAAATGATGACAGAATTTTCATTTTTGGGTGAACTATCCCTTTAACGCCTACATGTTTGCTAAATACTGTCACACATTCTATACCTTATATTCATTAAAGAATTGGCTTTGTACATCACAATGGTAAATAGAAACTAGAAAGAGACAGACAACTGCAGAATTAATGCATAAAAGTGGCCAAAAACAAAATAATTACCCCATATTTCAGTGTAAATTGTATCAAACGTAAACTTCATGTTCAGTCTGAATATAGTTGTATGTACGATGTAGAGGAGCATGTTTTTCAGTTCTCTCTATGAAGTTCATATGGTCAGGTGATCAAGCAAAGTAGCTGCAGGAACATAGGATGGTGGTGCAGGTATCTGCAGCAACAGTACGTGCAGGATTTTCAGTGTCTGTGCCATCAAGTCAGTACATGGCATCATAGGATCAGAAAAAAAACACATCATAATGAGATTCCCGAAGTGTGTGTAAAAGATCCTCATTGTGAAGCATGCCCTTACAAACATCTTCAGCGAGCACCATAAAGTTCATCACTCACCAGACCAAGAAGATTCGCTCATATTTGGCGACTGAGTCCTTTCTTTCTCTACTGTGGAAGTTCCTGAGGACCAGCAGCTGTTTAGTTACCCACATTATTCAAAGTATCCTCTTTTGTGTTCAACAGAAGAAATAACTTTATATAGGTTTAGAACAACCTGGGTAAATAATGACATAATTTTCATCTTTGGGTGAACCATACCCAAAAATTCATCCCATCCAGAACTGTCAAAAAAGACTAATAATAATGAATAATTATAAATAATCAAATTTAAAACAACAATATTAATGTGCTTTGTTGAAAGTTTACATACTGGAGCATGTTTTCTCATGGTTTATTGTTGAGCTATGAGCAGTTACTTGTTTGTTTGTTTGTTTTTTATGGGGCGTGAATAGGTGTCCCTTATTTTGCCTTGCTGAAGGTGGCAACCCTATTTTGTGATGAAAAGTCTTTGATTGTAACTGAATACAAATATTGTTGAATTTTCTTGCTTTGCAGAATCGCACTTCCATTAAATCTACACTTGTTTAAAATATGCCTGAAAATGTCCTTTAGGCTAAATGGTCCATTTTTTTTTTTTTTTTTTTTTTTTTTTTTTTACTTTTATGTTACCTTGCAGGGCTATATTTATTCAATGGGAGTATTCCCTTATGAAAATTAACCATGGTTTTACTACAAAAAAAAAAAAACAAACAAAAAAAAAAAAAAACCCTTGTTACTATAGTTAAACCATGGTAACCACAAATTAATCATGGTTTTGCAACACTAACCATAGTTTATCCACGGTATTTGTTGTAAAACAAACAAACAAACAAACAAAAAACATTACACTTTTACTACAATAAAACCATGCAGGGTTAATTTTCTTAAGGGCTGTTTTGGCTGTACTAATACAGCTCAGTAATGTACAAAATAGCCTTTAGCCTTTATATGTGTATGTGCGCAAAGTGCATTAGTTTCTGAATATATTACTTAATTTGGGCTTAAAAGTTAAAAGAGAACTGATGGGTATGTATCTGAATATAGACCAATATCCAACTTTAAACTTTACAACAAATACTTAAGTGCTGCTGCAAGTTGTTTGCTGATGATTCAGTTAAGGTAACATATTTCAAGTCTCTTGAGTCTGTACAACGAATGAAAGCTTGACTTTGCCGTCTAGAACTTTATAACTAATCTAGAATTTAGTCAATTTGTCCACAACATAAAGATGCCCGTGAGAGAACAATCAACATTTGTGAACCACTGACATCCGTGAACATCTTACCTAATACTTCACTGTAGTAATTATCCAAACTCATCGAGGCCATCCGAAACGCGAACGAATAAACAACATACACAATCACATTTTTCACTCTTTCCATGAAGCACATGTGATCTGAGATCCAGAATATTCGCTAGCAAGTCACTGCATATGATCATGGGATCATATACCCAGCTAGCAAAAAATATCCGCACGGCTTCTTTTTGCCGCCGGCCCTAAGCTGGTGTGTTGGTTTTATCTAGTACAAATCAGCAAGTTTATGTATTATAGGTGAAAAGTCGCCAACCTTCAGCACACTATCTTAAATGTTAAACAAATATACAGCGATAGATGTGTGTGCCATCCTTTAAATGGTCTCTTAAAATAATCCACATTGCTAATCATAGTTAACCCAGCTATAGGTTACATTAGACAATAAGCCTTGACAAAATTCCCCAAACCACCCGAAAGTAAATCATATGTTGTCTAGGAAATATCCAAAACCTGGTTAAAATGTTTCCAATGAGAACAAGATACAAGAACTACACCAGGCTTAGCTAAAAAATAAATAAATAAATAAATTAGGCTACTGTAATGTTATCACTCGTCATTATATTTTGGTCAGATAACCAGTTTGGTCAGTGAACTGAGTGATCAACTGAATTAATTGATAAATGTATGCTAACTTCCACTTTTTTATTATTATTATTATTTTTTGTCACGGTCCCGCAGAGTCAGTGACTGTACATATTCGGACAGTTCCGAACCTTCTTCTGCATCCATGTTTAATAAATCCCTCCTAAAACGTGCTAGTTTACGCTTGTCAACATTGCCTCCGCGCCTCTTTTTGCCTCCAGCTAAGCCCCGCCCACCCGGAGACGTTGCAATGTTTACAAAATTTTAAGGGGTCTATAGGTGCGTCACGCTGGCGGGGATGAAACGTTTGCCGCCGAATACGTCACTCCCATTTCTTGCGAGATGCCGGCGGGCCGACTGCTTCATTTTCTTTGGCGGTTGCCTCCGTCTAATGGACCGCGGCCGGCTGGCGGCAAGCCGCTTTGAAATACAAGGATTTCTACTAAAATCGACCAGCAGCCAAGGCTATGTTTAGCATTTTGGGTGTTAGAATGGAAGTGGAACTGACAGCATTTTAACTACTTTCACATCTGAAGCGATTATAAAATCATAATAGCCTATATGTGAATTAAATCCCATATTATTATTATTATTATTATTATTATTATTATTATATATATATATTTTTAAAAGCCATTAGGGTTTATTCTTGACTCTTGATTCCATGATAAGGTAAGGTTTAGGAAATGACATTTAAATTACTTTGAAACTCTGAAGCGATAGAGTAGCCTAATAGGCTATATGTAAAATTATTTTATGCACTTAGGTGAAAATTGTTTACATTTCTTTGATTTATGCACAATTGAGACATGCATAAACCAAAAATAATTCCTTTTGTAAAACTTACTTGGCAATAAATATCTTTTTGATTCTGATTAGGTTTTTAAAATAGATATTTAATTCATGGTATGAACAATTTAGCTGAATAAATTGATGAAGTTAGACTTTTCACTAATGCCTGGCTACATCAGTGAACAGTGAAAGACATCTGCAACATGGCCAAAATCTTGGGTAGGTCTATACTTTATAATTTTTTATTAATTTGCAACCATGGTAATAGCCTATCATAAACAGGAAAATCTCTGTTTTGACCTGATCAGAAGGATAAACTAAAATCTAAAATCTCCTCTGGTTTCACAGCTGCACTGGCAGATTTATGAAATATTTAGAAATATTTCGTCTTTCTGCCATTCCAGGAAATGTCATTTTATGTCTTTCATTTTTTTCCAACCTCGATTTTTTTTTTTGACTTTTTACATGTATAAGGGATTCATTTGCAATTGCGACCTGTACAAATGTTTAAGACAGTGTCTTAAAAAAAATCTAAACACATTATACATGTTAGAAATGTATAGGTTTTCACCATTGCTGTGTTCAGGATTTTTTTGGGGCGGAGCTAAAAACGGTGGCTCGATGACGCACTGGAGCCACTGAGCTCCTGGCCCCTCCCCAAACAACATAACTAGAGCACACATTCGCATCAGTTCGCCGCTCAATCGCGAGTTTCTTTGGACTACCATCGTTTAAGTAAGTACATGTTTCCTTAACGCAATATATGTTTACATTGTTTTTAGTTTATCTTTGTAAAATCTTGTATCTGTAGTCATCTTTGTCATCTTCAGCCTTACTAGTAATCCCCAAGCTAAAGTAAATACACAGGCCGTAAAGAAAGCTAAGTTCAGCCTTTGATTACTCGAATAGTTTGTCCGCTCATGTTTTGACAGGTGATTAACTTTCTGACGAGATAGATCTACTTTATATTGTTACTTACTTCAAGCAAAGGCGTTTAGAGTTTTTACTTTCCGCCATGTTAACAATTCTAAGATACGTTTATTCCATGGCGTTTATACGAGTGTGAGTGTGAGTACGTATGTGTTTTAAGTTAGTTTTGGTCAGTCGAATTAACTACGTAAAC
Organism: Cyprinus carpio; assembly: GCF_018340385.1. Lineage (NCBI taxonomy): Eukaryota > Metazoa > Chordata > Actinopteri > Cypriniformes > Cyprinidae > Cyprinus > Cyprinus carpio. Next base: position 28,226,291 of record NC_056601.1, read on the forward strand.
AGTTACTTGTATGGACAATTATGCCGCCGCCCATGTGGTAATGTGGTTCCAGCAGTAGGTAGCAAAATCTACGACAAAACTGATCAGTATAACTTGTGTTGTTTTCTAAACTAAACCGAATGATGATACCAGTAACGTTAGGTTGTTTTCATTTGTTTGTTCCGACACGCACGCTGCTAGTCTAGTTCAGAGTGTTAGCTAACACATGCTGTTTTGCCTTTGTTACAGTAACTTACACACTGAGGTTAAGCAATGTTGCCAGTTACATTACATGTAGAAATGTAACTAGCTACAGTAGGTATCCAAAGCTTTACATCTAGAAAGACTTAAGTATAACTTAAATTATTTGGTGTTTTCTAACAAAGCAGAATGATGGTTGTTTAAATTATTTTGTTTGTCAGATCAAAGTATGCTGCTAGTTCAGCTCACAATGTAGCTACAGTGACTAGCAAGTGTTAGCTAGCACGTGCTGTTGCTACTGTACTTCTAGGATTTAAGGGGATTATGATGAGTTATTTATCCTGAAGTGCTGTACTTTTTATGTTTGAGGACAGTGCTTTTCACTTGAATCACTACACTGAATGAGTACATTTTATTTTTTAACAAATTTCACTGTTCCACGTTTGGCTGATCTTTTTTTTTTTTTTTTTTTTTTTCTACAGCATAGCTACTGTATATTCCTAACGTTAACAATGTTTTACCGTACAAAAACTCTTTAAGATACCTTCACCCAAAAAAAACTCAAAAACTTCACACAAGAGACCTACTGTTGGACAATCGTTTTGGCTTTAAAGGTAAATGCATTGTTAGTTACAATGTCTAGTTACTGGGCCAAAAGGAGACGAATATTGAAAGGAGTTGAGAGGGACAAACAGGAAATTGCAGCTGCAAACAATGCTCTACTTGCTGTTATTCCTGACTTTGACCAAGTAAATCCTCCTGTTAATGAACATCAACATGGAATGGCTCCAACAAGCCATGGACAAACTGTAACCCCTGAAGCACAGGAAATAACTGTTGATGAGGTGTATGAACCTGGTGAAATTTTTTCCTCAAGCACAGAAGATAGTGAGGAGGAAGAGGATTGCCTAAGGACACAATTGGCAGGGTGGGCTATTGACAACATGATCCCCCATGTGGCTCTGGGTAAGCTTTTAACCATTTTGTCCAAGGATCATCCAACCCTTCCTAAAGACCCAAGAACCCTTCTGAAAACAGTGACTTGTGTTAAAACAACAGAACTCTCAGGTGGTGTATACCATCACTCTGGAATTGAAAGTGGAATACTATCGCAGTTTTTAGTGTCTCCTGAATTATTTTTACGTCAATGATTATCAATAGGAGAAAGTCATCGCTCTGTAATTGGCCCTTGGACTCCCCTGGCATCTCGTGTACAGCATGAAGTTTTCAGCTATGAAGGTATATTTTAGGCCTATGTCTTAGTGTCCAGTGTTTTAAAAGTATTGAAAATAGTGCCTTTAGGTGTTTTTTTTTTTTTTTTGTTGTTGTTTTGTTTTTGTAGATTTCCAGAGTCCAGAATTCCAGAACAAAGCCGTGAGAATGAGAACCAAGCCCTTAGGGAGGAGAACCAAGCCCTTAGGGAGGAGAACCAAGCCCTTAGGGAGGAGAACCAAGCCCTTAGGGAGGAGAACCAAGCTCTGAGGGAAAGCACTGCACGAGCAGGTAAGAACATGCACAAAAAAGTCAAACTTAGGAAAGAGTACGTGATGTATGTACAAAATTACCATATGCCTTTCATTTTGTAGCTTCGGATGACAGCGGCTCACTTCAAGAGCAGGTGAAGCAAGTTGGGACAATGTTGAAGACGTTTGCTCGCACTGGGCAATCAGGTACAACTTGCAAACAACACCTGTGGTTGTTGGTTTAATTCCCACTGGGGCCACCTATACATGTAGTAGACCTAGATATAAATGTCATAGTTTAGTAGTTGAGGGGACCAGGACTGACTATTATTTTATTTAACCCCTGTAGGTGCAGATCAGACCTTAATGCTGCGACGTCTTGGAGAGTTTGGCGATGTTGTGCGTAGCATGGACAACAAAATGGACACTATGCTGCAACATTTCAGTGCCAATGTGTCTGTTGGAGAGTTATCCCTGCCAGGGGATCTGTTACTCCCCCTAGACACCCAGGAAGATTTGGCGTTGCTTGACAACAGTTTGAGGCAGGATAAAGAGCTCCAGGAACGATTTGTAAGTGTGCTGATTTCGTTTATAACTCCATAGGGTAATGTAAAAAGTAGAATTAAGATTGTACACTGCATATTCTACAGTCTGAATCCACAGCCTGTCACATTTTATATTTATGTATGATAAGCTTCAGAGAAATGTAATTTGTAACGCTTGGATTTTCAGCTTCGGTTTTTGGCAATCAAATGTGGGAGGGACCTAAAGACAACCGTCTGGCGGATGCTTCAAAGTATCTTCTCTAATCACCTTTCCATCAATACAACCTGGACTGGAGTTAGGGATAAAGCATGTTTTAGAGACATGTTCCTGAAGACCATTGTTCAAAGTAAGTTGGATGTAAAAAAAAAAAAAAAATGTTTAGTAGATGTGTATGGCATTATGCCATTCAAATGGAATGACAGATCTGTATTTTCTACAGGAGCCATCCGCAAGAACCAACACAGGATGCCACTGATGAAGCCGTCCAGGTTAACGTTACGCGTTACCTGAAAGGAGCATCTGACCGTAAAGGCGGAAAAAGGCGCCGCACAGCTGAGAGGGACCCACAGCCGACCCCTTAAACCTAGGCTGACTACTGACACCCCAGCATCAACTGGAACCCTTTCTTTATCCTGCAGTCAGTAACATCAAGACCCCTAAAGAAGCCAGAAGTGTCAGACTGCACTCCCCAATCCACACTGTTCACTGTGGATATTATCATAGTGCTTAACTCTTATTATATTGTAAAATATAGCTTGTAAATCCTTGTGCCACAGGTCAGCATTGCAGTTATATCTGTTCTACTACTTTTTTTACCTCAGTATTTTTTATATATATGTGAAGATGTTTATCACAGATACAAGAGACATCTTGTACCCCAGGTCAGCAATGCCATTATAATGGCCTATTCTACTCCAGAGCTTTATTCTAAATTATTACCACTTACCTTATTGTTAGAAATGGCTTGTAAATGTGATGTTATACCTGAATTTTTTTTGGTGTCCTGCACATTCTTTGGTACCAGATATACTCATTACTTATGTTTACTGGTAATTCTTTTCATCCCAGAGCTGACAATTATTGCCCGTGTTATAATTTGCTTGTAAGCTAAGGCTGTTTTTTTTTTTTTTAACAATTTAATTGGAAACCTGCATGTTCTTTTGTGTGTGTGTGTGTGTGTGTGTGTATATATTTTTTTTTCTCTTTTTTTCTGTTATTTATATTTCAGGGATCTGACATGTTTCAATGACAGTTACTGTACTTTGAAATGTGGAATTAAAACATCAAATGGAAATTTGTCTGGTTTGATAAATCATTATTCTTGATAAACTGCATGATAGATAGATAGATAGATATATATATATATTGTCACCGGGTGAAGAAACACTCGACAAGATGTACGTGAATTAAATGCCCCGGAGGGTGGGTTTATTGATACGTGAAGGGTGCCTGGTGAAGTGTCCTGATCCGCTTTCTGCTGGTTGGTGCTTCCCGTGTGCTCTCCGTGCTCTTTGGTGCCAATCAAGGTGAAAGTGGGTGTCCTGACGTGCTCCAAAGTGTGTGGGCTGTCGGTCACTCGCTGCTTTCTGTGAAGGAAGGAGAGGGGGATTAGACCAGTGTTGCATTCGGTTCGAGAACTTCCTCTGAGTGAAACGTGCTCCTTTTAAATGTGCTGGCTGATTGGGAGCAGCTGTGACCGATCAGCCGGTGACGAGGACGTGCATGTGTCTTTGCTTTGGTTTCCAGGGTGACGCTGATTCCTCTGGGAGTGCTCGTCACATTCCCCCCCCCCAAGCGTGTTCTGGTCCTGCGAAGACATGTAGAAAGTAGGGGTGAAATTAGGGGAGGGTGGGGAATGACCCCTGACAGACCTGCATAAGCTGTCCAGATCCGGGAGAGGCCATCGGCGTTCGCTTTGGCGGCCCCAGCTCGATGGCGGACTTCCAAGTGGAAGTCCTGGAGCCCTAGGAACCAGCGAGTCACCCTGGCGTTGGTGTCCTTGGCGCGGGCCATCCACTGTAGGGGCGCGTGGTCGGTTACCAGGGTGAACTTGCGGCCCAGGAGGTAGTAACGGAGCTCCAGGACTGCCCACCTGATGGCCAGGGCTTCCTTCTCCACGGCAGCGTACTTCCTCTCGGCGGGGGACAGCTTCCTGCTGATGTAGATGATCGGATGCTCCTCACCTTCCTGGATTTGGGAGAGGACCGCTCCTAGTCCTGTGTCGGAAGCATCCGTCTGCAGCAGGAAGGGGCAGCTAAAGTCCAGGGCGCGGAGTACCGGCGAGGACGTGAGTGCTGCTTTCACCTGGGAGAAGGCTTCTTCCGCCGACGGGGTCCAGCATACTTTCTCCGGCTGCCCCTTCCTGGTCAGGTCTGTCAGGGGGGCGGCTAAAGAGAAGTTGGGGATAAAACAACGGTAATACCCCGCCAACCCCAAGAAGGCTCGTACCTGGGTCTTTGTCTCGGGTCTTGGTGCGGCGTGGATGGCCTCAACTTTCTTGTCTTGCGGCCGGATGAGTCCTCGGCCGACTTGGTAGCCCAGGTACTTGGCCTCAGAGAGGGCTAGGTGGCATTTGCGGGGGTTTGGCGGTAAGTCCAGCCCGCCGGAGCTCCGAAAAGCACCCTCCGCAGACGATCCAGATGTTCGTCCCACGCCTCGGAGTGGACCACGACGTCATCCAGGTAGGCGGCCGCGTAAGCTTGGTGAGGCCGCAGGAGGATGTCCATCATCCCCTGGAACGTCGCGGGGGGCCCCATGTAGGCCGAAGGGAAGGGTCCGGTACTGCCAGTGGCCACTGGGGGTGGAGAGAAGGCGGTTTTCGGCTTGGCGGCCTCGGAGAGCGGTACCTGCCAATAGCCCTTGGTGAGGTCTAGGGTGCTAATATACCGGGCCCTTCCTAGCCGGTCCAGCAGTTCGTCCACCCGAGGCATGGGGGTACCCGTCGAATTCGGAGACTTCGTTCAGGCGGCGGAAGTCGTTACAAAAGCGGAGGGTGCCATCCGGCTTTGGGACCATCACAATGGGGCTGGACCACGGACTCCGGGATGGTTCTATTACCCCCAACTTTAGCATCTGTTGGACCTCTTCCTCAATAGCCTGCCGACGAGCCTCCGGGACTCGGTAGGGCCATTGCCTAACAATGACTCCTGGGGGCGTCCGGATATGATGTTGAATCACGTTGGTCTGCCCGGGCTGAGAGGAGAACACATCCTGGAACTGACTGACCAGGTGCTGCAGCTCCGTCTTCTGGGCAGCCGAAAGGTGAGGGTTGATATCCTCAACCACGGGCTCGGTGAGGCTCAGGGCAGCTACTTGGTCCCGGGTCCCAACCCATTTCTTTAGGAGGTTGATGTGGTAGAGTTGCTCCGCCTGCCGTCGTCCCGGCTGTCTCAGGCGGTAAGTGACCGGTCCAATCCTCTCCACGACCGAGTAGGGTCCCTTCCAGGAGGCCAGAAACTTTGCAGGCGGAGCTGGGGACCAGGACCATGACGCGGTCTCCCGGTTGGAACTCCCGTGGTTGGGCTGCCCGGTCGTAATGACGTTGCTGTGCCTGTTGGGCCCTGGTGAGGTGTTCCCGGACTAACGGCATCACTCGGTCGATCCGTTCCCTCATTTGTCGGACCTGTTCGATGACGATCCAGGCCCGGCCAATGGAAGCGGTCGCGGATGCGTTGAGCGGTATTGGCTGCCGCGAGGTGTCCTGCCATGGGGTGGGAATGGGCCAGCTCTAGAATGGTCTCGGTCTTGGCCCGAGGCACAACTAGTAACCTTTTCTCCTCCCCCCTACGCTGGGCGACACAATACAGCAGGCCATTCTCTACAACAAAATGTGGGAGAGGGTGGGGCCGGGGGAGGACGTCCTCTCCATCCACGACTCACACCTGGCTCCAACAGTGCTTGAGTCGGTCGTCCTCCCGCTGTTCCTTGGCGAAAGAGCCCCCTCCAGCGGCCTGTTGGTAGACATCATAAAACAGATTAGTGGACTGGGAGGGGGCCTCACCTTCTCTCCCACTGTCGGAGGCGAGCAGGGCCGGTCGGCGGCGGGGGTCCAGGCGGCCGCCTCGGTCTTCGACGGTTCCCCTTGGGGCTGGCAGGCTGAGTGGCGGCGGACAGCAGCTTCTCGAAGCCGGGCCAATCCCTTCCGAGCAGTACGGCCACTGGCAGGTCCTTCACCAGGCCTACCTCCACCGGCCAGGTGCCCTGGGGGGATGAAAAGACCATCTCACGGGCCGGTACTTGGCGAGTGTCTCCGTGCACACAGGTTATCGGTAGGTAGTTTTTCCGTCCGCTTCGAGGGGCGCACAGTCGCGACTGGATGAGGGTGGTTCTGCACTGGGCATGGGCTCATCTCGCGGTGGGGGAACCGTCGGCCTGCTGACTGGTCGCGCGGTGCCTTCGAGCGGGCGTCGCTCCTGGACCACCCTCCGGGGGGAATGGCGGCAGCCGGTCCCCCTGCCCCGCTGTGATGGACAGCATCCGCCAGCTCGATCGCCTCCACCCAATTCCCGGACGTCACGTGGGTTCCTCATGCCGACGGCCTGTCGGTGGGCGCGAGTCAGTGCGCGCAGGAGGCGATCGACCACCACTCGTTCCGCTACCTGCGCTGGGGTGGGGTTTCCTTCCAACAGCCAGTGCTGGGCGATGCGGCTGGGTTCAACCGCCTGGGCACGGGCTGGCACCCGGGGCTTGTATTCCCACTCGTGGAACTGCTGGGCGGCGCTCACAGGAGAGAGGCCCAGCCTTGCCAGAATCTCTCGCTTAACTTCGATATAGCTGTCGGCACTTGTCAGGGGGGGAGCGAGAAGTAAGCCCTCTGTGCTTCACCGGTGAGGAGGGGTGCCAGCGCACGTGCCCACTCATCCTCTGGCCATCCCTCTCGGTGGGCGGTGTTTTCAAAGACCTGAAGGAAGGCTTCCACATCGTCATCGGCCGTCATCTTAGGTAACAGATGGGTGGCTTGTGCCCGAGGCTCAGGTAGCGGATCGCGCTGGGCCGCGGCCGCCCAGACGACGGCGAGTTCATCCTCCGTCCTGCCCAGGCGAGTGGCGAGGTGTTCCGCTATTTGCTGCTGGCGGATGCTTACTTCAGCGAGGCGTTGTAAGACGTCCTCCATCGCGTGCCGCCTTCCGTGGTGCTGGTGACAGAAACAGGGAAAAAAAGGAAAAAAAAATTAGGCGTTGGGGCGGTGATCTTGTCGGTGATTCCTCACTGTAATGCCCGCATTCTCCACCACTGTCACGGGGTGCAGAAACACTCGACAAGAGGTGCGTGAATTAAATGCCCGGAGGGTGGGTTTATTGATAAGTGAAGGGTGCCTGGTGAAGTGTCCTGATCCGCTTTCTGCTGGTTGGTGCTTCCCGTGTGCTCTCCGTACTCTTTGATGCCAATCAAGGTGAAAGTGGGTGTCCTGACGTGCTCCAAAGTTTGTGGGCTGTCCGTCACTCGCTGCTTTCTGTGAAGGAAGGAGAGGGGGATTAGACCAGTGTTGCATTTGGTTCGAGAACTTCCTCTGCTGAGTGAAACATTGTGCTCCTTTTAAATGTGCTGGCTGATGGGGAGCAGCTGTGACCGATCAGCCGGGACAGAGACGAGGACGTGCAGGTGTTTTGCTTTGGTTTCCAGGGCGACGCTGATTCCTCTGGGAGTGCTCGTCACAATATATATATATAAGCGGCGACCGATCGCTCGAAAATAGCGTTTGCCTCCGACGGGCCGCGGAAGGGTCGCCTTTGATATAACGGCGGCGGGACGGTGGTTGGCCTGCGGAACGAAGGCGGTAGGAAGGCGGCTGCTGCTTCTAAAAAGAGGCTGCCGCCGGCGGTGCACCGTCAAACGTGTTTGCGATTACGCCATTCTGACGCTTCTACTGCCGCCGGAGCGCCGCCGGCGGTCCGCCGACTCATTGCTATCTGGGTAAGAGCACATCAAACTTTAAAGCCGTTAAGCGACTGATAAGCGTTTCGCAGCACACGGTCGCACATAATCTGGTGCATTTCGCGCACTTTCCCCAACACATCCACGATCTGGAGACCGATTTGGACCATATTTGGTAAGGGATACTGCATCCAGATATTGATCAGCTGTTCGCTCAGACTGTGCACCTCGTGCGCCTTCAAAGGCACATCAAACACCAGATACTGAAAACTCTCCTGCTGTGTGAAGTTGTTGGCGAGGCTGAGTTCACCAGAACCGTCACGCTGTGAATGCGGTTCAACAGTTCGCCCACAATGTTACGCATGTTGTACCAGTGGCTGTATTCTCCCGGCAGCACAAGAACATTACCACAATGCGTAAAGGTCAAGTCACTGAATTGGACGATTAAGAGAAGTGTAAATGACTTTCCCAAATATTGCATTTTAGCACTCACGAAGACGCAGTAGGCAACCAGATTGTTTGATGTGAGGGGGTTTCTCTTTGGGTTTGGATTAAGATACCCAGGCTCTGGGCGTACCCATGCAGGGGGAATGTTTCAGTATAGGCTGAGCAGGACTTTGGACTCATGTCACTTCACGTCACATCAACTTCAGGTCACATCAACGAGAGTCTACGATTTCTTGTTGGCAAGATTTTGTACCTTTTTCGTAACCCCCCCCCATGTAGAGAGATATACTGTATATACTGTATATAGCCTACACAAATGGACCCTGAAAAACCTGAGACTGAGGATTAATGGTAGGTTTAGCTTCTGTGCCAGCAGCTCCCCGCACATGAAAAGGGGGTCTGCAAGTAAGACGTCAAACTTCTCTTTTCTCCACTTCTCCAGAAGGTCTTTTCTGGCAAAGAGTTCCCTGCACACAGCCTGATTCTGTTCTGTGGCTAAGTCAATCATCCCCTTGAGCTTCATTGAAGCCTTGATGACATTGTCATTGGGTAGATCATGAGTCCAGTATTTCAGCATCCTTTCCATATTCTCCAGGATGTCCTGCTTTGTGTGAGGCACCTGTAGAATATCCACATTGTAGCCCATGGATGGGGTGGTGTTGACAGACGGAGTAGCTGTGTGGGTCACCACTGTGATATTGTGTCCTCTTGAGATCAATGCATCTAGGATGACTTTTACATTGAGCCAGTGGCTGAATTCGGAAGGCCAGACGATGACCTTACCTCCTGACACACACTGCAGGTTCAGGTTCAACAGAAGTAACAGGAAAAGACTGGCACTTCCTCTGGGACTCATGACAGCAGTGAACAACACTCTTTGTGCAGACTGAACAAGCATGTGGAGGAGGAGCTACTTCTGCGAAAGTTATGCAACCAAATAAAGGGGAAGGTCTTAAACGATCTGGGTGCTCTTTACTTTCAAAGAAATAGCAGGTATAGACTGACAGACTGAAGAGTTATAGACTGATTATTTGTAAAGATAATGTACATCCAGCTGGTTGTTATCGCAGAATAAACCCCAACAAGGGTAATCAGGACTCCAGCACATAAACAGAGGGCTCTTGCCCTGAAGGGGTTTTTACTCTGCCATAACAACCAGCTGGATGTACATTATCCTGCTTATTACATGTTTACTTGCCACATAAGTAAATGATTACACACAAAATATTGATTTGAGTTGAAACATTAGCTCTTTAAATGCAAAGTTTCACAAAGAAAAACAGTTCCCATCAAATAAGATGGACAATTAAGCCATAATATCACTAATTACAGTCTTTCAACATAAAGATGAGGACATAAATTGAGAAGAAAGTGTTTTAAAATCTTACCTGTTTATTATCTTACATTTATTACAGTGTACAAAACTACATGTCCTCTGGTTTCATTTTACAGTAAATACAGTCAATATCTGAGGCACAAGATGATTGCAGTTGCATTTGAATGAAACTAGATATAGTGTGGCAGTGTGATATGAGAGATGTGAATGAAGCACCAGCCTCAAATACCCGGATGAATGCTTTGTTATTTGGTGTTTCTAATGGCAATTGTTGTTATGTGGGGAACAACGCACCTCAAAATGTCACAACTGACCAATCAGAATCAAGCACTCCAGAGAGCTGTGTAATAAAAGCAGATAATCGCACCATATTGGCTGATTAAAAAGCATAAAATAGATTATGTCTCTCAATTATCATATTCAAATTCTTAGTAAGTTTTTGGCTTGGTCTTTAAATGGTTGCATATCTACTTATATAATTATATCATTTAATTTATTATATATATATATATATATATATATATATATATATATATATATATATATATATATATATATATACACAATTATGTTTTATTATACATAATAAATAATATTCATTTAAAAAACATCACTTTTCTACAATAATCTAAGACTATAAAGTATCACTATCAACATGTTAAAAAAAGAAACACAGGTTCATTAGTCTTATTCTTAGCTATTGTAATTGTTTTGGAATACTGCTTTTATTTTTCATTGTCAAAAGCAATACATATAGGCATTTTGTTACCAAATTTGCTTCTGTAAATATGAATTCTTTTGTGGTTCATGGACAAAGTGTTTTTGCAGCAAAGAACACACATGTCATTTAAAAGCATAAAGACGAACAAAATATTCTAAAGGGGCTAAAATACATAATTCGGAAATTTAGCGTGAAATAATACACCACAGAAAATCATTACAAGCAATTAAATTTTTATTATATAGACCTAAGGAATTAAAAAATGTATCAACAAAAACAATTCGCTTTAAAATGAAAAATGTTTTTTTTTTTTAAATGTAGATTTATGAACGCAAAAAAGGAATAGTGACAAAATAATTACAAACTATATATGAAAACATAATTTAGATAAAGAAATTTAAGTATAAATAGGCCTAAACGATTCCAAAAGGGCAATTGGTTCTTGTGATGGCAAAGCTGCCGTTATTATACTTTGCAAGTTCGTAGTTTGCTGGATATTAGTTACGAATAATTTTCAAGGAACTTCAACTACGTTTAGAACACTGGATTTTTAAAAACGTAAAGTAGCTTTTTAAAGCTACTACAAATGAAAAGATATTAGTCAATTAATAGAGTTAAACTGCACAATCATGAATTGCACCAAAAAATAATAGCAGAGGGACTGGTAAAGAGAGTTTTAGTTCATAAGCGAAATGATTTTGAACCTTAATCAACACGTGTACGTACTACGTTGCGTCATCAGTGCGCGACCGCGGCATCAGAATGCTGACATGGCCGCGTCTACCGAGCTGAGACTCACTTTATGCATCTGTTTTGTTTTTATCCTGGGATTTTCTTCGGTCTCCGCGCTCATTGAGGGACTGTACTGCGGGACTCAAAGCTGTTATGACGTGCTGGGAGTTTCGCGTGACGCCAGTAAAGCTGAGATCGGACGCGCGTACCGCCAGCTGGCCCGGCGATATCACCCGGACAGATATCAGCCCGGAGAGAGCAACGATTCCCGCGAAACATCGCAGCAAAAGTTTCTGCTGGTCGCTACTGCTTACGAGACACTCAAGGTAACCCTGTAAAGCCAAATTTTCATGCTGTTCTTGTTAGGAGAATTAGAGTTTCAGTCAGAATGCGCGTTAATGGGATGCTGGTCCCATGCAACCTACTGATTATTATTCCAACTAACGTTACTAACTTCAATAATAGTTTCCTTGGTGATGCTTGCGTATCCAATAATCCCAGGTTATCTCAGTTATTACAACAAACCTTCCCTGTCCAATCACTGCAAAAGTTAAACAATTGTATAATAGTTATTATAATAATAAAAAACAACGCATTACAACAAGATTAACGTTATAAACATTTACCATATATCATGCATTTATCTATCTCAGTTAATGTTAATTTAATAAAGATTGTCTATTGTAAAATCTTGTTAGTTCTCCTCATTTCTAAAGTGTTACTTTACTTTATTTTAATATTGAAATGAATTATACACACACAGTTTAAGCAGCCGTCAGAATTACAATTAAAAATCATAGCTCGCATTTGAGCCCTGAAAATATTGAAATGTTAGCGATACTGTGTCAACAATCACACTGTTAGCTTTATCTGAAGGTCTTTCAGTGTTTGACTTACTGAATGTAAACTCTTCAAGCTTTTACAATTAAAGACACACACACACACACACACACACACACACACACACACACACACACACACACACACACACACACACACTTACTTTTAAGGCTTTGTCAATCCAGCATCTTTGTCTTGAATTTTGCTTTGTTGCATTTTGAAGACATGGGAAATAGTAAAGCTGGGGACGCACTACACGACTAGTGGAAACATTCTAAGACACACGACACACTTCACAACAAAATCTGGCAAGCCAAAAAAAACAAACTAACAAACAAAAAGCAACACTCACAAAAACCGCAGCATCTACCCACGCTCCTGCCCCACTGTGGATAACACCTGCTTTATATAATTTTATAATAATATAACATTAGCTTTCCTTTTATGTTGGTGTGCCTAATAAATGTCACAGCAGTGTCTTGAATGTGTTTTGCATTAAGTCTGATGCCTCTTTTTTGGAATTATTGCTCGAGTAGACATATTTCATTAATTATAACATGTTCGTACATTTGTTATGAAGAAATTTGTTAGCCTAGCCTATTTGTTAATCTGATTTAAAATTCTTCATAACAGATTTCAAGAATTTGAAAGTTAAGAAAAAATGAAAATTAGCCTATAGTCTATAGATAGGCTTTTAGACAAACTCAATTTTTTTCCTTAACTTTTATAAGAGTGCAGATATACAGTCGTGGCCAAAAGTTTTGAGAATTACATAAATATTAGTTTTCAAAAAGTTTGCTGCTAAACTGCTTTTAGATCTTTGTTTCAGTTGTTTCTGTGATGTACTGAAATATAATTACAAGCACTTCATATGTTTCAACGGCTTTTATTGACAATTACATGACATTTATGCAAAGAGTCAGTATTTGCAGTGTTGGCCCTTCTTTTTCAGGACCTCTGCAATTCGACTGGGCATGCTCTCAATCAACTTCTGGGCCAAATCCTGACTGATAGCAACCCATTCTTTCATAATAACTTCTTGGAGTTTGTCAGAATTAGTGGGTTTTTGTTTGTCCACCCGCCTCTTGAGGATTGACCACAAGTTCTCAATTGGATTAAGATCTGGGGAGTTTCCAAGCCATGGACCCAAAATTTCAACATTCTGGTCCCCGAGCCACTTAGTTATCACTTTTGCCTTATGGCACGGTGCTCCATCGTGCTGGAAAATGCATTGTTCTTCACCAAACTGTTGTTGGATTGTTGGAAGAAGTTGCTGTTGGAGGGGGGTTTTGGTACCATTCTTTATTCATGGCTGTGTTTTTGGGCAGAATTGTGAGTGAGCCCACTCCCTTGGATGAGAAGCAACCCCACACATGAATGGTGTCAGGATGCTTTACTGTTGGCATGACACAGGACTGATGGTAGCGCTCACCTTTTCTTCTCCAGACAAGCCTTTTTCCAGATGCCCCAAACAATCGGAAAGGGGCTCCATCGGAGAATATGACTTTGCCCCAGTCCTCAGCAGTCCATTCACTATAATTTCTGCAGAAGATCAATCTGTCCCTGATGTTTTTTTTGGAGAGAAGTGGCTTCTTTGCTGCCCTTCTTGACAGCAGGCCATCTTCCAAAAGTCTTCGCCTCACTGTGTGTGCAGATGCGCTCACACCTGCCTGCTGCCATTCCTGAGCAAGCTCTGCACTGGTGGCACGCCGATCCCGCAGCTGAATCCTCTTTAGGAGACGATCCTGGCGCTTGCTGGAATTTCTTGGACGCCCTGAAGCCTTCTTTACAAGAATTGAACCTCTTTCCTTGAAGTTCTTGATGAACCTATAAATTGTTGATTTAGGTGCAATCTTAGTAGCCACAATAGCCTTGCCTGTGAAGCCATTTTTATGCAATGCAATGATGGCTGCACGCGTTTCTTTGCAGGTCACCATGGTTAAAAATGGAAGAACAATGATTTCTAGCATCACCCTCCTTTTAACATGTCAAGTCTGCCATTCTAACCCAATCAGCCCGACATAATGATCTCCAGCCTTGTGCTCGTCAACATTCTCACCTGAGTTAACAAGATGATTACTGAAATAATCTCAGCAGGTCCTTTAATGACAGCAATGAAATGCAGTGGAAAGGTTTTTTTGGGATTAAGTCAATTTTCATGGCAAAGAAGGACTATGCAATTCATCTGATCATTCTTCATAACATTCTGGAGTATATGCAAATTGCTATTATAAAAACTTAAGCAGCAACTTTTCCAATTTCCAATATTTATGTAATTCTCAAAACTTTTGGCCACGACTGTAGTGCTGTCAAAAGATTAATGTTCACATAATTTGTTCACATAATGTGTGTACTGTGTATATTTATTATGTATATATAAATACACAAACATACAGTAAATATTTTTAAAATATTTGAATTTTTTTACATGTACTGTATATATTTATATAATTTATATTCTATATAAATATTTTTAATAAATAAACATAACACTTTTTTTCTCAAATATATACATGCATGTGTGTATTTACACTACCGTTCAAAAGTTTGGGATCAGTAAGATTTTTAATATTTTTTACTGAAGTTTCTTGTGCTCATCAAAGCTGTATTTATTTGATCAGAACTACAGAAAAAAACCTGTTATTTTGTGAAATATTATTGCAATTTAAATTGCAGTTTCTATTTTAATATACTTTAAAATATAATTTATTCCTGTGATGCAAAGCTGAATTTTCAGCATCATTACTCCAGTCTTCAGTGTCACATGATCCCTCAGAAATCATTCTAATGTGCTGATTTATTATCAATGTTGGAAACAATAAAAAGAATGATGTTTGACAGTGAATGCATCTTCACTGCATAGGCACACAATTGCTGGTGTCAGTCGCAAATATTAAATGTTTAGAAAAACTCTTTGTGAAAACAACTGGCAAAGACTGGTTCTTGAATTCTAAGATTATAATCTTTAGACATCACACACTATGCAACTTTCTGCCGACTGCAAACAGCGACTGAGCCCAACTGGAACAGACCTGCTCCAACTGGGCACGATCCATCATCAAGACCAAATTACATTCCTAATCGGCCTGACAATTGTGTAGTGTGTGTTCTCAGCTTTAGTCATAACAGCTAAATAGATCTCTAATATTGTGACTTTCAGGATGAAGAATTACGTAAGGACTATGACTACATGCTGGACCACCCAGAGGAATACTACAGCCACTACTACACCTACTACAGGAGAAGACTTGCTCCCAAAGTAGACGTTAGGATAGTGATTCTTGTAACTATTTGTGCAGTTTCACTGTTTCAGGTAAGTACACAACTCATCACAAAATAGTCTGGTCATTGACAGCTGTTCATGTATTGCCATTGGCTTGAAAATGACGACATACTGATGATGTTGTTATTCTTAATTATGATTTTAATCATATAAAGTCTTTTTTGGCATCAGTGATAGTGATTTTATAATTTAAAAATATAAAGCAAAAAGTAGAAATGAATGCCTAAAAGCAAGTGTTCCTCTGTTGCCTTGAACTGGTTATAATGGTGGTTTGATGTTTTTTATAATTTTACATGGCCTAAGTGTTTGTTTACCACAAAGTATATTTTGGTCATCCCATTAAAAATAACAATCAAACTGGATCCTTTTAGAGCTTTAAAGTGCTGGAAATATTAGAGTGAAATGCTTGAAGGGCATTGAAAAGTAGTTGAATATCTCTCTCTCGACTATTTCTGCCAGATCGCCATGGTTATAGTTAGCTTTACTGCTGGTTTTCTGATGTCAGCACTGTTTGATCTGTTTAAATCAGAATTCTGAGCAGAATTTGAATGTTTCTCAGTACATCTCACAGCAACGTTATTCATTCTGCTGCAAATTCAAATGCATCTTACTGGATCTTGCGGCACTGTGCTATATAACAGTGTTTTGCGAATTCAACTTTGGTTCCCAAGTAAAGCTGTTCTGAGCGTGGACAAGTTTGTTTACGTTGTGGTCCGAGCTGATAAACTGTCCGCACTGCCACAGTCCCTTTCAAGGAAAGTCTGTTCACTTGGCAACTGTATTTACAACGCCTCCAGGCAGCTCATCCAAGACCAAGTCCTATCTAAATGAATGGGGGAATCCTGAAACCTCAAAAACTGCTTGCTGAACTCGCAATTTAAATTACATATTTCAAAACAGCACCAAAATCTCAAATGAACTGCACCACAAATGCTGTTCCTTATGCTCAAATAGTGTTAATTTTTCAAGACCAGCCACTACGCATGTAGATACTACGTATCTTGTCAGTAAAGCCTGTTCTTTGATTAGTAGTAAATCTCTATCACCTGCTTTCAGATGGCGCAGCATTTACTACACAGAGCCATACTGCCGTGCAAAGGCAAAAGACCGTAACTTCGTTTTTTGTCGAAAATTAGTTATTGATATTTTTGGGACATAAGTATCTTGTGTATAAGTATCTTGTGTCAATGTCATTGTTTTTCCGAGAAAATAATGGGTCGTCTCAACCATAACTTCGAAAAGCCTTGGAGAAACCAAGGCAGAGCACCAGAGAACACCAGTTACCGCTCTTTCACTTTGTTTGGAACGCTAAAATTGAATTACGGCGTTCTGCCTTTGTTTAGCCGCGCGTTAATATGAAGTTACGGTGCCGGTTTAGAGTTACACGGTGTTCTGCCTTTGTTTTTCTGTCCATTAAAGTCTGCCGCATTTTAATTACGGTGTAGACAAACTAATTAGATAAATCGCGATCTTCCAAACAGCTCCATATAACAAAGCACTGTAAAGACTAGATACCTTGGCAGCAATACGTAATCATGAATAACCTTTAAAGATTTTTCTTTTTGTAATGCAGATTATTCATCAGGATATCACTTCTAGTTGGATGCGTGTGGACTCGAATGCCATAGCTAGCATGATCAATAATAAAATCAGTAGCCTACTAACAGTTCGCAATTAAATCCATATCCTACCTTTTCTTGTAACCCGATAAAATCAATCCATGGCGATGAACGTCATCGGAGATGTTTAATCCACAAGCATTCTGAGCATTATTTGCATTTGTTGGCGTTCACATCAATCCACAAGACGTTCTTTTAGGTTAGGCTATTTCATACAAATCAATATAAAACCAATTATGCTATGTCTATCATTCTTTTACGTTACTGAGCATAGCAAATAAATTGGTATCCACAGTATCCACTTATGTTTAACTTTTAGTCTGCTTGTTACGATCAAAAAAACCCCTTAAAACACTCACATTACTATATGCAATATCCTGAGACAGCCCATGATCACTTGATTTTATACAGGTGTTATTATAACGAATTTGTAAATGGCGATCAGCAACCAAATATTGATAATGTGGAAGTTACTGTCTTTTGCCTTGGAGTGACTTCTCACGTTTTGCAGACAATGCAAAGGCAGAGTACATTAACTTCAAAATAGGTGTAAAAATCAAGTTTGAGTTCACAATTTTTTAATGTAGATAATTTTCATTACTAAAACATCTAATTGTTACATTTTCAGTGTCCTACCTACAATTAATTTGGCTGGACAAGTAAAAAACTTTTAAAGTAATTTTTCTCAGTTTCACACTCTAGCGAGTTAAGGTCTTTTGCCTTTGTAGGGCAGCATAGTTCACTGACAAGCTACTCAAAATCGCGTTCATAATCGCAGATGATTTAATCATGCGATTAAGAAATTAAAGAAATAATTCTGCAATTATGAAAGCTGTTTGCGTAGCTTGTCAGTGAACTATGGCTCTGTGTAGTAGAGCCCGATGGATTTTTGGGGGCCTATGCCGATATTAACTCGAAAAGAGCCGATTTATAAGCCGATATTTTGATTTTGAAAATAAACTGGATATTAGACCCATTTCCTATAAACTACACTTACACAACATTCAATAGCAAAATATCTGCCTGTTCTATGTATGTGGGCTGTATTACCTATTACCTACTTATATTTAACTATATTATTACAACATTTTCCTGTTATGTCTGTAAAGCTGCTTTGAAACAATCTGTAAAAAAGAAGAAAAAAAAAAGCGCTTGTTCAGCTCACATTTATTTACATGTCCCCTCTGGTTTAATCATTTCTGACGCACCTACTGTAGTTACTGTAACTACACTATATTTGCTCTCACAGACACATTCACAACGGACCCGTATATCTTCTCCTCTTCTCTTTGTGCAGTCTGAATCAAAACATCGTCATGTGCTGGCGAACGTAAAGTTAGCCTACTGTTACCGGAAGATTACGGAATCAATTCGAAGTTGAATGGTTAACGTTAGTGTCATGAACACACCGCTGTCAATTTTGAGAAGAACCACCTTCAAACAAGTTAATAGCAAGCATTTAAGGGGCCTGCTAAAAAGGAAGCTATGTTAGCGTTAGAATAACGTAACAGTTGTTGTTTTTTCGAGGCACGCTGTCCATAACTTCTAGTCATTGACTACACGCGCCCCCCCTGCCACAGTTATGCGGTCATTATGTGGGAAACACTGCAGATATATTTAGAATAAGTTAAACGCTAACGTTATAGTTTGACCTCTTATTAACGTTCGCGCTCTTCCACTGATAAACATGGTAGCTTTGTGGCTAATCTAATATAGCAATGAATTAGCGGCTGTAAGTGATGTTACAGAATATTTAGAAGTGATAATGATAGGACCGTTAGCTAGAACTACCACACTGTTTTTATATACAGTGTATGAACTAAATCTACAATCATTTCACAAGACGAACGACAGACTCACCGTCAAAAGAGTACATCTCCGTGGCTCGGCTGATAGCTTTCTTCCGTAGTGGATTTCTGGCGCTGTTGTCAACTGGGGAGTTGCAGAGCTCCCTCTGGTGGGCAAACTATGCAACACTCATAACATGAGTGAAGCATGAGACTGTTTCTCATGTTTCATCGGCCGTTATAAACGCCGATGCAGATTTAAATGCAATTAGCTCATATCGGCCGATAATATCGGCCGGCCGATATATCGGTCGGGCTCTACTGTGTAGTAAATGCTGTTCCATCTGAGAGCATGTGAAAATACCACATTTAATAACTCCAAACTCACTTCATAACGTCAGTCGAGTGTTTGAAATAAATCCTTCTGTGAGATGATGTGGCTTCATACACAGAATAAGGCACGCAACATATTTCATAGTCGTCTTAGCAGTAATAAAGGCTATGTAGATTAACATTGCATTATTATATACTTTCTTATGAAAATTATAATAAGACCAACTCCGATAAACCATATATTGTCGTAGTTGTGTGTTTAGTCACGCTCAATCAATGAAAGCAGTTAAATCTTCTGTTTATTCAGCTGCAGCGATAGGCATTTCCTGGGTTTCTTCTATGAGGTGAATTTGGAGTTTCCGCGCGAGAGCGCAATCTGGCCTTCGGATGGAGAGATCCGATCACAGAACTGTGCTTCACTGAAAGATACGCATGACAATCACAACTTCTGTCTAATCGCGTTTTATCACCTTTTCGTTTTAATTTCGATTAATCGTGCAGCCCTAACGGTATTGTTATGCTATTGTTTCATTTGCCATTTGATATTTCTCATATGTAACAGAAATGGCAGCACTTATGAGTTGAACAACGTGGTGGTCATGCCAGTGCAACCGCACACAAAATTGTCACACCAGCAGAAAAATTGGTCGAAAATGTGACCATTTGGCAAAAAAACAAAACAAATGCAAATGTGCAAAACTTGTTGCATCATACCCAAAAAGACCTGAGCCTGTAATTGTTTCCAAAGTGCCTTAACTAAGTTTTGAGGTAAGGGTATGAAGACTTGTGCAATGTCATTTTTTCACTGTTTACTTTTGAGTAAATTTTGTGAAGTTGTGATAAATCTTTTTTTTTGCTTTGTCATTATGGTGATTGGGGTGTAGATTTATGTGCAAAAAGAAGTAATTTAAAGCAGTTTAACAATAACGCAACATAACAATATGTGAAAAAATTAAGGGGTATGAAGACTTTCTATAGGCACTAGTATGTGCGTGTGTGTGTGTATATATATATATATATATATATATATATATATATATATATATATATATATATATATATATATATATATATATATATAGCCTAGTTGTTCTTTTGCACTTTATTCTCTTAAAAAGATGTTTACTTAATACATTTTTGGTTTCTTTATTATTTCTTAATGTTTTTTTTTGTTATTTAAACTTTGTTGTTAGAGACCACTGAAATTAATCTTTTCAGCATGTTTTTGTAATGTAAATCATCAGTTCATTAATTCATCAGTTATAGCGCTAGGGGTGTGTGATAATGACAAAAAATAATATCTCGATATTTTCTGGGATTTTATTGAATTAGACAATATTTTGCAGAGTGTGTTGTGCTGTTATCTTAATTACAACCATTATGGGCCTTCTTACCTTTATAAAGCCATTTCTATTAAAAGAGTGGTGTCTTTTTTTACCTTTTATGGGCCTTCTTACCTTCATAAAACCATCTCAACTAAAACCGATTACCTTTATAAAGCCATTTCTATTAAAAGTGTACATCATCTTTTGATGATGGGGTGGGAATCTTTAGGCATTTCACGTTCTGATCTGATTCCGATTCTGGGAGTCACAATCCAATTCCAAAACGATTCTTGATCTACATTTTTTCTTAATTAATTCTTCTTCTGTGCAAATACATCTTTACAACTTCACATTTTAACCAAAATTGCAGTTTCTATGCTTTTTGTTTATAGTTGGAATCTCTGTATGTCTACTGCCATCTTAAAAATAGGGGTGAATCTTCACTGGTTTCACCATTCAATTCAGTTCCGATTATCATTATCAACTCAATATCACAATGCGTTTTCAATATTACTGCACATGGCTACATTTAACCAATAAATGCAAAACAGTGCTTCAGGAAAGAAACACCGTCAGGTTGCTCAGAGATGCAAAACAGTGCTGTGACTTTGTTTGGAGTTATTCTTGATGTCGAAATAGAGCAAAAACAGGCAATATGGTGTCTAAAACATAAGTCTCTTATAACTTCTTGTTTATTATACTGTTGTTAAAAAATATTTAATCATGCAAATTTTTGGATAAAAAACGGCATGCTTTGTGTGATATTGATCAACTATATGAAACTATATAAATATATACATTTTCTGCCCCCATATCTTGAATTTTTTGATCATTCTAAATGTTTTCATAGACTGAATCATGCAGTGAAATAATGCACTGTACATGCAACAACAATGCGCACACGCTGTAATATAACATACAAGACTTCACGTAATGTGCGTGCACTCTATATGTGTGTTTTGTTTGGTTTTTGCAATATACTCCATAATGTCAAATCCCACATTGTTAAAGGGGTCATATGATGTGATTTCAAGTTAAAAGTTGAAACCCTTCCATTCCCACCTAAAAAAACTTGCAAAGACTAAAAACCCAAACCCAAAGAGATACTCTTTCTAAAAGTTGAAACTCGTCCATGCCCTCCTTAAATCCCTAATTTAAACACCCCTCCACATTTCTACGTTACTGTGTGGGAAGATTTGTATAACACCGCCCAAATGTTCACGCAAAGAAAGCGGGAGTATTTTGATTCTCGCTGTAGTATTGTTGCTGCCACCGCTGCCACCATGTTGTGGAGACGCTGTGTGTTTCGTTGTGAAAGCGAAGCTACTTTGTTCGGTCTTCCAAAAGAGGACACAACTAGAAATCAGGGGTTAAGTTGTATTTACAACACTGTTCCAGAACAGTTCAAACCAAATATTTGTGTGTGTGCAATGCATTTAATGGAGGACTGTTTCCTGAACCTACAATGCCGGCTGTTTTGACTCACAACCTGTAAGTATGTTTTCATAGTTAAAGAATTTGCCACTGATAATTCAAACGCGAGTTTTAAGCAGTGTAGAGAAGCGCTTGTTGTTTGTTGTTTCTGCAATCACAAATGCAGACATGGTTTTATGTTTATGCTGCGTGATACGCAACGCAATGCATAAAAAGACAATATAAGTCATTATAATCCATAATTATGTCCCCACTGGATGCAACAAATGCCTCGTTTGTAATGGGTTTTATTGGTTTTGTCTCATCACGCCGGGATACGGCCTCACAGTATGGTAAGGGGCGTGACATTTCCATCACATGCTTGAGGTATTCGGCCAATCACAACATACTGGATAACTGGCCAATTAGAGCACACCTCGCTTTTCAGAATGATGAGATTTGTAAAAATCGATGCGTTTCAAAAAGGCGGGGCATAGAGGAGCAACAATAATGTACAGTATGTGGAAAATAATGTGTTTTTTGAACGTTAAACAACATAAACACATTGCATTACACCAAATACACAAAGTAATGTTCTTTTTAGCAACGTCATATTACCCCGTTAAAACAACAATTACGATATTATTGCAGATGATATACAGTATATCTCACACCCCTAGATAGCACTGTGTACTGTGATTAGTGCTGTTAAACGATTAATCGTGATTAATCGCATCCAAAATAAAAGTTTTTGTTTATGTAATATATGTGTGTACTGTGTATATTTATTATGTGTATATTTAAAACAACAATTACGATAATATCGCAGATGATATACAGTATATCTCACACTCCTAGATAGCACTGTGTACTGTGATTAGTGCTGTTAAACGATTAATCACGATTAATAGCATCCAAAATAAAAGTTTTTTTTATGTAATATATGTGTGTGTACTGTGTATATTTATTATGTGTATATATAAATACACACATACAGTATATATTTTGAAAATATTTACATGTATTTACATGTATATATTTATATTTATATAATTCATATTATATATAAATATATTGAATATAGAAATTTTCTTAAATATGTACATGCATATGTGTGTATTTCTTTAAAGATAATAAATATACACAGTACACACACATATATTATGTATATTATACATATATTATGAAAACTTTTATTTTGGATGCAATTAATCACGATTAATCGTTTGACAGTACTAACTGTGATGTAATCTTTGATATCGTCACATGCCTAGTCACACAACATTACTGTGTTCTCAAGTCTTTCCCATAGTGATGTAGGAATTTGGTCTGTGTTGCCTCATATTTAGAGCCAGTGAAAGAGGAAGTGTTTCTAAACACCAAACTGAACTTAAATACCATATGAATCTAAATATATTTTAGTTAGTTTTTTAGAAATTGTGAGTGTCAATAATTTTGCCAGACGTTTTGGAGAAAAAAAATGTATTCCACATTTTCATAAAATCTTTGTTAATATTTTTTAATGAAGGACTACAGAGTCTGTTTTGCACATACCAACAGGTACTAATATTAGTGGAGGATGTGGTAAATCTTACAATATAAACTGAATATAGCTAGGTTGTTCACAGTTTGCAAGTATCAAGACTAAATTTTAAATAATTATATGGGTTTACAGGTAAGGAGCTGAGTGACCTGTAGAAACACACATTTGCTGATGTCTTTTTCCTGTTAAAAAAAAGAAAAGTATTATTTTTCAGTAAATTTGTCTTTCAACAACAAATAAATATGCACAACGTTTATTGCATATAGAAAATGCAGAAAAAGCAGGATCACACTGACAACACCTGACATGGTACCTTTTTAAAGCGGTTAATGTAAGGTTCTCTTATTCTTTGGACAACTAGACTCATGCATTTGTGAAACAAACTGGTCAAATAGTGAATTTACAGATAGGTATTAACTTTGGATCTAGAGCATCTGTGTGTGTATGTGATGAAGTGTTTGTTTCATACCAGCCCCATTCAATGTAGAAAGGTTTTTGTTGAATGGAATTTTTTAAATTTTTTTTCAAAATATCATCTTTTGTGTTCCACAAAAGAATAAATGCATAAAGGTTCGGAACGATATGAGGGTAAGTAAATGATGACAGAATTTTAATGTTTGGAGTAACTATTCCTCTAAATTATAGAAATGGATGTAAAAAAAAAAAAGGAAAAATATATCTGCAAAATGCAACATTATTTCTTGACCAGTATGGTGGCCTCACAGCCTTTTCAAATGTACATTTTCATGAAATCGTGGACACATTTAACACAACCAGGTTGAAATAATAACATTGGAATAAATGTTTCCAATTGGCAACCAACTGACAAACAATTAACAAGCATATCTCAAAATAGGGAAAATGGCAACAATCTCATGTTGAATCAACTCAACAACATGATAAAGGTAAAAAAAAAAAAACACATCACAAAGAACTTTCATTGCTCATTTCAGTAACAGTTTTTATAAATCTGTAACTCTTTTCTAAATCTAGCCTACTACTTCTCAATTCCTAGCATTATCATGATGCAACCAATTGATTACGCTAATGTGTGCCAAGTTCATGGTGAAAAATAGCCCCTGAGTTCCATGTCTTTGTACATCAGGATAATCTGAATTATTAAATGCCTTTTACATAGAATTTGTAAGATTCTTAATATGGTCGGGGATGCCTGAGGGCAAAACCAATTTGCATACCAAAGCTTTGCTGGGGTGCACATCTTAGAAGGCAGGAAGGTTTAAAGTTATGATCAAACTCACAACAACTCAACTACATCGGGGGAAAAAATGAATCGCTTATTGTGTCCATGCTGGTGCACAGAGCAGAAGATTGGGCCAAGAACAGGAATTCAGCTTTTATTCCCTCATCAATACACCAGTACACTCTCTTGACAAACGGTTGCCAATATGTGAGTGAGTAACAGGATTTTATGTTAAAAAAAATCATCTTAAAACCTCTGTCCTTGACCATAGAAAATGGCATGAACTGTTTCAATCCAAAACTGTGAATTTAACTGGAATTGGAATATCTCATAAACATTTGCGAATAAAGTTTCCATTCAACTAGTCAAAGAGAACAAAATCGTCACTTCCTGATCAACTGTCACTAAATATCATTAAAAAAAAGTAGGAGAAGCCACTGAATATAATAATTTTCACATATAATAAATTACTTGCAGACGAAACAGAATAAATGCGGTCATTGCTTTCTGAGGTGGATGTTTGGGAATGCTGTCATATTAGTAAGTTCTGGGAGGCAATTGTACAGAAATTATACATATTGTTTTAATGTGCATGGATTGATTTATTAATGCGTTTCCATCTCCCGTTATTCACATTATCAAGTCAAAAACCACCTTAAGCGAGCATTAAAACATTTTTGCGATATAAGGGAATTAATTTTTTTTTTCCAAAATTTGGGATTTCCATCACTCGTTTCTCATGTGATACTTTAAAATGTGCATAAAAACAGGGTGATGGAAACATAGCTACTGTTAACTCTGAACTCTGTGATAGTATTTATGATTGTAGGCAAATGCTAAAGGAGGATGTCACAAGAGCCACTGTTTTTTTTTTTTTTTAAGGTCATTAACATTTGTGTCATCTTCAGTACCTTTAAAGCTGCTGAGATGACCAGTTGTGAAACCAGCAAAATGTGCATTCCCCTCCTACATATATTGCGGCAAAATTGGCAGGAAGCACATGACTGGATGATTTGTTCTGAAACTCCAATATTATGCAATTAATTATTGCTGTAAGCGATAATTGCGATTACTGAGATCCACAACAAAATGTTCTTTATAAAAAAAGAATAAAAACATGAAAGGGTCTGTTTCAGTTGAGCTCAGTCACTGTTTGTAGTCAGCAGAAAAAGTTTTATAGTGTGTGATTTAATCTTAGAATTCAAGAACTAGTCATTTTCACAAATACTTTTTTTAAACATGTCTAATATTTACAACTGATGCCAGAGCTTGTATAAGCCATATGCAGTGTAGATGCACTCACTGTTAAATATCCTTCAATTTAATTTTGTCATTTTTTTTTTGATTACACATCTTGTTGATGTTTCTTTTATTTCATAAGGTAACATTGCAAGTTAAATGAATGTAGACTGATTGTTTTTTCTGCAGTTGAAGAAAATAGATTGTCAGGGATTTTAAAGAATGTTCTTCATATTGAGTTTTCTTCATAACAAATATACAAAGATAATTAGATATTTTTCAAAACAAATTTTCATGCAAAAATTAATAAAATCACAAATGATACCTGTAAATAAAATAATTTTATATATACAGATTAATTCTACATCAAAATTCTGTCAAATGGATGAGGAAATTACAGTGCCTTGAATTTCTCTGCTGCTGCTCTGTCAACTGTCGGATTACAGTGTTATTAACGTAAAGGGGCAGTCACATTGCACTTTTCATTCCATTGACTTGCATTCATGCGTATGTGAATGCGTCAGACCAAAAATGCAAGCCCGTGTGAAAAGTTTCACATTTCGCTGCATGACCTTGTAGCTGAATTAAAAGAAGAGAAATTTAAAACTTCAGCACTGCAGGAAAGTGGAGTAGATTGTATGTTTTTACATTTAAGATGTATTATTATTTGTGTTGAATTTCAGTTTTTAAAAAGATGCTGCAGAGCACGACATCATATCACGACTGTTCCAGTGTCCGAGGAAATTTCGCATGCTCAGTCTAGTTTGACCACGGCTTAATAAAGAGAAATATGTAGACTAGTTGAAATCGTGTTGTGTGTCCCTAGCTTAAGACAAAGCTTGTTATTTATGTTATCATTATTTATGTTTTCTTTGCGCGCAAAGTATTTTCATAGCTTCGTAAAATTACAGTTGAACCACTAATGGACTATTTTACCAACGTCCTTGCTATGTTTCTGGGTCCGGTTGCACTGCTTTCTTTGGAGGGTCAGAGAGCTCTCGGATTTCATCAAAAATATCTTAATTTGTGTTCCAAAGATAAACTATGGTCTTACAGGTTTGGAACGACATGAGGGTAATTAATGACAGAATTTAAATTTTTAGGTGAACTCTTCCTTTAAAGGGCACCATTTATGCCCCTTTTTACGAGATGTAATATCAGCTCAGTTTTAGCTCAAAATACCCCACAGATCATTTAATATAGCATCTGGAAAATGTCATTTTTGAGGTGTGTCTAAAAAAGAGCTGTTTTGGTGTGTATCATTTTAAATGCATATGAGATGCATATTCCCGCCCCAAAGAGGGCGTAGCATATACTTGTCTCTGCTTAGTTTGCACACCTACCTACAGCCGGTAGAAGCAACATGACTGAGAGCGAGAGAACTGATGTTTCAGGAACAATGCCATACAACAATCAATGCATACAACCATAAACTACAGAAACTATAGAAACAGGACTGTCAATCAGCACCTTCAACAAAGCCCCATGCAATGCAAAGCCACATGCAATGTGATGTCACATTAGATATAGAGGATCAAAATGGCAGGCCTGGTGAGACTGATTTGATTTAATGGGGATTAAAATATAAGGAGTGGGTGAATTTTTATCATTGTTGGGTGGTTGTGTTCACACACTGCCAACACACATTTATATCCAAACACCATGTAAAAGTGGATTTTGCATATTAGGTGCCCTTTAAGATACTGTGAAGCTTTCACCAAATCCTTCCAACCACACTCACCACGCTGAATTAGCAATAAAAATACCATCTTTTACCAAGCTGTTAAGATCTGTGATAGGATAAGATGTGTTAAGGATATGTATATATTTATGGATATAAAATATAAAGTCCTTCAACAAGCTCATTTGCTTGTTTGTGTGTTTCTGAAATATCTGTGCTGACAGCTTGTGTTTTCTCCGATCTTATCTTACTGTGATTCAAAACAGACCAAAGACATAACATGCATAACATGTTTTTCAATGAAATGGATGTTCTATATTTTATTTCAAAAATATTTATTCTTTAATACTTTGTATTTTTGTAGATTTCATGGTACTAGGCAATATTACCATCTATTGTTTTCAATTCATACATTGTTTGTGGATTGCAAAAAAAAGAAAAAGAAACATATGTATTACCGTGTTGTAACCACTAGATGCCTGTATAGCCCATTGCATTTAGATATGTATGCATACATATTTAGACATTAAAAAAAGACTACTTCATTGTGGCTGATTTGTAGATTGTACTTAAAAAAATTGTATAGAATTTTTTTAATAAGTCACCATGTCTTGTACAATTATGATGTTTATTCTGAACTGATTAATTAAAGTTGCTGTTTTTAAGTACATATCAATCAATTGAATTTGAAGAACATTGAATATTTTAAATGAACAAGAGCTATCAGCATTAAGACAAGGAACCGACTGATAGCAATGCTCAATGAAGAAAAATGTATTTTACCCACTGTAGGCCATTTCTTTTTAGTCTCAGTCCTAAATGACATCTGTCTTGCCATAACAAGCAGTCTCATTGTGTGGCATGTTTAATGTATAGAATATGGCTCATAGATTCAGATGTTAGAGTCATAACTACCAATTTAATAAACATGTTTTTATGTCTTTGCAGTATTACAGCTGGTGGAGTAGTTACACAGAAGCCATCAACTACCTGATGACCGTTCCCAAATACCGCATCCAGGCTACTGAACTGGCCAAGCAGCAAGGTCTGCTGAATAGAAACAAAGAGAAGGGCAAGAACCGGCGCTCCAAAGAGGAGATCCGTGAAGAGGAGGAGCAGATTATCAGAGACATCATCAAGAACAAGATAGACATCAAAGGCGGCTATCAGAAGCCCAATGTATCTGATATTCTGCTTTGTAAAATCATTCTGTTCCCTTACCATCTGTTCACCTATGTGGCATGGAACTTCTCGTGGTTTTACCGTTTCACCATTCGCAGGGAGGAGTATGGGGATGAGGAGAGACTTTACATTATCCGCAAGTACATGAAGATGTCACAGGCTCAGTTTGATAGTCTGGACAACAGCCTGATAGAGACTTTCCTCAAGCAGCAACTCTGGATCAAAGAGAATTATGAGGTTTGAGAAGATTTCTTTCATTTTGTAGTGTTGTTTCCACAAAATAGAGCAGTGATGACATTTTTGTTGTAGACCAACCTGGAAGTTACCATCCCCCTGGTTCCCTCAACAACATTCCTATAGAGTTTTCCATTGGATTTTGGATTATTGCAGAAAATGAGACCAGTGACCAACAAACATTTATGATTCTTAAACATTTGGTCCATCATTAAAAACTTCACAAATGAAAGCAACTTTTTATGAAATTTTGAAGCCTAAATGCAATCTGCAGAAGTATGATCTATTACATTATGACTATCTACCTAATAACCTTTAGCCCACAAAACATCGGCCATGTGGCAAGCCACTGATCTGATAAGATGGAGATGGTCTCCTGGGGTATCTGGTACCATAATGTCAACAGGAGGTCCTCCGGTTCCTATACATTGTTGGGTGAAAGGGAACCTATTCATAGTACCAGAACTAATTGTGTAACTACCCAGGCATGAAATTCACTATCATGTTCCTCCAATTTGAAGTGCGGCATGGAACCTAGGGAACATTTCCAGAATAGGGCCGCACAACTTAATTGTGTAACTACCCACTTTTTGGTGTTTTCGCACAACTGGTACTGGGTGCGATTTTTAGTACCGGACTGCCTTTTTCAAGAACCAAATTAGCTCCTACTCCGGAGCAGGGTCTGACTAGCACAACTGGTACTACACGTGACTTAAGTAGACATTGACTGGCCAAACATGTACAAAAATGCCCTCACCCGCTATGATTTAAAACTCAGTATAAACATACTGTATTAACATAACATTGTGTCAACTTATTTCGCAAGTATGGAGAACAGCAATAGATGGACGGACGCTGTAGTGCAGGCATTTGTAGCAAATGTAGCATTGCCAGTTGTCGTTGGAGATTCTTAGTCCTCTTTTCCGTTCTTTCAAACGCTTTACGTATACGTCGACATTCCATGTCCATTATTGTGAAACTAGTGAAACACAACAAAAACAAAGCTTCGATCACAGTGTCCTCCATCCTCCTGTTGTTAACGTTGTTCTTCTTTGTTTTCGTTGTTGAACGCCGTGCACAAATGACGTCGCTGTCGACCGGCACTTCCTAGTACACACTGTCGGTGCGAATGCAACCCTTTAAATGGTACTGGGAAATAGTTAGCATTAAATCATCCCAGTACTTTAGTACTGTAAATTTGGTTCTGGAACTAAAGCAGTGCGAAAGGCTCTAAAGGGTGCACTTGATCAGATACTTGATGGCTGTCAGGAATTGTGCTATTGGGATAACCTTAATTATCCCAAGAAAACGTTGCCCACAGCATACCTGGCCTGTGTCTGCCCCACAGTGCATCCAGGTGTCATAACCTCTTGGGTTGGGAAAAAATATATAAATTTCTTGATTTTAATCAATTCTTATTCTTATTAAGAACTGATTAGTCTAGCCTGTTGTCTAGCTCCTAACCAATAAATCACAATAAGCTTTGTTACTTTTGATATGAAATAAAATCTCAGGCTTCAGGTTCTGCCCATAGTATTACATTATTCAGTAAACAATAAATACCATTTTGGCGCTGTTTAATGTGGAGTGACAGATCGCTGTAGCGCTCAAGAAGTGGCAGTGGGAAGTATGCGTGAACTGATCAACTCCTCCTCAATACCAGTTTAAGCACAAAATAAACATGAATAAACATCCAAAGGTATGTTAAAAGAAAGAATACAACTTAACGAAATCTGTATTCTGTCTCATGTAATCGCTAAATTGAATTTTAAAAGTTTGAATATATGCTACATATAACACATTCGTTATCATTTTTGTTCTTCAATCTTTAGTTTGAATTTGTTTGAATAATTTCGTCAAGTTTTTATGACTCATTTAAATGTTTATATATAAAAAAAACAAATTGAAGTGAAAATACTATGTAATTGTAACTTTATTATTGAGTGTAATTTAAGTGGTTGTATACAAATCAGTTAATTTTAGCCTTCAATATTATAGTGATGTAACACCAACTGACTCATGTATATTTTACAGAATTAGTTAAAAGATTTTTTTCTTGAGAAAATTTGGCATGTACTGTACCTGATAAATATCCAAAATAATTAAAGGTGCTATATGTAAGATTTTGACTCTATGAAAGCATAAAAATACCATAATATGTTTGCAGATATTTAAGAAACATGCTAAGTTAACATACTTGTTCATCTGAAAAACAATGCTACTGTCAGTTATTCTCCTTTGAAAATGTGCGTTCCGGGCCGGAATGCCGGTCTTTGTTTTGGTTTGTGAAACCCACCCACTGCTTGTTCACCCAATTGTATTTTGGCACCCCAGGTTGCCAGTTGGTGGAAAACACGCCGTTTTTTATTCATCGTCAAGTGTGCTCATTCCTGTTTGTGTTGTCAATCTGGCAACCTGCGTGTGCGTCAAGTCTGAGGAGGAGGGGCTGGGTGAAAAAAAAACCTTCTCCAATATTTTTAATTTGGTCTGCAATATCTAGTTCAACCACTCGGTGTCAATCCTACATACAGCACCTTTAATATTGAGTCAAATTAGTAATTAAATCGAATCTCTAGCTTGTGAATGAGAATTGAATCATGAAATTTGTGTCAAAACCCACTCCTAATAGCCTCTTTTGTTAATCCGCGTATGTGCGCTTTGTCATTGATGTGATGCACCAGGAATCTTGACTCTTTCTACCAATCGTCAACGGTCCAATCTCAATGATCTTGGGCCCGTTTCATGCATTGTTGCCGATGGTGTGCAGTTAGTATGGGGACCTGGCTTGGTCGCCGGCTACACAGGCCCATAGCCAGAAGGGTGCGATGAACTGTGATACATTGCCCTGGTCACAATTGTTGTAGCTGCTGGTGACTGCCATTTCCAAGATCCAAGTTCTGAAGCGCCGTGCCATCACAATATGTCCTTTATCAAATTCTGACAAGTTGGCAGCTTTTCCCATCTTGACACTGAACACTCAGTTGAATGAAAGCTGGTCCTTGGGTGGTATATATACTGCTCTGTGAATTGCTCCTGTGGCACCATTTGGTTGCCAGGTGCACTCATTGCTCTTAGCTTGGGTTGGTCATAATGTAATGGCTCATCAGTGTATAACTCAGTATAAATACTCCTTATTAAGTCAAATGGTGTTTTACTTCTTTTCATGATATTAAGCTGTGAAGTGTTGAAGGACTCCAGAATAACTGATTATTCTATGTTTGATATATTAAGACCTACAGAGAGGAGCAGGAGGAAGAAATGAAGATGAAGATGGCCACAGACTCACGATGGAAACGCTACAGGCGTTGGATGAAGAGCGAGGGGCCTGGACGCATCACTTTTGCTGATGATTGACCTCACTTGAACAGAGAGCCGTCCCAGATGCACGTCTAGCCTGAACAGCCTGAGCTCATGTGTGTAATTACACACAGCTCTGTGTGTCCTTGTTTACAATAGACTGACAATGTGCACGTCATTTACAAGGCTGCCTTTTCTCATATAAAGACTACAAAGGCTTTTTGATTGTACCTATGGAGGATCATTTGATTTTTCTGTCATTGCATAGGAGGAAGAGACTGTGTTGGAAACATAAAGAAAAATAACTGTCTAATTAACATTGTGTGTTGTTTTACCAGGAGAAATATGATCACAGGCTGAAGAAAGAAACCCAGTGTTATAGTTTGAAAATGCCTCATTTCAAACACTGAAAGGCTTTGTGTCTCTCTTTCTTTCTGTCCGCTATAAATGTTACGTATCCTGATGCTGTGCTTGTGCCCTGAAGGCATCCCCCCCCACCCCCACCCCCCCCCCCCGCTTTCTTTCTTCCTTTTTTTGCATGTATAAAATCACATCTAATTTTTCCGTTACAGGTTTTAGTACTGAAATAAAGTTTTATAGTTTATGGTTTGGTTAGAAAGACTTGGTTACCTTGTTCCTGTTCATGAGCATCCTGGTGACATCCATGATATCACTTTAAAACAGTGCAGACATAACAGGTTGTCATGCAGTAGATATAATATTTTATCAGTAATTTATCATATTGTTATCTGTGCATTACCAATGGTACACATAAAAAGGTCTATCACCAATGACTTTTCATTGATTCAAGGTAGTTTGTGTTTGACTATGTGCCTTCAATGAATGCTTGTAATTAAAGGTGTCATGATAAATTGATTTGTGGATAGATTCTGCAATTTTCTGAATGCATCGTGATTCTCTCTTGAATTCAGAAAATTGCAGAATCGATTAACAAATCGATTTATCATGACACCCCTACTTGTAATTTCTGCATTTCAGTAGAATTTCAAAATAAGTTTTTTCTCGCTTGTAAGGATTCGTTTTCCGGAAAGCTGTCTAGGAGAAACAATGCTATTAAAAGTATATTCTAGAAATTACCACAAAAGGAGATTTTTTTTTATTTATTATGTCCTTGTCATTCTTTTCCATGCAGTTTGAGTATTTCCCGCAATATGTAACAAAAACAAGACTTAAGGGTGGAACAGAGAGCAAAAATTGATAGTTTGCACAGTATGTCATTTTATCATCCCCAAATTCATGATTCTAATGGTTTTGGGTATGTACATAGCCCTGGACCACTGAGTTGAGAAAAATGCTGCCTCAGCAGAAACACTAGACTGCCTGATCTCACATGTCATTATTTCTGGGTCCAAAACACTCTAGATGGCAAAAGAAAATAACATACAGTATTTATATGCTTTGATACCGAAATCTCAGTTGGCCAGACAGTGATTTTGTCTGGAACGCTCAGTGGCCAGACAGTGACTTACGTGTTGTTGTTTAAACCCTGCACTTACAAAAATAAAGGTTTCTTTGTTGGCATCTATGGTTCGATTAAGTACTTTAAAAGGTTCTTTAGAATTTTACAGTGTTCTTATGGTTCGATTAAGTACTTTAAAAGGTTCTTTAGAATTTTACAGTGTTCTTTACATTAAGAAAAAAAAAATCACTGAAAGGTTCTTTGGGAAACCAAAAATAATACTTCTATGGCATTGCTGTGAAATCATCTGCTATAGGTGCAATATAAAGGCATAGTGCTCATAAACAGCTTTCAAGATAGTATTCTCACTTAAGGCTTGGTAGGTGTGGCTCCGGAAACCGTATTAATGGAAGGTTGGTATGTCGCAACTTAAGCCGATGGGAACACGTCCCAATCGTAACCGCTGCTGGATTTCTATACTACTGCTGATTACCCTCATGGTCTGATCTTAAATGAACTATTACAGACAAAACACAATCTGAATAAATTAATAACAGTTATACTTTTCACATTTTATTTTTGTACAAAGAGTGATCATTAAGAGTGCAAGTTGGAGAAAGTAAGACTTTAATTTAGTAACTTGTAGATCCTACTTTAGCACAAAACCTCTATCAAAAGCTGAGTATAACACTTCTGACCAACTTTGGACCATCCCTCCACATAAACTTCACTCATTGTATCAATATTTTGTGTTGTCTTGATATAGCACAGTTTTCTTAAGGTTATCCCACAGTATCTAAATTTGCTTAAGGTCAGGAAGACATTTGTTTTCTTAATTTTTAGCCGTTCTTTAGTTGATTTGCTTGCATACGTTTGGGTTACCTTGTGGATCAGTGTCTTGTTGAATTAAACCTTGCTTAAGCTTGAAATCATGAACCGCTGTCCTGACATTATCCTATTAAATGTCACCCAGGTCTTTATCAGTGCTTTCATAGCTTTTTCCAGCTTTTGATATCTGTAATACACTTTTAAGGACTTAACAAAACAGTGTATTCTGTTTTATCAGTATTAAGCTGGAAAGGTTTCTTGCCAACCATGACTTAGCATCTTTCGACAGGACTGTGCTCAGACATTTCATTGCAATATCTCAAAGCAAATAAAAGGGCTTTCTGTTTACACACAATCATCTAAGCTAAAATTAGATGATAGTCATGTAGCAGTACAGGATGATGGCCAAGTATCTAGACCCATTTCAAACTTATGATTACAAGAGACTTCTTACTCTAATGCTGCTCACACATCATTCCAAACAAGTGCTATTATAGACGCATTTAATTGTAGATTACTTTAACACAGATGGTTTCTGCTGCCTGGTATGTAGAACTGGTATTATTTTGCATTATGTAAATAGCCTACATTTTACTAGCCAGCTCGTTTCAATTATTTCCCCACATTTTCAGAGAGTAATCATTCTTTATTTATAACTTTATCAGTTAAATGTGTGTTAGAATACAATTACTTTAAAACAGCAACAATTTGAAAGGTTTCATAGTCTTAGAGACTTACGTGATGCACATAAAATCACTTGCCTTGAATAAATACATTTGGTCCATTTCTGAAAGAGTGGATTTGAACTACAGTAT